>NC_140592.1:362055708-362099344 GCF_964204655.1 Triturus cristatus | reverse complement strand
GCCACACTATGGGAGAACCCAGAAAGTACCCAGTTTCCAGCTAAAGCTCTGCTGAAGGAAAGATATTGGGGCTGGGTGACCGATAACATCGTCACGAATAGTGACTCTTCAACACTAACGGGGCACTTCCTCAATGTGAAGCCGCTACAAAAGCTGGAACCATACTGGAACATTATAACCAAGCCACATGACAGAAAGCTATATTTCCAATTTAGAGTTGGCTGACTACCAGTAAGGTCTTTCTCGGCTAGATGGGAAATGCAAGCTAATTTTACTTGTCCCGCTTGCCATGTTCATTCGTAGTCTGTAGCCCATCTATTATTTGCCTGCCCAGCTTATACGACCCTGCGTCACATTTGGTTGTCTCCAATCTGCAGAACATTGGGAACTAGAATTAATGATATGGTGCTCAGACTACAGCGCTCAGAGACAATGACACCTATTGTCATTGCCCTGGGTAAGTTCTTAGGTTGGGCATGGTCTATTAGATCTCAAGCAATCTCTGTTGTGTAGTGGTCTGATTGTGAGCTTACTACATGCTTCTAGTTCCTTGGTTGTCATTTTGACTTTTTAGATCCAATCTTTTTATACTGTTGTCAAGAAATAATACGGCATGGTTATGGCTGATATAATGAATTTGTCTGTATATTGCACAATAAGTGGCATAATGTATTTACACTTAACTAGCAGCTACAAGTGTTTAATTGTCTGATGTTTTTTAACTGTCTTTTTAACAGATTTTATATTTTTATTAGAAAGTCTCATTTTAATGTTCTATTAATCCACGGTCATGTGTTTTTTAAGCTTTTGTACATCTGCTTTGATGACTAAAATTGTTGAATAATGCTAATACAACCCGAAGGCCTGCGCGGCCTGACTTCAACCCCCACTGCATCGAAGACACTTGAAGGTAGAAGTACTCTGCCGCCATCTGGTCTCCTCCCTTCCAAGGTGTAGGCAGCTGGTGGGTGGAGTCGCTACCCCAGCTGTCAGTGGCCTCGCACACAGGGTGCACGTGACAGGAAGATGAGTTGGGTTCTGGCATGGCAGCAGGAGCACAGGCAGGTCTATTGCCCCATACTTCGGTGCCAACGGGCCTCACACACAGGGCCCATATTGGTAAGAGGCACAGAGGCAGGCGGGCTGGGGTTCAGCCGCAGTAGAGAAAGTTTTGTGAATCTTCGGGTCCGGTGAGCCTGGAGAGAGCGCGCTCAGGTCGTTGTGGTTGCTAAGAAACCAGAAGGCACCCACGCCGCTTAGTGCTCCCGGCACTGACTGAGGGGAAAGGGCTACACTGCGGCGCTGCGGTATCTTAAAAAATGGCAATCTTGTGTGTGCGGCTTGCAGCAAAAGGTGATCAGGCACCAGCACAGCAGGTGGTAGACTGTGGGAGTGTGTCTGGTGGCCCAATAAAACGTGCAAATACCCACCAGCAGATGCTGGTTTGCATGCAGTGCTCGGTCTGGGTACACGGAAGTCTTTAATGGCCCGAGTCTTCCATAACAGGAGGCAAGCCAACAAGTCCTTGGAGTTTCTTGGGAACTTTTAGGATATAGAGGGCAGTTACCTCTCACTGCAGGAGTTGCAGGCAGCAGGCCAACACAGTTGAGCACAGTGCAATGTGGCAGTCGCTCCTGGGAGCACGGCAATCAGCAGGCCAGCACAGCAAAGCAAGTGACAAAGTGGAGGTTCCTCCTGGCAGCATAACTCCTCGTAGTTGCAGAGTCTCCTCCAGAACCCAAAGTGAACTAACTTTGGGGTGTCTGAGGTCCAGTACTTATACCAAAATGTGTCTTTGAAGTGGGGGACTACATAAGAGGCCATTGATCCTCAAAAGGTCCCTGTCCTTCCTTCCCTTGCTCCAGACACACTACAGGTGGTTATACAGCTCTTTCAACCCTATTTAGATGTAGGTGTCAGCACCTCCCTCCTATCACTTTTAATAAAGTATGCTCAATGCAGTGTTATAATGTGACTTGATAATGTCAAAGTTTTCAAATGTTAAAAATATACACTTTAAAATGTTATTGAAGAGTGTTCACTTTCCACATTTGCAGTCCTGTCAAGTACCATGCATCATTGGTCAGACTAGTGCTGATGTCCGCATCACCACACTCAAATGCATTATTCATTCAAACTATAGCACCCCTGGGCCCTGACCACCCTGCGTGCTGTATGAGTAGCTGCATTTTTTAAGCAGCGAGCATGCTGGCATTAAGTGCACTGTGGAAAGCATGCAGTCTGTCCCACTTATTTACTTGGCACGATCAAATTTCGTCACTGCCTGGAAAAACATAATCTCTTGCCAAACTGGCTGCTGTTCTGAGTGTAAAACACTTTCTTCAGTCAGTGCAAGGTCATAAACAAAAATAATTCTGGACCCGGCTGGCAGACAGTGGCCCACGTAGATCCAAGGGGTGGTATTTTGCTGTTAGATCTGGGGGTCTCTAGTTGGCAGGGTAGGTACCACCGTCCAAGTAGGGACCCTTGCTTCTAGTCAGGGAAAGGGGGATACACTGTTAAGATAACCCCTGCTCACCCTCTAGGTAGCTTGGCCTGAGCAGTCTAGGCTATCAAAGGCAAGGTGTAAAGTATTTGTACCAACACTCACAGTAACACAGTGAAAACACCACAGATTTACTCCACACCAGTTTTAGAAAAATAAGGTATCTTTACTAAAAACTTCACAAGACCAAATATTACAGACAAACCAACATATAATTCAAAAAGGTTACTTTAAAGATAGTTCAAGAGTTTGCAGAAAGTACTCCAGGATGTCAAAGTCAGTGTCCTGCACAGTGCGACTCTCAATGCACAAAATGCGACACTCTCGTGCCCAACAGTACCTGTAGTTGCGATAAGGTTCCCAAAAGCTATAACAAGGAAGATGGCAAAGGCGATGCGATGCTCCTGAGATCCTGGGGAGGCTTTGCAGCAGCCCTGCTTCACGCAGCAGAGGTGGATGCGCCGGCTCCGATCTGTAGGGGGAGGATGCGATACCTTTGGCTTTCGTTGCGTAGGTTTCTTAGGGGGAAGCTTCACGCACAGGTTCGATGCGACACTCTTCGATGTGGTGCGATGCGTGGCGCAGCGTTGCCTTCCGGCGCCGCAACTCTCGATGCGCCACGGAACGGGACTCTGCGTCGATGCACGCAGTGATTGGAGACTTTTCACGCACCGGCAGTGGTGCGGCCCGCAAACTGGTTCTGCGACAACCCTCGCAATGGCAGGAAGCTTCACGCTTCGGGACGATGCTCGACGCACTCGGCGATGCGGAGACCCTGCGGGTTGCGATGGTGCCGCGATGAAATTTTCCACGCACTCTCGTCTTGCGACACGCAATCGGATGATGCGTTGGGTACCAGTCACTCTTGTTCACGCTTCTGCTTCCCAGCTCCCTCAACACAGCAAAACGACCTCCTGAAGCCCCAAGACTGGGCAAGCACTCCAAGGCAGGTCAGAACTCTCTCAGCAGAGTTCCAGGGGAGCTGGTGGTGAAGTCCTTTTGTTCCTGGGACTTCTTAACAGGGAGCCAGCTCTTCTCAGGCCCTTGGAGATCAGAATCAAAAGAAGGGGACACAGCAAAGTCCTTCCCCTCTCCTTGGCAGCAAAGCAAAACAGCAAGCAGGCAGTCTTCTCCTCTTCAGTTTCTTCCAGCTTTCTCCTTGGCAGAGGTTTCTTCTTAGTTCCAAAGTGATCTAAAGTTTTAGGTGTCTGGGGTCCTCTTCTTATACCCCTCCAAGTCTTTGTCTCTTGTGTTTCAGTGGGGGGATTCCCCTGCTCAAACCGGTTCCTGGGTGTGCTCTGCTCTGGAGCACCTGGTTCCTTTCAGAGTGAGGGGCAGGGTCGTTAGACGCTCAGCAGGAGGTGGAGCCTTCTTTGTGCCAGCAGAGGCAGAGTCCTCAGCCTGGCCAGCAGGGGGTGGAGCCAGCTTTGTGTTTGTCAGGGGCAGCCCTATTCAGACCCAGGGACTACTCCTCCCACCCATCTAAAGCAGATCTCCCTATTCACCCTGCTGCTGACTCATCCAGGCTCCTGGAGCCACCTAGCACATCACCTGACACCAGTCAGCCAACCAGCACACAGGCACACAGGAAGGTTAAACAGGAGAATAGCTACTTTCTAAAAAGTGCTATTCTCACACAGTGAATTTAAAAACCATCTTGCTAAAAAGATGTATGATTAAATTCTGAACACAGAGATACCAAACTTGGATTTTCTATCTTGCCCTTATGGGAAGATAGGCATGTAAACAGCCTTCCCCATTCTATCCTATGGGCAAGATAGCCTCTCAGCAGTGAAAAACGAAAATGGCTGTAATTCACTACCAGGGCATGTTACACACCTCAGTACATGCCCTACCTTTCAGATACACTGCACCCAGCCCAGGGGGGTACCTAGGGCCACCATAGGGATGCCTGACATGTACAGAAAGGGAAGGATAAGGCCTGGTCAGTGGGTGCACTGGCCAGGTCGACATGGCAGTCCTGGACTGCACATAGGCACTGCAAGCAGGCCTAAGACATCCTTTTAGCGCTACTCCTGTGGGTGGCACAATCAGTGCTGCAGCCCACTAGTAGCATTTGAATCACCAGCCCTGGCACACGCAGTGCACTTTACTAGGGGCTAACAGGTGAAACAAATATCCCAATCATGGATAACCAATCAATACAACAATTTACCAAGGGAGCACTTGCACTTTGACACTGATCAGCAGTGGCAAAGTGCCCAAAGCATCTAAACCAGCAAAAACGAAATCCAGCATAGCATCAAAAATACAGGAGGTAGAGGCAAAAAGTCAGGGGTAACCACGCCAAAGATGCCAGGTCTAACATTTGCCTACTGCTGTTTTCCGGAAAGGCGTGGTACTATAAGCTGCTTTGAGGGGGCAGTGGGCTTGGTGCTGAATGTTTTCAACCTTAGGGTGCTGTCGCTGGGGAATTTTCAATGCCTTACCTGTCCTCTGGTTCTCCAGCCCCCTGAATGTAGCCGTTGTAAAACCTAAACTCACCATCCCTCCTCTACGCACATGAGGTGTCCCCATACCTCTGCTCATTACACCTACAGGATTCTAGAGTTCGGGCCCAGCGCCACAGGCACTCACTGCAATGCACACATTCTCAAATATACACACGCACAAATACACATTTGTTCACAAAGATGCATGTTTAAACATGTGCATACAATTGTGAGCACAAATATACAGCGCTACACAAAATTGAACACATCACCATGCTTGCAGAGACCTAGGAGCTCACTTGAACTCATGCACATTCCATTAAAACCACCAGAATTTATTATTTTAAAGGTTTGTGTTTATTTGTTTTGTGTAAAACAGTATTGTAGAGGAAGCACATTTGCCAGAAACATTACATGAATTCAATGTAATTGTTGGTAATAATTCTTGTGTTATATCCTTTACACCGCCATCCAAGAACTATCCAGGAACACCAGTATTGTGATTAAAACAGCCGACAAAGGGGGAGCAACGGTCATAGAAACCACCGAAGCCTACAGGAAGGAATGCCAAAGACTGTTTGGAGACAGAAGGAATTACACTCCACTCACCACTGAGCCAACGGGGTTTCTCAGGATCCGGATTACAAGCATGACTGAGGAGGCATTGCCACATGACTGGATAACGCTCAAAGAAGGGGAATTTCTGATTAACAAAAATCCTGTCACCCCCTATTTCTACACAATCCCAAGATCCACAAAACCTTGGACAACCCACCTGGTCGTCCAATTGTATCAGGAATTGGATCAATCCTAGAACTTTTATCCAGATTTGCGGATGCATTCCTAAGGCCAATCATATACTGATGAGTTTGGATATTGAGAGTCTTTAAACTAGACTCCCACATACAGTAACCCTGACTATAATAGAAGAGGTGCATTTTGAAGAAGACTGGGTTTTCCAAATACCTAGGAACATGGTTATGGAGTGCCGTAAATGGGCACTCACACAGAACTTCTTTTGATTTCAGGACACTTTGTACCTCCAACAACATGGGACCAGCGTGGGAAGTACCTTTGCTCCAAGTATAGCTGGTCTCTATGTGCACCACCTGGAAACCCACAAAATTCTCGGATCTGTCAATCCTTTCCTGAAACACATAGATCTATGGAAACTATACATTGATGTTGTGTTGATCATCTGGGAGGGAAACAAAGAGATAGCAATAGTTTTCCTACACTGGCTCAATACACAGAATGTGTTTCTAAAGTTTACAAGTACCATGAGCAAAAAAGAACTGGTGTTTCTAGATCTCAACAGAATAGTGGAACAGCACAGGGTTCTGTGAACAACCACACATGAAAAGCCCACAGCAAAGAATTGTCTTTTGTTATATGAAAGCTTCCACCCAAGACACCTGAGAGAAAATCAGCCATTCGCACAGTTCTTAAGACTTAGGAGGAACTGTTCTGAACTAAAGGACTACAAAATCCAAGCAGATCTCCTGGCCTGGAAACTTATGGAAAGAAAATACCAGAAGAAAACGATATCACAAGCTAAGAAAAGTGCCCACAATAACAACAGGGAAGCCCTACACCAGAAAGAAAAAGAGGACAGGCCTATCTGCATTACCACTTACAGTATAGCAGCAAATGCAGTAACTAAAATCATCAACAAACACTGGCGCATCCTGAAAGTGGATCCCTGTCAATACCGCGCCCTGTGTTTTCACATGAGAGAGGCAAGAGCCTCAAAGACATCCTTGTTCATACATGCCCACGCACCAACATATACATCTGTATGAACACCCAAAGCACTTTGGCTCCAACCATGGGACACTATCCATGTGGTAACTGTAGCATTTGCCATTTGACGAAACCAACTAAAACTTTGGCCTTTAACAACCATATGTCATGGCAAATAAGGAAATTTACGAACTGCAACTCACCAAGGGTAGTGTATATGACCACCTGCCCCTGTGACCTCCGCTATATAGGAATGACTACTCAGAAGATAAAGGCTTGGATCTGCAAACACCGCAGCAATTTAAGATGTGCACGTGTAGCAACCAAAATGGCAGCACATTACATAGAGCAGAAGCATACAGCGCATAACTTCCACTGGGTCATCCTGAAATCCATAGATGGGATGGGCAATTTTGAATCACAACTGTTTGAGAAAGAACAACAATAGGTTTTTAAACTTAAAACACATGTTGAGGGCTTGAACGACACCATTCCGTGGAGTCAGCTTGTGAGATAAAGACTGACTGTAAACAGACTGATCTACACATAGTACTGAACATACAGAACCATTAGTGGGACACAGTAGATGTAGGATATCCCTTATACAATAAAAATAAATATGAAATAAGAAATATCACTGTAGATATGCACATGTTCAGCATTCAGACTAGAAATGGAGCATACAGGACAACCCCATAATGGTGGATATTGATTACCCGACAGCATTATGGTAAGTGCACAGGACTACATAAGGAAGAAATGTATTTAACCCCATAATGGTAAAACACAGAAGAACCAAGGCACAATGGTATCTGTACATGACTACACAAATACCATCCGTGATGGTGGCTAACAATCATGAAATCACTACCAGTCACCAATCATTGTGGAACAAAATAGAACTCCGTATGATCTAGTATACTGACACCCACAAGTGTTTTTTGCAACCTCGATTCAACCATGCATCATCTTCTAGCAAAATACTTGCTGAGAATAAATCCAACTTTAATTGGGAATTGCCTTTATTAGAAGGTTTGTGTAGAAGTTGTTACAAAAAAACCCATGTCTAAACCATTTCTCGGAGTTCCCCTATGGAACCCATTGACCGCTCCATTTGATAACCGCGATTTTGTCTTCACGCGGTCTAGCTTTTACAGTAGCGTGAGGACGCAACGGGTGAGCATCCTTGTTTCAATTTAACATGCCGGCAATATGCAGTCTCAGGCGGCTCCCTAATAGGTAATCGGACAGAGTGGACATCTTGACATGGTAAATTTGGAGTTAAGACTGGTCATAATATAATCATATTCAAGATCAGTGCTGAGAGATATTGAAAGAGGACACATGGTGGCTCCGGCTCTGCAGCCTCTTGGTCCTTGACTTCAGGCCATAAGGTAGGACATGCTTTTCTATTTAGAGCAAAGGTCCACATTCAGCTGAATATGGGTGCCAACTGTGTGTCCAATTGAGGAAGTGTCTTTAGATGTGGAGGCATGTTGGTTTCTCTTAGCAGTACAGTGCTGAGAGTATGAGGTTGTGTGTAATAAAGATGACTATTAAAATGTCTACTACATTAAATTCAATTTCAAGAGATTAATTTTGTGTTCTTGTTATTAACTAGGACAATTCCAAACATGTTGATTTTGAAATCTTTTATTATTGTATGCACTCTTTCTTTTATCTAACTGTAGTCCCCTACTATTTTTTAATGCTTCCCATCCCTTAATCCTTAAAACCCTAAACTGCTCATACATGCTACACTTTCTTGATGCCTAAAAAAAAACTACTCTTTAATGCTACCCTGATTTATAGTAGCCCTGTGTACTCCTTAGTGCTTCCATAAAATCTCCTAACTATCCATAAATGCTAACTTTTCCTAAATTCTAAAAATGCATTGCTAGTCTCCCACCCCTTCCCTCACCTCATTTTAAATGCTCCTGTCTACTTTAGAAGGAGGATGCCCCTTACCCCTGCTCCCAGCACACTTACCTTTGCTCTATAATGCATGGCATTTTACCATGCTTTAAGAGACTACTACTATTTTTTTCAGTCAACAAATATTTTCTACTCAAATGTTTTTAAGTTTCCTTTTTTCCCCCACAATATGTTTACTGCACACAGAGTATGAACAGTGAGCAGGATATATAAAATCAATCTAATGTGTTGTGACTGCTGTCCATTTAGTAATAAGATCTCTGATAAGACTAGCACTGTCTATAGGCTTTCATGTTTGTAAAATAGCTCAGTTCAAAGATTTTGATAATTTAGAAATGGTCTAGCAGCAATGTTAAACTCTTAATTGGAAAAATAGAAATGTATTTTGCTGTGCTTGGTTCAGATGGGTACTGGATGTATCAGATCTCTGCCTGGAATACTTTTGAAGGGTATTGCTCAATTCAAACCTTAATCTTTAAGACCATTTTCAATATTTATTGTATTATTTGCCATCTAAAGTCAAGTCCAAATTTATAAGTACATTGTTTTAGATTTACTCCTATCAAATAGTTATTTTATCCTTGTAATTGCAATTCAAGGACCCCATAATTAGAATACATCCTTTAAATTCTAGGCAGATCACTGAATTGACATGCTCAAGCTTTTTAAACGTCACTGGTATTGTGCTTGCAATGACACCTAGCCTCAAAGTTTACACCATATTTTAATTATTAACGGGCTCCCGGTAGGAATTCTGCAAATAGTTACAAGGCTACACCACTTGGGGGTAAGCTGTACATGCTGCTGCAGTTGCATTCCTGTCAGAATAAGGATGGATGACTAATTGCTATTACTTTTGTGTGCATGACAAATCATCTTAGTGTTTATTTAGTATTTTGCGTGACATAGTTTCTGTGTCTTCATCTGAGGAAATATTTAAAAACAGGTTAGGTTTTCCATTTCCAGTCTGATCTTTTACTGGACACAATGAACACAGTTGACAATTTAATCATAAACCCATTTGTGGGCTTGACACTTGCAGATAAACTGCAAATGAAAACGTTAGGCGCTCATAAACCTGAAATTGAAATTGAGCAGTGTGCAAAAGTTAGGGGGAAGAGTTACACACGTCGGATTACTAGAACATGGTATGGTATGGTAGGATAGAATGCTTTACTTGTAGCACTTCTAAAAATGCTTTATTCTGTTTCCCTTGCTAACTCTTTGGAGGCAAAGTTACCTGCACAAAAATAGGAGTTTCTAACCTAAAGCATCTGGCAGAAGTATTTAAAAAAAAAACATGATTCATGCAAATCCCATTTGACAAATATGTTGAAATTATCTCTTTTGGGAAAATCGGACATTGCATAGCAATTGAATGAAGCATACCGTGTGGGAATTAGAAAACAATGCAGAAGTGGATAAAAACTGATACATTTTATCAAAATTGATTGACTGTATTGATGTTTGTGATGCCTTTGAATATAGCCTTACAGCCCGCCGTAGCGGGCTATACCGGCTATTAAAGGCCCGATACCGCGTTAAAGGCCCGAGCCGAAGGCGAGGGACTTTAACAAGATAGCTCTGCTACGAAGGGCTAAAAGCCTATTAAGGCTATTAGAACATTCTGCCACTAGAGGACAGAATGTTCTAACAAATAAAACAAAGGCCTCTCGAAGCTCGAGGGGATTTAAATCCCCTCGAGCTCTGAGAGGCCTTTGTAAGGGGAAACATTCAAAACAACGAAGTTCAAACAACGACTTACCTGAACAATGAAGTCTGAACAACGAAGAATCACATACCACGAAGTTCAGAACCACAAAGTCATGAACCACGACTTTTCGGAACAACAAAGTCATTAACAAGGAAGAATCACATACTACGAAGTCCAAGAAAGGCTTGCGTCTTGTTTGTTGTTATAATAGGTTCAGAATTGATTTACCTTTTTATGCCAGTAGATGGCAATGTTGGTTTGTTTTAAAATGTGGTGAAGCCTTTCTCTTCTCGATGCGAAAGAACTCTCTGGCTGTCTCTGGCAGTTGAAATGGCATAAAAAAGGTAGTTGAAAGTTTTAAATATGCATTATTGTTGTGGAATTATTTTGTGAATGAAAATATGTTCTGCAATGCTTTTTTTAAATAAAGTTTATTTCTGTGAGAGCGTGATTATTGACAAAGATTTTAAAAGTGTTTATCTTATATTTTTAAAGTTCGTTATGCCGCAGGCATTTTAGTGAACATTGCAGACAGATGTGTAAAAATAGATGATGGAAATTTAATTTTGTGATTGTATGTTGAATTATTGACTTTTCATGTTCATGGGGAATTTAAAAGTATGTCTTTCCTTGAGAAAATACGTTTATTTAAGGAATCTTCATATAAAAATATAAAAAAAAGATTCAAGTATTATTACATTTTGTATTTGAAAATCAAGCACATGCTGATTTTTTTTAAGCCTTATGGGTCTAATGTACTTGATTGTGCTAGAGAAGAGGGGCAGACTAATGTGTTTGTGTTCGTCACTTGGTGCTTAAGCAGATAAGCAGAGCCTTCCATCTCACTCTACTTGATTGTGCTCGCTGATTGGCACAGCTTGAACATGTTTTTTTAAAAGAACATACTGGCGTCAATTAGTAATGGGCAATTAAAAGTATTTTCGTGGTTAAGGAAGTCGTTGTAAAATAAGTAGTGGTTAAGAATTGTTCGTTGTTTAGATTTTGTGGTTTAGGGAGAAGTGGTTTAGGCGGTAGTTGTTTAGTCATACAATCCTTTGTAAGACATTGGAATGTTGCTCTGCTGGCCTTTACCGGCCCGTAGAAGCAGGGAGAACTCCATTGTCTACAATGGAGCTCCCAACTTTCCAATGTTCTAATTGGTATTAGGAGGCCATGATGAAACTGAAGAGTTTCTAAATCCTGTCGTGTTCAGGCTCCTAGTTGATTTTGTCTCCAGCAATGACAGTGCTATGAAAACACATAAAAACTGCCATAGTGTTTAACCCCTTCGCTGCCAGGCCTTTTCCCCCTCCTGTGCCAAGCCTTTTTTTGGCTATTTGGGGTAGTGCGCGCTTAGGCCCCTGTAACTTTTTGACCACATTAGGTATCCACGCCAAATTTGTCTCCTTTTCTTCCAACATCATGGGAATTCTAAAGGTACTCAGGGTTTGTGGATTCCCCTGGAGGGGTCACAGAAATGAGCCAAAATACAGCAAAATGTTGTTTTTTTTCGGAAAAATTTAGAAAAACGGGCTGCAAATGAAAGCATCTGGGTTTTTCCCTGCAAATGTTATCAAAAAAGGGTTTGTGGGGTTGAAATCACCATTTTCCCAGCTTTTCGGGGATACCAGACTTTTGTCAGAAACCCAAAATTTTTTACACAGTTTTGGCATTTTCCTGGGACATAGCCTATTTTTGCTATTTTTTGTGCTTTTGACCTCCTTCCAGTTAATGGCAGAAATGGGTACAAAAGCAATAATGGATCCTGGCCAGCTATACATTTTCGAAAAGAAGACAAAATTCTGAATTCAGCAAGGGGTCATTTGTGTAGATCCATCAAGGTTTTTTTTATAGAAACAAACAGTTAAATATAGGATAAATTGAAAATTAGTTGAAAAAAACAGCCTTTTGTGTCAACGTTTTCACCTGTAACTTCTTCTAATTATGACAGCTCTTTGAAAGCAATATACCGTTGCATCTGCTGGACATTACTGGTTGTGGGGATATATAGGACTTGTAGGTTCACCAACAACCCGATGAACCCAGAGCCAAAAACTGAGTAGTAACTTGCAATGGTTTTTTATTATGTACCGGGTATATAGTAATTATTCCGTAAAAACGTGTACATGGAAAAATCGGTATGAAAGACACCTATTTATTTCTGAACTGGGAACAAAATTTAGAGAGTTTAGAAACAGTAGATATTTGCACATTTCTGAAATTGGGAATACTCATACTAGCATGAGAATTTTCAGTAATTTTTTAGAATGACTTATTTTTTACACAATATCTTTCATTTGGAAGGCAGAAATGCATTGAAAGTCAATAGATAATAACAGTTCCTTTACGAATCTGAATTACCCTAAGTCTCCCGATAAAAATGGTACCTCACTTGTGTGGGTAGGCATAGTGCCCATGACAGGAAACGGCGCAAAACGCAACGTGGTCACAACTCAATATCGCAGTGAAAATTTACCCTTTTTTTGCAAAGTGCCTAGCTGTAGTTTTTGAACCCTAGCTCTGCGGGCACCTTGGGAAACCTAGCAAACCTATACATTTTTGAAAACTAGACACCCAGGGGAATCCAGGATGGGGTGACTTGACTGCCTCCCACCAGGGTCTGTTACCCAGAATCCCTTGCAAACCTAAAAATTTTTCCAAAAAAACACATTTTCCCCACATTTCTGTCGTGGAAAGTTCCGGAATCTGCGTGGATCCACAAATTTCCACCCACCCCGCGTTCCCCAAAGTCTTACGAGAAAAACGGTATCTCACTTGTGTGGGTCGGCCCAGTGCCCGCGACAGGAAACGGCGCAAAACGCAACGTGGTCACACCTCAATTTCGCAGTGAAAAATGACCCTTTTTTGGCAAAATGACTAGCTGTAGTTTTTGAACCCTAGCTCTGCGGGCACCTTGGGAAACCTAGCAAACCTATACAGTTTTTAAAACTAGACACCCAGGGAAATCCAGGATGGGGTGACTTGACTGCCTCCCACCAGGGTCTGTTACCCAGAATCCCTTGCAAACCTAAAAAATTGTCCAAAAAAACACATTTTCCCCACATTTCTGTCGTGGAAAGTTCCGGAATCTGCGTGGATCCGCAAATTTCCACCCACCCCGAATTCCCCAAAGTCTTACGAGAAAAATGGTACCTCACTTGTGTGGGTCGGCCTAGTGCCCGCGACAGGAAACGGCGCAAAACGTAGTGAGGTAACATCAAAATTGCCTATCTGAAAACCACCTGGTTTTGCAAGGGGGTCACTTGGGTTTTTGGCCCGGTGCACGGCGGCCATCTAGGGAAACCTACCAAACCCATACATTTCTGAAAACTAGACACCCGGGGGCTTCCAGGGAGGTATGGCTTGCGTGGATCCCCCAACGTTTCCTTACCCAGAATCCCCTGCAAACCTCAATTTTAGCTGAAAAAATCACTTTTTTCACACATTTTTGTGTGGGAAAGTTGTGGCATCACCGGGCTCACTCACATTTCCCCCCACCCTGCGTTCCCCCGGGTCTCCCGGTAAAAATGGTGCCTCACTTGTGTGGGAGGCCCAAGTACCCGCGACAGGCAAGGGCCCAAAACGTAGTAAGGCGACATCAAAATTGCCCATCTCAAAACCACCTGGTTTTGCAAGCGGGGTCACTTGGGTTTTTGGCCCGGTGCTCGGCAGCCATCTAGCGAAACCTACCAAACCCACGCATTTCTGAAAACTAGACACCTGGCGGCTTCCAAGGAGGTATGGCTTGCATGGATCCCCAAACGTTTCCTTACCCAGAATCCCCTGCAAACCTCAATTTTAGCTGAAAAAAAATCACTTTTTTCACACATTTTGGTGTGGGAAAGTTGTGGCATCACCGGGCTCACACAAATTTACCACCACCCAGCGTTGCCCCAGGTCTCCCAGTAAAAATGGTGCCTCACTTGTGTGGGAGGCCCAAGTACCCGCGGCAGGCAAGGGCCAAAAACGTAGTGAGGCAACATCAAAATGGCCTATCGCCAAACCACCTGGTTTTGCAAGGGGGGTCACTTGGGTTTTTGGCCCGGTGCTCGGCGGCCATCTAGTGAAACCTACCAAACCCACGCATTTCTGAAAACTAGACACCCGGCGGCTTCCAGGGAGGTATGGCTTGCGTGGATCCCCCAACGTTTCCTTACCCAGAATCCCCTGCAAACCTCAATTTTAGCTGAAAAAATCACTTTTTTCACACATTTTGGTGGGAAAGTTGTGGCATCACCGGGCTCACACAAATTTACCACCACCCAGCGTTCCCCCCAGGTCTCCCGGTAAAAATGGTGCCTCACTTGTGTGGGAGACCCAAGTACCCGCGGCAGGCAAGGGCCCAAAACGTAGTGAGGCGACATCAAAATGGCCTATCGCTAAACCACCTGGTTTTGCAAGGGGGGTCACTTGGGTTTTTGGCCCGGTGCTCGGCGGCCATCTAGGGAAACCTACCAAACCCACGCATTTCTGAAAATTAGACACCCCGCAGCTTCCAGGGACGTATGGCTTGCCTGGATCCCCCAACGTTTCCTTACCCAGAATCCCCTGCAGCATCGACCTCACGCAGCGCGGGACGCGCGACTGCTGCACTACCACTACTTGGGCTGCCACCTTATTATTTTGTGAGACCCCGCTGCCGTGAGGGGAACGGCATTTCAGCGATAAGGTTCCCTGCTCCTGCCGTGAGGGAAACGGCACCGGGCGGTGAAGGGACTACATCCACCAGAGTTCCCTGTGAGGCGCCATCCATCAGCATCATCAAGGGGCGCCGGAGGTCCTCTTAAGCAGCATCGACCTCACGCAGCGCGGGACGCGCGACTGCTGCACTACCACTACTTGGGCTGCCACCTTATTATTTTGTGAGACCCCGCTGCCGTGAGGGGAACGGCATTTCAGCGATAAGGTTCCCTGCTCCTGCCGTGAGGGAAACGGCACCGGGCGGTGAAGGGACTACATCCCCCAGAGTTCCCTGTGAGGCGCCATCCATCAGCATCATCAAGGGGCGCCGGAGGTCCTCTTAAGCAGCATCGACCTCACGCAGCGCGGGACGCGCGCGGGCGTGCCCGGGCGAAGCCCGGGCCAAGGGCGGGCCCGTCCGCGCCCGTCCGCGCCCGTCCGCGCCCGTTGAAGCCTGGACTGGGCCACCCCTCCAACATCTTAAGATGGGTAAGCGCAAGCACATGGTAACTCTGATAAAGGGGGATTAAAAGCCAAAATGCCTAGAAAGTCCCCTTCCATTATCTCCTATTTGACCTCCGCGGGGGGTGCTTTGAACAAAGAAATTGCTAACGCCGAAAAAGAATTAGGATTGGACTCAGATGCTGCTCCCAGGGATGGGTTGGCGGTCCTGGAAGCGGCTCCTGTACCATTGGAACCTGAGGTAGTGATCATTGCTCCAGAATTACTTAATGATGTTCCAGCACCCATTCTGGGCAACTTGGGAGACCAGTCTAGCCCACAGAGTCACCACAGCCCCCCGTGTTTAGGGGGCCCTATGGTAGGGCTGTCTGACGTAAAACTTACGCAAAGGAAAAAATCATTAAAGCGTAGCAAAGGTTCTAAGGCTAGTTCAACTAGTGCTTTTCCAGGAATTGATGTCTCTATTCAGCAGTCCCTGCGGCTCCTCATTGAGGATATTTTTAGCACAAGATTTGAATCCATGTTGTCCACCATTGCCAAGGATATTATTGACACTATGAACTCCTGTGTGGCTGACCTTAAAAAGAAGTGTGATCACTTAAACTCTATTTTGGACTCCCGTTTGAGAGACAATCTGCGTCCCCCGATTATTAACAATAGCGATGCGACATCAGTAGTGACTGGGTTAGTTACCAGAGGGTCTATTCAATTATGTGCCTAGTCGCCTTCTTTGGGGTCGGGTGGTTCTGTGAACTTGGAGGGCAGGTCGGACCCTTCTTCTACTGTAAGGCAAAATGTTTCCAATGCCCCCCAAGTCTCTGTCCCTATGCAACCCAGAGGGACGAATACAGCAATAAGGGAGAGTGCTGTGTTGTATAATAGTTCTATTTCCAACAACTATAACAGGATTGATCTCCCCCCTGAAGCTACCTCCCTTGTTGCGGTTCTTGTAGGGGTTCCCTCTCTTGAGCACCCCGTCCAAGAATCTACACATGGTCTGTTACGCAAAACAAAAAGTTGGTGCAATCACTATTGTACGGGCTCTTCTGATATTTCAGACCACATTATTATGGCTAGACGATTGTTGTGGATGGGCAACCAGCCTAAAAATGTTGTAGGAGACTGTATAATAGTAAATTTTAACAAACCTGATGTAGCAGATAGGTTGTTTTGGGATGCTACTGCCTTTAAAGCAGACGGCATAAGGGCCGTACCATTGGGCTACTTCTATCCTCCCTCAAACTCGGGGTTGCCTTCTAGTAGGCCACCTGTCAATATTAAATCCCATCTGCTCCAGCATTGGCATAGAATAAGAAACAGAGCTTCTAGTTCTGTAAGACCGGGAGGAGTTGGTCCCCTAACTCCTGATACTATAATCGCCCGGCCAGGGTCTGAGGAGGTGGGCCTACCCCTGACTAATACATTTTCTCCCCTAAGTATGTTGGACTTAAATGATTGACTTCTTGAGCCAGAGGCTATTTTGCACCCTTCTGCACTTAATGACTTGGAGGGATTAGGTACTGAGAGTGATAACTACCTATCCGCTAGGCCCCATTTAATCTATCCGGAAGCAGTCATTGGTGTTGTAAATGCACCAAAATGCAGACTTGTTAGCTGGAATATTGAGGGCTTAAGAAGTAAAAGAGACAATCCTCAGTGGCTAGTGTTCTTAAAATCTTTTGATATAATCACCATTCAGGAATCCTGGGATAAGGAGGAGAACTTCTGGTTGGATGGTTTCAGTTCCTTTTTTCTACCAGCACAAGCTACCGTAGCTGGTAGAGCAAAAGGTGGGCTTTTGTTACTTTTATCTTTGAATATACAGGGACCTATAAATAGGATTCCTACAGACTCAATTAATTGTATGGCAATTGAAATCTGTTCTACCACTCAACCTAAGATACTTTTGGTGAACTTTTATAATTCTGGGGAGATTGATCATAGGTACCAACATTTGATCAACCTGAACTCCTTTTTAGAAAAATATAGGGTTTCGCAAACTACCTCGTTTTATGTTGTACTCATGGGCGATTTTAATATTCATCCCTGTCAACAGAATTGCCATATTGATGATGGTTTTGGCCATAACTTTGCCTCATTACCCCATTTTGAACATACTGGGGAGGGGGAGGCACTAGAGTCTCTCCTGGCCGATGCTGATCTTTTCGAACCCGGTTTCGCTAATAAGCTTGATCGGTACTTGACGTTTAAATCTAATACCAAAGATACTATCATAGATTACATCTTTTTTTCTCCAGGGCTATTGGACAAAGTTGTTTTTTACAATGCCAGGGAATCGTCCTTTAGCGACCATAACCCTGTCGTTTTGGAACTTGATATAAGCTGCAGCCCACGATCTAGTGGCAAGAGTCAAACTGCACCTTGTATCGTATCCACCTGTGACCAAGGGAGACGACTTAGGGGGCCTAAGGTGATTCCGGACATCTTTTTTAATGAACTTTGCATGAAATGCGAGGGGCACTTTTTAACTTGTGATAACCCACTGAGCACAAAAGATTAAATCCTTAAAGCTTTCAAGGGTATTTGCAAACAAATTGCCAGTGACCTCACAGTTAAGCATATCCCGAGACCGGTATATGGCCCAAAGTGGTTCGATAGCAACTGCTCACTTACCCATCGCCTCTTAAACGATGCCCTGAAAATCAAACCCCGAGATAGACCCCTGATTGCGGATCTGCGTAAACAGTATAAGATGGCAATCTACAAGCGGAAATCTGAGATCAAGGCCGAGGCGTGGCATGCGTTGCTATCAGTAGATGTAATCAGGGATAGCTCAAAATTTTGGGGAATTATTAATACCCCTTTTTTCTCCGGTTTGGAAAATGAGACTCAGGACTGCCATATTACTGAGGCCCAATTGTTGTCTCACTTTGAGGCAATATATGCCCCACCTGAGAACCTGGACCTCCTCCCTAGCTTTCCATTTGATCAACCTCGAGTCCCACTTGTGTGCTGTGAAGAAGAAGTGGAGAAAGTTATAAGAGAAACCATTAGTGATAAGGCCCCTGGCCCTGATTCAGTTCCGGCTGATCTATTCAAAAGTGATCCTAAATTTTGGGCGAAGATCCTGGCCAATGTTTTTAATGCCTCTGGCTCCCCAGGGTTCCCTGCTTCATGGTCCTGTTCAACCATTATTCCAATTTTTAAGAAAGGACAGAGAGGGGACCCGAGGTGCTACAGACCCATATCCTTGATTGATTCTTCTGTGAAGATTCTAGGCAAAGTAATTTTAATGAAAATCTCTGACTGGGCCGACAAGATGAATATTATTTCTGATCTACAATATGGATTTAGAAAACACAGAAGTACCATTGATCAGTGCCTAAATTTGTCATTATTAATCAACAAATACACCGTGACTAAGGATGGCTGTATTAGGCTGGCATTTATGGACTTATCCTCAGCTTTTGACCTGGTTAACAGGTCTAAGCTGTGGACCATCTTGCTAGAAAAAGGTCTTGATCCTTCCTTGGTGTACTTTCTGGCCGACCTTCATCAGGATCTTTCTGCCTCGATCAGAATTTCACGGGATGGCAAATGCACAAGTTCTTTTAGATCTGCTTGTGGTGTTCGGCAAGGGTGTATTTTGGCACCTGTTCTTTTTACCCTATACATTAACGATATAGACAGTTCCCTTTTAACAGCAACTTTGGATATTCCGCGTGTAGGAGACTGTCCTATTCCGGTTCTCCTATACGCGGATGACGCGGTCCTTATAGCCCGCACAGCGGTTGCTTTACAGCGGCTTTTGGACGCGTTTGGGGCTTATATGCAATCGCTGGACCTAGTGGTGAATAATAGCAAGTCCCATATCCTGTCAATTGGTGGCAAAACAAGAAAACCCCACCTCTTTTTTTGTAATGGTCAAGAGGTGACCTCGGTCTCCTCTTTTACCTACCTAGGGGTAGTCTTTGATGAGAAGTTTTCCTGGATCCCGCAGCAGAAAATTAAAAAGAATTCTATTACACGTTCTGCTATAGGATTAATGGGGTTTGCTAAACGCTTGGGGGCAAGACCAATTAAGAGCATATTGAAAATATATAGCGCTAAGTGTGTCGCGGTTGCGACCTATGGCTCCTCTATATGGGGCTTCAAGGAACAACCAGCATTCAAATAGCCGAAAATAATTTTTTACGCAGTCTTTTATCAGTACCACAATCGATGCCAGTCTTCTCCATACACCAGGAACTTGGGATTGGTTACATTTCAGACACCTTGAGCCTAGCTCCGTTGCTCTGCTGGCTCAAAGTGTGGTTAAACCCCGAATTGACTTTGAACCAAAAAATCCTAAGCGACTGTGCACGGTTGGACAATTCCAACAAAATTAAGTGGTTGACCTATGTTAAAAGCGGGCTAACTAAATTGGGGCGGCCTGAGCTATTTGAATCCCCGGAAAAGATACGAAAGGAGGATGTTCTATGGGTAAAAAATAACTTTAAGAAGTTGTTGTCTGCAGAACGGGAGGATTTAGAGCTGCAGAAACCTCTTGTAAGGGCTCATTTCTTAACAAAAACAAACATTTGTATTGAACCCTATTTGACATTAGTTAATATCCCATACCATCGCTGGCTCTTAACTAGGTTTCGTTTTAACTTAGTTCCATTTTTACTAGGTGATTTTTAGGAGTGGTGTAATCCAGAGTCTTCAACCCCCTGTAAGTGTGACAATTTTTCTACCCAGAATACCCTTCATTTTATGATGTTTTGCCCCTTTTATTCCATTATGCGGAATAAGTACTTAATTCCAATTCTGAAAGGGAAGGGTTTTATGCAGGTTAGACCAGCATTACTTTACCTGCAGTTATTAAGTTCACCATGGGATATTTTTAACATTGCCAGTTTTTTGGTCGCAGCCACGCGTTCCAAAAAGGTGAGAAACAGACTCCCGATATCTGACTGTCTAGATTTTTAAATGTTATAACGTAAACATAGCTGCGTACTTTTGTATGCTTGGTATATTGCACTTAGCACTTTTTTGGATGTACTTTTGCTTGAAGTGTTACCTCCAGCATATCCTACGATTGTATTGACTGATATGTTTGCGCTTTATTCCGTATGCGTCTTTTGCACCATGCATTAAGCACTTTATGTATCATGTGATAGGTAAAGTGTATACTTGCTTTTAGAACTTATTTGTATTTTGTTCCTTTTATACATGCCCAGAAACGTACTGTTTTTATTTTTGAAATCCTGTTTTAACTTGTTTAGTAATTCACCATGAGTTGGTAGATGATACCCCGTATCTTTAATTTGTAATTGTAATATAAGACTGATCGAATTGTTCACTTTTATGACATTAACTTGTCGAATAAAGTATCTGACTGACTGACTATGCTATGCTAGACAAAGCCAGATTGCATACTGAACTTTCAGTCGTGTATGGATGACATGATTTCCGTCAAGCTACTGGTGGTGCCATGGCTTTATTTAGGTTTTTGCGTGTGAACAACTTACAGAAGTCTTTTTCTGAGACCATAGAGATGTTAAGAGTTGTTATTACTGCACCCATGACAACAGCAGAGCCTGACAATATTTTTCCACACTGAAGAGAGTAAAAACATATTTGCAAAACACAATGACTCAAGTTAGACTTAATGCATTGGCCATGCTATCACTGGAAAAAGAGCTAATAAAGGAAATACCAGAATTCAACAAAAGAACAATCGAAAAGTTTGTTCATATTAAAGAATGATGAGCAAACTTTCAATATAAATCAAAAATATGAATCTGATGTGTGATCATAGTTTCAGGTGTTTATAGCTAGTTGTTTTGTTTGATAACATTAGGAAGTACTGTTGGCAACTTACTAATTTCATTTAATGTTCATACAGCTCCTGTACAGTAGATATGTATTACTATATGTCTGTTTATGTATCTGTGAATTTATATATATTTGTTTTCATATTTTATAATATAAAATAATGTTGTTGTTTGCATTTACAAATATCATATTGGCTTTGAAGGGATATTTCTTAAAATGTACATGTATTTATTTTCATAATTCTTTATTATGTAACCATTTTCCACTGTACTGACAGGCACAAGGGCCTGAGAGTGTCATGTAAAGTATTTAAAAATAAAAGTAAAAAGTTTTATTTTTGAACAATTCTTAGCCTGCTTACATATACAATTTTTGTTGTTTCTTTCTAAAATAAATTAAAGATTCTGAAAGGATATTTCTTATATTTTAAGCAATGCATATTAGTCTAATTTCATAATGTATTTTTATTTAGTGTTTTTCTAATGTACTGATGGACCTAAGGACTTTAGAGCGATATTTGAACTATTTTAAGGACAATATTTACTTCATTTAGTTTTTAGCAAAATTGCCTCGCTCATAAATACAAAACTTTTGCTGACTTGCTAAAAATTAAATGTTTGTTTCAAATGTAAATTTCTTATACTTGTAGCTATTTAATATTTCAGGAAGATTAGTTGGCAATCAACGTTAAATAGCTGATGCAGAAAAGGAAGTGGCCAGCCTGCGTAACCGGTATGAACAAAATTACAAGTGTGTTTCTTTGTGGACGTTTACAAACCTATCTTATGTGTTTTATATTGGAAAGGGTAGAGCCAAAGCAGTCTTTCCTAGTAACTGCCCTAGCCCGCTTCGGAAGTCAGACTTGCTTGGCAACCCAGAAAATCTAGGAAATATTTTGAGTGTTCCTTTATGAATGCCTATACGATCTGTAGTTTTAGTCCGTTTATCACAGCAGTAGTGCTGAAAATTGCACCAAAATACACCAATTTAAAAACAAATTCTCGGGGAGAGAACCCTCCTCATTGCCGTTATGCTCGCTTGTTTCACTCGCTGGCTAGCATTCGTTGATTCATTATGCTTACGGTCCACCAGATTCAAAATCCACCAGCCGCCACTGGTGGTTGTTTGGGTGTATGAGAGGTTATATAGGGGTATGAATGGTTGTGTGGATGATGTCATCAGTTATGTCATTTGAGATGTCATCAGTGATGTCACTGACCATTTCATTGATGTAATATGTGAGGTCATAAGCGGTGCATTGCAGGGGTGCAAATTATAGTTAGCTCAGGTAATTATAACTGCTGAATCTCACTGATTTTGTATGAGTGAAACATAAGCCTAACTATAATGTCCCTATAACCTTAAGGTAACTATAAATCACACCCACACCATGCACTGCTAATTACCCACATATTACATCACTCATGATATCTTCTATGACATCATATATAATATCACTGCAACATTTGCAGTGAAATTATTGATGAGAAAACTGTGCATGGCGGGCCGTGACTTATGGTTTCCTTAGGGCACATGCTATAGTTACTTGAGATAACTATAACTATGACTGCTCAATTTGTATGCTCTTGTGTGTGTAAAATCTGAACCTATCTATAACGTCACTGTAACCTTTGGTTTGTTCAGTGAATTTCATATATATATTTATATACACCAGCGACACTCTACATCTGCTCACCTCAAATGTCTGTTTTTCTATCAAAATCTTTAAGCATAGGATTAGCACAGTGCCATCCACGCCGAGATAGAAAAGGACAAAGTCTTTTGCCATTTGTACAGCAAAGTCTTTAAGCATAGGACTAGCACAGTGCTGTCCTTGCCGAGCTGTAAAATGACAAAAGCCAATTAACACTCCAGGCACAGTATTACAGCTTTGAGTTGGTAAAATACCAATCAAGCCAACCTGAAATGAGTAAAAGCAACCCCTGACACAGTGTTTCGCTCTAATTAGAGCTCTTCAGAGAGGTATAGCTTTGTCCAGACACAAGGGAGCACCAAGTATAAGTCAAAGATATATATATATATATATATATATATATATATATATATATATATATATATATATATATATCACAAAGGTTGCCCTGGTGAGGAGGTCACTCCTGAAGGGGTGCTGCACACAGCCACCGGCGGCAGAAACGTTCAACCAGCCCTCCACATCTCGTAATGTGACTGCCATACGCGTTTCGAGCAATGAATGCTCTTGTTCACTGGCTCTCTTCAAACAAACAAGGAGAGCGGTTTGAAGTGGAACATGTATTTATTCAAATATATAGTCCCGCCCATGTGGGCGTCAGCAAAGCAGGGCATGCTGGTCTCTGTAGTACTGCCCATAGCTGCTTGGACAAAGGTTCCATCTAAAACCCGGTTGGGTATCGCTGTCCAAATTGAAGAGTACACAAAATAATGTTAACCCCAGTGGGCACGAAAAAATGAAGAGGCAGCTCACGGTCCTGTCAATATGAGCCCAGTAGCTAGGCCCCCTTCACTCCTGGCAGCGCTTGTCAATGTCAACGCTGCGGAGCCGCAAAGCAGCGGCGGGACCTCCTCGCGGCTAGGCTTGCCGCCATAAACAAAATCACAAAGGTTGCCCTGGTGAGGAGGTCACTCCTGAAGGGGTGCTGCACACAGCCACCGGCGGCAGAAACGTTCAACCAGCCCTCCACATCTCGTAATGTGACTGCCATACGCGTTTCGAGCAATGAATGCTCTTGTTCACTGGCTCTCTTCAAACAAACAAGGAGAGCGGTTTGAAGTGGAACATGTATTTATTCAAATATATAGTCCCGCCCATGTGGGCGTCAGCAAAGCAGGGCATGCTGGTCTCTGTAGTACTGCCCATAGCTGCTTGGACAAAGGTTCCATCTAAAACCCGGTTGGGTATCGCTGTCCAAATTGAAGAGTACACAAAATAATGTTAACCCCAGTGGGCACGAAAAAATGAAGAGGCAGCTCACGGTCCTGTCAATATGAGCCCAGTAGCTAGGCCCCCTTCACTCCTGGCAGCGCTTGTCAATGTCAACGCTGCGGAGCCGCAAAGCAGCGGCGGGACCTCCTCGCGGCTAGGCTTGCCGCCATAAACAAAATCACAAAGGTTGCCCTGGTGAGGAGGTCACTCCTGAAGGGGTGCTGCACACAGCCACCGGCGGCAGAAACGTTCAACCAGCCCTCCACATCTCGTAATGTGACTGCCATACGCGTTTCGAGCAATGAATGCTCTTGTTCACTGGCTCTCTTCAAACAAACAAGGAGAGCGGTTTGAAGTGGAACATGTATTTATTCAAATATATAGTCCCGCCCATGTGGGCGTCAGCAAAGCAGGGCATGCTGGTCTCTGTAGTACTGCCCATAGCTGCTTGGACAAAGGTTCCATCTAAAACCCGGTTGGGTATCGCTGTCCAAATTGAAGAGTACACAAAATAATGTTAACCCCAGTGGGCACGAAAAAATGAAGAGGCAGCTCACGGTCCTGTCAATATGAGCCCAGTAGCTAGGCCCCCTTCACTCCTGGCAGCGCTTGTCAATGTCAACGCTGCGGAGCCGCAAAGCAGCGGCGGGACCTCCTCGCGGCTAGGCTTGCTGCCATAAACAAAATCACAAAGGTTGCCCTGGTGAGGAGGTCACTCCTGAAGGGGTGCTGCACACAGCCACCGGCGGCAGAAACGTTCAACCAGCCCTCCACATCTCGTAATGTGACTGCCATACGCGTTTCGAGCAATGAATGCTCTTGTTCACTGGCTCTCTTCAAACAAACAAGGAGAGCGGTTTGAAGTGGAACATGTATTTATTCAAATATATAGTCCCGCCCATGTGGGCGTCAGCAAAGCAGGGCATGCTGGTCTCTGTAGTACTGCCCATAGCTGCTTGGACAAAGGTTCCATCTAAAACCCGGTTGGGTATCGCTGTCCAAATTGAAGAGTACACAAAATAATGTTAACCCCAGTGGGCACGAAAAAATGAAGAGGCAGCTCACGGTCCTGTCAATATGAGCCCAGTAGCTAGGCCCCCTTCACTCCTGGCAGCGCTTGTCAATGTCAACGCTGCGGAGCCGCAAAGCAGCGGCGGGACCTCCTCGCGGCTAGGCTTGCCGCCATAAACAAAATCACAAAGGTTGCCCTGGTGAGGAGGTCACTCCTGAAGGGGTGCTGCACACAGCCACCGGCGGCAGAAACGTTCAACCAGCCCTCCACATCTCGTAATGTGACTGCCATACGCGTTTCGAGCAATGAATGCTCTTGTTCACTGGCTCTCTTCAAACAAACAAGGAGAGCGGTTTGAAGTGGAACATGTATTTATTCAAATATATAGTCCCGCCCATGTGGGCGTCAGCAAAGCAGGGCATGCTGGTCTCTGTAGTACTGCCCATAGCTGCTTGGACAAAGGTTCCATCTAAAACCCGGTTGGGTATCGCTGTCCAAATTGAAGAGTACACAAAATAATGTTAACCCCAGTGGGCACGAAAAAATGAAGAGGCAGCTCACGGTCCTGTCAATATGAGCCCAGTAGCTAGGCCCCCTTCACTCCTGGCAGCGCTTGTCAATGTCAACGCTGCGGAGCCGCAAAGCAGCGGCGGGACCTCCTCGCGGCTAGGCTTGCCGCCATAAACAAAATCACAAAGGTTGCCCTGGTGAGGAGGTCACTCCTGAAGGGGTGCTGCACACAGCCACCGGCGGCAGAAACGTTCAACCAGCCCTCCACATCTCGTAATGTGACTGCCATACGCGTTTCGAGCAATGAATGCTCTTGTTCACTGGCTCTCTTCAAACAAACAAGGAGAGCGGTTTGAAGTGGAACATGTATTTATTCAAATATATAGTCCCGCCCATGTGGGCGTCAGCAAAGCAGGGCATGCTGGTCTCTGTAGTACTGCCCATAGCTGCTTGGACAAAGGTTCCATCTAAAACCCGGTTGGGTATCGCTGTCCAAATTGAAGAGTACACAAAATAATGTTAACCCCAGTGGGCACGAAAAAATGAAGAGGCAGCTCACGGTCCTGTCAATATGAGCCCAGTAGCTAGGCCCCCTTCACTCCTGGCAGCGCTTGTCAATGTCAACGCTGCGGAGCCGCAAAGCAGCGGCGGGACCTCCTCGCGGCTAGGCTTGCCGCCATAAACAAAATCACAAAGGTTGCCCTGGTGAGGAGGTCACTCCTGAAGGGGTGCTGCACACAGCCACCGGCGGCAGAAACGTTCAACCAGCCCTCCACATCTCGTAATGTGACTGCCATACGCGTTTCGAGCAATGAATGCTCTTGTTCACTGGCTCTCTTCAAACAAACAAGGAGAGCGGTTTGAAGTGGAACATGTATTTATTAAAATATATAGTCCCGCCCATGTGGGCGTCAGCAAAGCAGGGCATGCTGGTCTCTGTAGTACTGCCCATAGCTGCTTGGACAAAGGTTCCATCTAAAACCCGGTTGGGTATCGCTGTCCAGCCGCGAAGATGCCCTGCCGCTACAGCGGTTCCTCGGTGCTTGCATTTACGAGTGCTCTGAGGAACGGAGGGTGCCGTTGTCAGCGGTACATATTGGCTGAGGAGCAATGACGCTGGAAATGCTTTCAACACCATTTGGTTTTATTAACTTTGTACATTTCAACCGATGGAATGAGGAACGGAACCCACTTGGGAACCCACTTGGGATTATATTTGGCATCAAGTCCACGAGACATTTAATGGACTACATAGACCATAAAGCCATTTTGATGACGCTCATTGGGGCGGGACTTGAATTTAAATAAATAGTTTCAGCCAAGCAAAGGCCGTTTTCCTCATTTCTTCAGCCAGTGATCAAGAGCACAGGGTGTGCTCGAAACGCGTATGGCAGCTTATTTGGAAGGCATTGAGCACTGCTGCTATCTCGGCTGCCGCTGATGTTTGTGTGTACCAACCCTCCGTGTGTGGTGTCTTCTATGGGGCAACCTTGGTTTTTGTGATGTATAGCGGCCTGTCCAGCCGCGAAGATGCCCTGCCGCTACAGCGGTTCCTCGGTGCTTGCATTTACGAGTGCTCTGAGGAACGGAGGGTGCCGTTGTCAGCGGTACATATTGGCTGAGGAGCAATGACGCTGGAAATGCTTTCAACACCATTTGGTTTTATTAACTTTGTACATTTCAACCGATGGAATGAGGAACGGAACCCACTTGGGAACCCACTTGGGATTATATTTGGCATCAAGTCCACGAGACATTTAATGGACTACATAGACCATAAAGCCATTTTGATGACGCTCATTGGGGCGGGACTTGAATTTAAATAAATAGTTTCAGCCAAGCAAAGGCCGTTTTCCTCATTTCTTCAGCCAGTGATCAAGAGCACAGGGTGTGCTCGAAACGCGTATGGCAGCTTATTTGGAAGGCATTGAGCACTGCTGCTATCTCGGCTGCCGCTGATGTTTGTGTGTACCAACCCTCCGTGTGTGGTGTCTTCTATGGGGCAACCTTGGTTTTTGTGATGTATAGCGGCCTGTCCAGCCGCGAAGATGCCCTGCCGCTACAGCGGTTCCTCGGTGCTTGCATTTACGAGTGCTCTGAGGAACGGAGGGTGCCGTTGTCAGCGGTACATATTGGCTGAGGAGCAATGACGCTGGAAATGCTTTCAACACCATTTGGTTTTATTAACTTTGTACATTTCAACCGATGGAATGAGGAACGGAACCCACTTGGGAACCCACTTGGGATTATATTTGGCATCAAGTCCACGAGACATTTAATGGACTACATAGACCATAAAGCCATTTTGATGACGCTCATTGGGGCGGGACTTGAATTTAAATAAATAGTTTCAGCCAAGCAAAGGCCGTTTTCCTCATTTCTTCAGCCAGTGATCAAGAGCACAGGGTGTGCTCGAAACGCGTATGGCAGCTTATTTGGAAGGCATTGAGCACTGCTGCTATCTCGGCTGCCGCTGATGTTTGTGTGTACCAACCCTCCGTGTGTGGTGTCTTCTATGGGGCAACCTTGGTTTTTGTGATGTATAGCGGCCTGTCCAGCCGCGAAGATGCCCTGCCGCTACAGCGGTTCCTCGGTGCTTGCATTTACGAGTGCTCTGAGGAACGGAGGGTGCCGTTGTCAGCGGTACATATTGGCTGAGGAGCAATGACGCTGGAAATGCTTTCAACACCATTTGGTTTTATTAACTTTGTACATTTCAACCGATGGAATGAGGAACGGAACCCACTTGGGAACCCACTTGGGATTATATTTGGCATCAAGTCCACGAGACATTTAATGGACTACATAGACCATAAAGCCATTTTGATGACGCTCATTGGGGCGGGACTTGAATTTAAATAAATAGTTTCAGCCAAGCAAAGGCCGTTTTCCTCATTTCTTCAGCCAGTGATCAAGAGCACAGGGTGTGCTCGAAACGCGTATGGCAGCTTATTTGGAAGGCATTGAGCACTGCTGCTATCTCGGCTGCCGCTGATGTTTGTGTGTACCAACCCTCCGTGTGTGGTGTCTTCTATGGGGCAACCTTGGTTTTTGTGATGTATAGCGGCCTGTCCAGCCGCGAAGATGCCCTGCCGCTACAGCGGTTCCTCGGTGCTTGCATTTACGAGTGCTCTGAGGAACGGAGGGTGCCGTTGTCAGCGGTACATATTGGCTGAGGAGCAATGACGCTGGAAATGCTTTCAACACCATTTGGTTTTATTAACTTTGTACATTTCAACCGATGGAATGAGGAACGGAACCCACTTGGGAACCCACTTGGGATTATATTTGGCATCAAGTCCACGAGACATTTAATGGACTACATAGACCATAAAGCCATTTTGATGACGCTCATTGGGGCGGGACTTGAATTTAAATAAATAGTTTCAGCCAAGCAAAGGCCGTTTTCCTCATTTCTTCAGCCAGTGATCAAGAGCACAGGGTGTGCTCGAAACGCGTATGGCAGCTTATTTGGAAGGCATTGAGCACTGCTGCTATCTCGGCTGCCGCTGATGTTTGTGTGTACCAACCCTCCGTGTGTGGTGTCTTCTATGGGGCAACCTTGGTTTTTGTGATGTATAGCGGCCTGTCCAGCCGCGAAGATGCCCTGCCGCTACAGCGGTTCCTCGGTGCTTGCATTTACGAGTGCTCTGAGGAACGGAGGGTGCCGTTGTCAGCGGTACATATTGGCTGAGGAGCAATGACGCTGGAAATGCTTTCAACACCATTTGGTTTTATTAACTTTGTACATTTCAACCGATGGAATGAGGAACGGAACCCACTTGGGAACCCACTTGGGATTATATTTGGCATCAAGTCCACGAGACATTTAATGGACTACATAGACCATAAAGCCATTTTGATGACGCTCATTGGGGCGGGACTTGAATTTAAATAAATAGTTTCAGCCAAGCAAAGGCCGTTTTCCTCATTTCTTCAGCCAGTGATCAAGAGCACAGGGTGTGCTCGAAACGCGTATGGCAGCTTATTTGGAAGGCATTGAGCACTGCTGCTATCTCGGCTGCCGCTGATGTTTGTGTGTACCAACCCTCCGTGTGTGGTGTCTTCTATGGGGCAACCTTGGTTTTTGTGATGTATAGCGGCCTGTCCAGCCGCGAAGATGCCCTGCCGCTACAGCGGTTCCTCGGTGCTTGCATTTACGAGTGCTCTGAGGAACGGAGGGTGCCGTTGTCAGCGGTACATATTGGCTGAGGAGCAATGACGCTGGAAATGCTTTCAACACCATTTGGTTTTATTAACTTTGTACATTTCAACCGATGGAATGAGGAACGGAACCCACTTGGGAACCCACTTGGGATTATATTTGGCATCAAGTCCACGAGACATTTAATGGACTACATAGACCATAAAGCCATTTTGATGACGCTCATTGGGGCGGGACTTGAATTTAAATAAATAGTTTCAGCCAAGCAAAGGCCGTTTTCCTCATTTCTTCAGCCAGTGATCAAGAGCACAGGGTGTGCTCGAAACGCGTATGGCAGCTTATTTGGAAGGCATTGAGCACTGCTGCTATCTCGGCTGCCGCTGATGTTTGTGTGTACCAACCCTCCGTGTGTGGTGTCTTCTATGGGGCAACCTTGGTTTTTGTGATGTATAGCGGCCTGTCCAGCCGCGAAGATGCCCTGCCGCTACAGCGGTTCCTCGGTGCTTGCATTTACGAGTGCTCTGAGGAACGGAGGGTGCCGTTGTCAGCGGTACATATTGGCTGAGGAGCAATGACGCTGGAAATGCTTTCAACACCATTTGGTTTTATTAACTTTGTACATTTCAACCGATGGAATGAGGAACGGAACCCACTTGGGAACCCACTTGGGATTATATTTGGCATCAAGTCCACGAGACATTTAATGGACTACATAGACCATAAAGCCATTTTGATGACGCTCATTGGGGCGGGACTTGAATTTAAATAAATAGTTTCAGCCAAGCAAAGGCCGTTTTCCTCATTTCTTCAGCCAGTGATCAAGAGCACAGGGTGTGCTCGAAACGCGTATGGCAGCTTATTTGGAAGGCATTGAGCACTGCTGCTATCTCGGCTGCCGCTGATGTTTGTGTGTACCAACCCTCCGTGTGTGGTGTCTTCTATGGGGCAACCTTGGTTTTTGTGATATATATATATATATATATATAATTACAAAGTTCACTACGTAGTGGTAAGCCCACGGTATCTGCATTCAACAATCCCAAAGGAAAAACACAGAGCACTAACGGGTGGACATTCCAATACTTCTTCAATGCCAGTATACGCGTTTCAGCTTTCGCCTTCCTCAGTACCAGCAATCAAACAATGTAGTATTACAATCATGCTTTTAAATTCAGTGATAACATTTCCATTGGATGATTATTAGCTCCACACAAAAGAGGACTGCTGACTTTCTTGATATTCACTATTAATGGCAGCCATGCGTGTGTGTGTTTTTATCATATGACAGCATTTTCACAGTGCTTAAATTACCATCACAGATTGAATTTGAGGTAAATGATTCCTTGTTTCCTTCAATGGCTGCGATGCACTGTGAGTGTTTGTTGTTAAAATTAACCCTGGGCGTAGTTCGCGTAGTCACGCTACACGAAGCTACGCGAAGATTTTCTTGCACTACGCGTAGCTTCGAAAGCGTGCGTAGTTGCTTGGGGCGCCCGTTTGCCATGCCTTTTTCTTGTTCGGGAGCGTGTTGTGTGTGTTCGGGGAGCTGTTTGCATGCTCGGGAGATAACATCTCGCGATCTTACCCATGCGGTCGCCAATGGGCGCGGCCATATTGTTTTTCAATTGTCCCGCCCGCTCGCGATGCTTTATTTCCTGTTCCGGGTCGCGTATAGCATGTTCGCGATGCGCATGTCATGTTCGGGAGTGCATTTTACTTGTTCGCGACGATTATTGCATGTTCGCGAGAAATATCGCGCAAACTTACCCACGCGGTCGCGAATGGGCGCGGCCATCTTGTTTTTCACTCTATGCTATGGTTCTGGGCCTACTTTTCTATCCTCCCTTAATCTTTGGAATCCTTAGTTCTTTACACATTTTTTCTGACTTTTTTTAGTTATCATCCATCTCTCTCTTTCCCTAAGTTTATATTTTGCATTTTATTTCTACTTTTACTGTCTTTTTTTTACTTTTATTACTTCTTTCTTACTTCTTCCCCCTAACTTTTTTTTCCCTTCTAACTTTTCTTTTCCGCCTCCCACCCACCCCAGAACCATGGCCAAGGACACATCTAGCTCTAGCGCATCAAAGGGCAAGGGGCCTGCGCCCAAGAGCCGCCTGCCTTGTGGCAGAATGCGTCCTGCAGGGCTGCAGTCCCGGCAACTTGTTGGTGAGGCGGAGGTGGCCGCCCTTGTTTTTTTCATCCAGCGCCACCTCCCCTTGACCTTGGCAGCAGGCGGCAGGCCCGGCTCCGGGTACGCTACCCAGGAGCGTCACCGTCAGTGGGCGAAGGTACGCCGGGCAGTGTTCCGGTGCTCAGGGGTCCGGCGCACCCATAATCAGCTGGCCCACCGGTGGTCTGACATCCTGGACCGGGAGCAGGACCTGTTGGACCGGCTAGGTGTCGAGGTCGTTGGGCTTGGTGAGTAACTTAGAATAGGTATTGTTGTGTATACATTTTTGACGAATAACAAGATTACTGCTGCTAACGCGTTGCTGGTAAATTGCATTTCAAAATCTTCTGTGATTGAAGGACCCAGGTGCTCGGTGCTACTCTTACTTGTTTACAACTTTGCGCTAGCTTGTGCTGATTAATAAAAGAGTTTATTTTAGAGAACTGAAGTTAGGTAATGCTATTGCTAGAGAGACTCTAGTCCTTCCATTGTCCTCCTGTGAAATAGTGGTGGATGGATATTGGATACTAGGTTTAGTTAGTATTAGTTAATAATTGTTTTACGGTCTGCGTGACGCCTCCTCTGTCACTGAATGCTGCTTACCCCAGTCCTCCGTAGAACCTTTTGTAGTTTGTTTAGTGAGTGGTAGGCTTAGCAGGGTCAGTCAGTAGCAGAACTAGATCAGATGCAACCAACCCACAATTTGGTGTATGTATGCACACATTTATGCATGTGTCCTCCATCTCATCTATGCATTTGATGGCTAAAAGAAATGGAAATGCAGACTTGGTGAACAATTGGCCCATCTGGAATAGGTGGTCTAGGTCAGGTGGTACTTACTAGGCTTTGTTAGTATTTGTAATCAAAATGATTATGGAACACTGGAGTGTTCATAAATAAGTAGACGATCCGTGAATCCAGCAAGCAGCCCAGTAGTCGATCCATCTGATTAGATAGGTCAATTTTATTGCAATTGTTGTTTCCTAAAATGTTTTTTGACTTATTTTTCCAAATGATTTATTTGTTTCACAGCACTCCTTAATGTTTGTCTCTTTCTTTATTATATCTTACATGAACATCAGCACCACCCAGGGGCAAGAAGACAGGGTCCGAGTCGGCAGGACAACATCAACCAGGAGAGGACCGCTCGTCTACCGAGGCTCCTGCTGCTGGCCCCAGTAAGTCCTCGTGGTTAATATTAATAATTACATTTCCCTAACTTTTACTGCATCTTTTTTTTCCGAACTATAAATTATGGTTCCACTTTCTAATTCTATTTTTTACAAAAGCTTCTTTGACCTTGACTATCTGTTTCCAAATTCTGGTTACCCCTGCCTCTAACTAAGTTCCTTCTAACTGCCTCTGCTATGACTCTCTGTACTACTACTACTACTACAATTATTCTGTCTGTAGCTAAGCTTGCACAGTTGGCCACTCTTTATTGAAGGTTTTCTTTGGAATAATAAAACTCAAATTGACCAATAGCTCTAGCCACTGTGTCCTGTCCTTTGGGTTGTCCTCTTCTTGTCTTCTTAATGTTGAGGCTTTGACAATTCCCACCAACAAAATGCCCAACCAGATATTTGACTAGTATTTTGGATCGGATAGTACTTACTACTACTGTTGTAGTGATTCTGCAGAGCCACATACAGAACTATGCACAACAAAATAGGATGTTGGTGATGGGAGGTTGGACCTTACTCATCACACCTCAGTCAAAAGAACCCAGGATCCCCTGACCGACTAGCTATAGTGTCTCACATTAGGTCCCACTCCCAACCCCCCACACAAAGAAGATACACAATGATGATGACTGAGACAGACAACCCAGAACATAATAACACCCTTTTGCTCACTCACTTGTGTAAGTCCACCCCACCACACCAAATACCACAGAGTATATGGGTAAGTTCAAAAGGTTTATTTGAAATAAGTAACAAGCTCTGTACGTCGTTATATTAAATTTTACTATAGCCATCGTCAACAGCAAAAAGCATAAGATTAAAACAGTAAACATTTACAAGTGCAGGACAACAAGAACAAGACAAAAGATCTGTGTGAATTCTGGAACACCCCTCACCGTAGAACGTAGAAATACTGGTTACATCATGCATCATAAGCTCTGCAAATCACTGGTTTGTAGAAGGGAATCTTCCGCCTATTATGAGAAAAATGCTGCGCGTTAGATAGTATACTGCAATAATGCAAGCATTTCGCAGTCATGGCAAAAAGTGTAACATGTACATGTGATGGCTAAGCAATTCGGACTAACCAAACTCCATAACAAAGTGGCTTGTTTTTCGACCTCTTCACTTGTACGCAACCGTCATGTGGCCTCAAAGGCGTCTACTGCACATGTCAATAAGCTTCAAAGTATATTTAAACATGCGCAGAAAGAGTAGTAGACATGATGAATTACACATGGCTCAGGCTAACTTTCAAAAGAGTAGAGTAGGACTAGATGACCCTAGGAACCATATAACAGTAATAGTATCTGTCTACTGACTGTACTACTCTAGTGCTGATGTATGTTGTATTAACTTTTTTTTCAATCTTCCAAGTGAACACTAATAAAATAGGGGGAGGTTTCCAGGCATCTAAAAATGTGTAATGTTTTTTCTAGGCATACTACCAACCACTAGTGCCGGCGGGGCCAGCGGCGATGCGGCCATTCCGGAGGGGGCTGGAGAACAGGCGGCACCTGCAGGAGCTACAGAGGGGGAGCCAGCAGCAGTGGCGGGTGGTGGTAAGTTATATTTATTACTTCTGATGGATACATCTGCCAGTGGATTCCTCACCTTGTGAATATCCCCTGCGCCAGCAACATTCGGAAACTTTTGTAGCAGTCCATGCCGATGCGGTCGAAGACGACGTCACAGAGGCACGGCTCCGCTCGCGACTCCGCTGACGTCACCGGCTCCATAAGAAGACCTCGTCGGCGTGATGACGTCAGTTCCCTTTTTTCCGCGCCGTCGACGCCAACGGATTTCGGGAATCGCTGTTGGTAGCTTCATTGTTACTTGTGTTTTCTCTGGATTTTCTCGGTTTCTCTTTCAAGGATGTCGACAAGGAAGTCGGGTTTCAAGCCTTGTCGTGAGTGCGGCAAACACATGTCGATCACTGATCCACATGAGGACTGTGTGTGGTGCTTGTCTTCTGACCACGATGTGGATGGTTGTTCCAGTTGCCGCAAGATGAGCTCGAAGGCTCTCAAGGAAAGGGAAGCCAAGCTCTTCATCGCAAGGATGAAAAAGGAGAAGAGAGGAAGAAGGAAGTCGAGGACGAGGTCGAGGTCTCGATCGAGGTCGGCGTCGAAGTCGACTTCGGGGCATGCTTCGCGAGCCAAGAAGCATAAGAAGAAGAGGAGGCACTCTTCTCGACGCCACTCGGACAAGAGTTCGGCTCCGAAGTCGAAGTCTCCATCTCGACGTTGGAGGGACTCTGTGTCTCCTTCTCCTCTGCCGGATTCGCCTTCTGGTCCTTCTTCTCCAGTTGCTTCCCTGGCTCCGGCTTCTCCGGCGCCGGCTCAGACTCCGACGCCGGTTCCATCTCCGGCTCCGGTTCCATCTCCGGATCCATCTCCGGCCCCGGTTGAAGATCTTCAAGTCCCGGGTGAGCCTGCGACGCCGTTGATTCCACCGTCGGCGCCGGTTGGCCCGAGTCCGGTGATGACTGACCAGTACCCTGCTTTCCCTGGTCCAGGTCAGGACCCCTCGCATTATTTAAATGCCATGTACGGGGTATTCGCTAGAGCCATGTACACCACTGGTGCACCTGCGGGTCCGATGGGTCCAATGGCGTTTAATTTGGGGGTGCCGCAAGTCTATCCACAGGTCCCCTTTATGCCGTTCTTTCCGGCGACGCCGTCTTGGCATCTACCGGCGCCGAGGACGTCGACGCCGCTTCCATCTTCACCGGCGCCGACTCGACCTCGTTCGACGCCGGCTGCTCCTGCGGATCCGCGTTCGACGCCGGCGCCGTCGGATTCGAACACGGCGCCGCCGATGGTACGGATTCAGTCCATAAGGGAGGCTCAGAGGGTGATTGATGAGCGGAGGTACCTTCTGGAGGAAGCAGAGGAAGGAGAGCTGGTGGAGTTGGATGAAGTGTTCGAGGAGCTTAAGGAAGCTAGTGGGCTGGATTTGTCTCCTGAGTGGGAGATTACTCCTCCGTCTGATGAACCCTCCAAAGATGTGGCTCCGTATCATGCGGTAATCAGAAAAGCTGCGGAACTGCTTGATCTCCAGTTGCCAACAGCGGAGTTTAAATCAAACATTTTGACTGAGGTGTTACATTCTCCTACGGCAGTTTCTGAACCTTTGTTACCTTTTAATGAGGCCATTATTGACCCTGTGTTGGAGGTGTGGCGTAAGCCTTTTTCTGCTCCTGCAGTCTCCAAGACAGTTGCTAGGAGGTATAGGGCAGCTCCAGGGGATCCTGAATTCTTGACATCGCATCCATCACCTGAGAGCCTGGTGATTCAGGCGGCTTGCTCAGGGAAATCCAAGGGTGCTTTTCCTCAGGTTCCGGGGGACAGAGAGGCTAAAAGCTTGGATCAATCGGCCAAAAAGGTCTTTTCATTGGCCAGCATGGCTCTGAAGTCAACGAATGCCACATGCCTTTTAGGACGTTATGTACATGCACTTATGGATTCTGCTAAAAAGCTGGTGCCAAAACTATCTGAGGAGGATAGGATTGGTTTTCAGGAGATCTTGACTGATGCCCAGGCAGCAGCACGCTAGGTGATCCAAAGTGGGTTGGAGACGGCGGATTCAGTGGCAAGGGTCATGGGATCTTCTGTCGCCACTAGGAGGAATGCGTGGCTGAAGTCTTCGGAGTTTTCCCAGGATGTGCAGTCGACTCTGTTGGACTTGCCATTTGATGGATCTGGCTTGTTTGGCAAGAAGGCAGATGCTGCTCTTGAATGTTTCAAGGAGAGCAAGGCAACGGCTAAGTCTCTGGGCCTTCAGTCCCAGTCGAGCGGGTCTTTTAAAAGGTACAGAGGGTTCGGAAGGGCATCCTTTCGATCCTACAGACAGACTCAGCAGCAGCAACGGCAGCAGCAAGGTTCCTCGTCTAGAGGATTCAGAGGTAGAATTAGGGGTCGCACACGTGGCCGTCAACTCTCCTCCTCCTCAGCCCCTCCCACCACCGCAAAGCAGCCCTAGATCCACCATTCCGGATCATGTTGGTCCTGTGGGGGGGGCCGGCTTACCCATTTTCTACAAGATTGGGAATCTGTAACCACAGATCTCTGGGTTCTGGATCTTGTAGAAAATGGGTACGTCCTTCCCTTTCGGGAATTCCCGCCAAACTACCCTCCTTGTCAAGGGGCTTGCTCGGAGGACCACCGTCTTCTACTGCAGGAGGAAGTCCTGAAGTTGTTTCAAAAAGGTGCGATAGAGGTGGTTCCAGAGCAGGAGAGGGGTCAGGGATGCTACTCCCGGTATTTCCTGATTCCGAAAAAGGACGGCAGATTGCGTCCGATATTGGACCTCAGAATCTTGAATCTTTTTCTAAAACAGGAGAAGTTCAAGATGCTCACCCTTGCTCAGGTTCTTCAAGCGCTGAATCAGGAGGACTGGATGGTGTCGATCGACTTGCAGGATGCGTATTTTCACATCCCCATCCTGAAGTCGCACAGGAAGTATCTCCGGTTTACGGTAGGATCGAAACATTATCAGTTTGCGGTCCTTCCGTTTGGTCTTACTACTGCACCCCGAGTCTTCACGAAGGTGATGGCAGTGGTGGCAGCCCATCTCAGAAGGTCGGGGATCTCGGTTTTCCCCTATCTGGACGACTGGCTGATAAAAGCGGAGTCGCCAGAGAAGGTGCTACATCATCTGCAGGATACAACTCAGCTGTTGTACAAATTGGGTTTCTCGATAAACGTGCCCAAATCTCACCTGGTGCCCTCTCAGCGCAGCCTGTTCATAGGTGCGGTACTGGACACTACTGTGTGTCGAGCATTCCCTCCTCCTCAAAGGATTCTCGACATACAGGAAATGATTCCTTTGTTTTACAATGGAGCGGTCGTTCCAGTTCTGAAAGTCCTTCGCATGCTCGGCCTGTTAGCTTCCTGCATTCTGTTGGTCAACCATGCACGCTGGCACATGAGGGTGCTCCAGTGGTGCCTCCGCAGGCAGTGGTATCAGCACAAGGGAGATCTCAGGGAGTCTGTGAGGATCTCCAGAGAAGCTGCGGCGGATCTGTCTTGGTGGAGCGTGGAGGGCAATCTGTCTCAAGGAAAGCCCTTTCATCTACCTCCATCGGTGGCCACGGTGATTACGGATGCATCCACTTTAGGGTGGGGTGCTCATCTGGGGGATCTGGAGATCAAGGGTCTTTGGTCTCCAGAGGAAAGGTTGCTTCACATCAACCTTCTGGAATTGCGGGCGATTCGTTTAGCACTCAAGGCCTTTCTCCCTTCCCTTCGCGGTCAGTCTGTTCAAGTCCTGACGGACAACACTACCGTGATGTGGTATATCAACAAACAGGGAGGAGTGGGTTCTCTTTGTCTCTGCAGAGAGGCCCTGCGTCTATTGTCCTGGGCTCAGGACCATCAGATTTGTCTGATGGCAAATCATCTGGCCGGGGTTCTGAACGTACATGCGGACAGTCTCAGTCGGCAGTTCTCCGCCGACCACGAGTGGAGGCTTCATCCAGAGGTAGTTCGTCACGTCTTTCGGATGTGGGGAACTCCTCGGGTGGACCTGTTCGCCACTCACGAGAATGCTCACTGCCCGTCATTCTGCAGTCTCCAGTATCCGATGCAGGGAGCGTTGGGGAACGCGTTTCAGTTGAGTTGGGGCTCACGACTCCTTTACACGTTTCCTCCCATACCCTTGATTCCTCGGGTTCTGAGGAAGATTTGCCAAGACCGGGCCCAAGTCATATTGGTCGCCCCGGATTGGCCAAGAAGGGTGTGGTATTTAGATCTTCTCCACCTCTCCTCGTGCCCTCCGCTCTGTCTCCCTCTTAGGGCAGACCTCCTCTCGCAGTCGAAGGGGCAGGTTCTACACCCCCACCTCCAGAGCTTACACCTTCATGCCTGGAGATTGAACGGGGCAACCTGAATTATTTTTCTCTCCCACCTGATGTGGTGGATGTAATTTTGTCTGCCAGACGTCATTCCACCAAATCTATATATTCCTATAGGTGGTCTAAATTTGTTCTCTGGTGTGGAGAGAAGTCAATTGATCCTTTGAAGGCTCGTCTATCTAACATTCTACAGTTTGCCCTTTTTCTTGCTCAGCAAGGCTTTGCTGTGGCCACTGTAAAATGGTACTTATCGGCTTTGTCGGCTTTCCTTGCTTGCCGGATCAGCCGTCATTATTCAAATCACCTACTGTTCTTCATTTTCTTAAGGGCATCACAAACAGATTTCCTCCTACTCCCTTTATTGTGCCTCAATGGGACTTAAACCTTGTCTTGACTTATCTTATGGGTTCTCCCTTCGAGCCCTTACACAAGTGTCCCTTGAGACTGTTGTCTTTTAAGACAGTTTTCCTCATTGCAATCACCTCGGCAAGGAGGGCAAGTGAGCTTCAAGCTCTTAGTTCCAAACCCCCGTTTTTGACCATTCATGCTGAAAGAATGGTTCTCAGGACCAGGGCTGCATTTTTGCCTAAGGTGGTAACTCCCTTCCATCTGGGGCAATCCATTACCCTTCCTTCCTTCTATCCTCCCCGTCACCCTTCCAAGGAGGAGGAGAGGACCCTAAGAGGGCGGTGAGCTTCTACCTGGACAGGACAAAGGACTTCAGAGTTGATGACCAGCTCTTCGTGGGCTTTGTTGGCTGCAGGAAAGGTCGAGCGGTGCACAAGCGCACCCCTTCCAGGTGGATTGTCTTGTGCATCAAGATATGCTACTCTTTGGCTGGTAAGGAACCTCCAGAGGGTTTAATGGCTCATTCCACTGGAGCAAAGTCTTCCACTTCTGCTTTGTCTAGGGGTGTTCCTGTGGAGGACATTTGTAGGGCGGCAACTTGGGCCTCCCTCCACACCTTTGCGAAACATTATTGCTTAGACACTGAGGTGAGGAGGGACGGACACTTTGCTCGATCCGTCCTTCAGGACTTTCTGATATAGAAGGGTGGACACCCTCCTCCGGGAGTGGGACTGCTGTGGGAATCTATTCACAAGGTGAGGAATCCACTGGCAGATATATCCATCAGAAGAACAAGTTACTTACCTTCGGTAACGCTTTTTCTGGTGGATACAGTATCTGCCTGTGGATTCCTCACTGACCCACCCGCCTCCCTGTTGTCCACCCTTGTATACCTTTAGTATATGATGGTGTTTCATGTACATTTATTACTTTCAAAGGCATTGTGTGGTTTCTTTTGCCTTTCTGGTTATTCTCCACACTGTGTGTGTTACTTTGTATATTGTGTACTGTGTATGCTATGTATATATTGCTGTCAGTCCGTCCGTGTGCCTCGAAGGCACGGAAAAAAGGGCGGTGACGTCAGCGGAGTCGCGAGCGGAGCCGTGCCTCTGTGACGTCATCTTCGACCTCATCGGCGTGGTCTGCTACAAAAGTTTCCGAATGTTGCTGGCGCAGGGGATATTCACAAGGTGAGGAATCCACAGGCAGATACTGTATCCACCAGAAAAAGGGTTACCGAAGGTAAGTAACTTGTTTTTCTTGACATTACTACTAGATGGAAGTGTGTTCACTACTTCACTCACTGTACTGTGCGACTTATTAAGTTGTAGTGAACACTATACAACGGTTGAAGAAGACACCCTTTACTTAGCATTAGCAGCGAAGAGTTGAGTAACCAACTCAGGTGTGAAGGTTTTATGGAGAAGACAAACTCAGATCAGATGACCTTGATGGATGTGTTGAACAAAGAGGGAAAGAAGGGTGGAAGGACGGGTGAGATAATATGACTGACTGGCAGAGAAGGATATGTTGGAAGCAGGCATAGGTGGCTGATAGTAATCAGATCAGATGCATGGGTTGTTGAAGGATGGGTGGAAGGTGAAAGAGGATGCCTGCCTGGGTGGGCGACACAGTATGGGTGGATAGTACTATGTTGTTTGATTCAAACTCAAAGCCAAGGCAAGCAAGGAAGGAGCGGACGGATGGGTGGTTGTTGGTGAAACCAACTAAGGTTTGTTAAGAGATATATAAAAAAGAATGATAGACATTTACTTTAATGGATGCATGCGTGGATGTACTATCATCAATAGACAGCATAGGTGGAGACTGTCACTGGAGAGTCTTACTTTGAAGAAAATGTAAAAGAAACTGCACCAGAGTAGCAAAGCGGAGAGGAATATAAGTAGTATTTTCAGAATACAGTTGACTCGCAGTAGTTTGCAAGCACATCTTATATATATATATTATCAAGCCGAAGCACCTTCCTCTGACTTTGAGGACCACTCCCTACCTATGTTAATGTATTTTCGATTGTGTCAGCCAGCCCACAAAGGGTGGCCTATCTCTTGGTTACACAATCAATGAAAGCAAAGTACCCTATGCAGTAGCGGTCGGTGGTGGGAGTGCTGGCGGGCGGTGACATGGGGAGAGGCAGGGTGGGTGGGAAGTAAACTATGTATTACGGCCAAATACAGGTAAGTAAACATAAAAATAAATAAAATGATTTTCATTGTGCGCACTGCACCGCCAAATGTGATGCAGTGCGTGCAACAAAATTTGTTTTATTTATTTATATGTATTGTTTAATTACCTGTGATTGTCCGTAATCCATAGTTTACTACCCCCACCCTGCACCTTCCCACGTCACCGCCCGACAGCACTCCCACCACCGACCGCTACTGACCTGATGTCGTATTACCATCTATAATATAAGCAATGATCATTGGATCCGATAAATAATCAGCCTTTTTGTAGTACCCAGGGCAGGATGAAAGTGAAATTGAGCAATTACCCTCATGTAACAGACAGAGTTTGGCCAGTGTCACCCGTAATACAAACATATGATCTTCCCCACCTGCAGACAGTAGTAGTAAATAAAACTAACGTGAGTCTGCATCATGTGACTCATATCTGTTTCTCTTGGGTGCAAGCTTAGCTGACTGAGCTGGCATGCCGGCTACAACAAGGTTATGTAATTTCGCTAAACTAGAGATAAGAACAAGACGACTGGTGTGTACTGGAGTACATAGTGCTAGTATAATGTCGGAAACTCCCACAAATGTTAGAGTCCGAGGAAGTAGGAGTATAGATACTTACCACAAAATCACAAATGTTATGTACTGTGCTTGCTAGTAATACTGTGTCACTATGTGTTGAATGAATTTTGTGTTTCTGTTTTGCTAAGAGTATTGGTTACAACAATGTTCTTTTTCTTTCTTGATATAGATACTCCTTCCCAACCAAAACCTACGAGGAAGGAGCTGGCAGCCAGGGCCCGGCGCCGTAAACTGGAGGCCATTTGCGAGGAATATCAGTGGCTGGTGGCTCAGGCGGAGGAGGAGGTGGCTGCAGCTGCAGCCTCCTCCAATGCCCCGGGCCCCAGTCAGGCCCTGCCTCCAGTTTTACGGCGCCGTGGTCCAGCAGCCACCCGCAGCCGTGCCTCTATATCTAGCACTGCTGCCCCCCACCCTGTATGTAACTGCAGGGCATTTCGTCGTCGGATGCTCCGCCGGATGGCCCGCTTGGAGGAGTACTGCTGGACCCGGCCTCGTGGCGTGGACCCGAACCCTCTGGCCAGACTAAACAGGCGCTACCCGAACCCTTCGGGATCCCCCTGGATTGTACTCCGCTACCCTCCAGCCGTCACGACGCGACCCGCCCCAGGGCATTTTGTCGCCGGATGCTCCGCCGGATGGCCGGCTTGGAGGAGTACCTAGAGGAGCATGTCAAAATCCTGGTTGACAAACACCTGAAAGCCCGCCGACTTTAGGACCTTGTCGATTTGCCCCTTTTTAAACTCCTTTTGTTGCTGGGTGGGTTTTGGGCGTTGGGGTTTAACTATTTTACGGACATTTTGGACTTTGACTTTTGGACATTGGTTGGGGTTAGGGAGTGGGGTGGGTCAGGTCAGAGTGGGATAGTTTATTTTTGTTAGGGTATATTAAATTATATATTATTTACTTAAACATACAATGTTAATGTTTTGTTGGTGGGTTACTGTTTTGCGAATTCAATTTACGTCACATGGTTTGTTACTTTGTTTCCTTGCTGCTGCATGCCCGCAGCCATTGTTTGATTTAAAAGATCTGCCGATTTCGTAACACACAAACACATAGATGCGGTACCCCTCACTGAGTTATTTTATTTGTCCATTTGTATTTATTATTGACCAGTGTCCATATTTCCAGCAATGTGCTTTCCAAAATTACACAGGGCGGTGCAAGCACTGTGCTTATACACACATTTACAAAGTTCACCTGCAGATCGCTTGCACTCAGGGCGGATGCCTCCGCTACGTGGTGGTGAGCCCACGGTATCTGCATTCAACAATCCCAAAGGAAAAACACGGAGCACTCACGGGATGACGCTCCAATACTTCTTTAATGCCAGTATACACGTTTCAGCTTTCGCCTTCCTCAGTAACAGCAGTCAAACGATGTAGTATTACAATTATGCTTTTCAATTCG
>NC_140592.1:361680708-362053208 GCF_964204655.1 Triturus cristatus | reverse complement strand
TATAATTGGATATTTTCGCCGGCTTGCTCCACCGGAGTGTATGCCAACCTCCACGGGTCCCCGTAATCCAGCAGGAGCACCTTCGTTTCTTGGATATATATATATATATATATATATATATATTCACTGAAAAAAACATAAGTTTTTAAAACGTCATAGTTAGAAATTAGCATTTAAAAAACCTTAGAACTTCACTGAAACAACCACAGGTTTCCGGCACGTTATAGTTAGTTGGACATTTCACTCGTACAAAACCAGAAAAATTCAGCTGTTATAGTTAGTTCAGCTAACTATAACTCGCGCCCCCGCAATGCACTGCTCATGGCGTCACATATTACATTATTCATTGCATGGTCAGTGACATCACATATGAGTGTGGAAAAAGTGTGACGCAGCAGCTATGATACCTGACTTTGAACAACAGCGTTCACAGTTCCATTCCTGGCTCAAGCGGCACATTAGCCCAGCACTGTCACTGTGGGCAACACCTTGCTTAATCTTTCCGACACCCCCGAGCGCCGGCACACCTTTCCAGGGATAGCTGTACGCTTTACAAATGCTCGCATATTTTTAATTTAAAACCATAGTGATGAAAAATATTAGCACGTTTTTTTTTATTCTATTTTGAAAGATATGTTTTTTTATGTCTTCTATTTAGAATTACGGTAATTAATAAATGTATTTAGTCATGAGAATGGAAATGACATGGTTTGCTGGGTATCAGTTTTTAAGCTCTGCAACGTATGTACATATTAAGGACCTTATACATGTTAGGATCGAAATCGAAACCTTTACCGCTTCACATTTTGTAACTTTTCCCAACACGTGCACAAGTTTAACAGTTAAAACGTGAGCACGTGTCAACTGTAAAACGTAACATCTAAATGGGCGGAGCCGCATCTTCCTTCCATAGACTGCTCAATAACCAAAAAGTATATAAACCACACCCATTGATTGATTAGTTTTGTTTTTGTGAGTTATTTACGAGTGTCCATTCAGTGATGCAGGTGCTCTTTTCTAGAGTCGGATTCTTCTTATGCAGCCAAAAACATAATACAGAGTTGTAAGTTGTTTGATTATGGCATAGTAGATATTTATAATACGTAGCTATTTGTCAATATTTAAACACTTGTATTTAGAAAATAGTGTTATTGATTGTTTTTCCCATTTATATGTAACATCAGCAGCTTGTTTTCAGAAACAGACAGAATACAGCAAATATTGTTCCTTTTCTGGCTCCTTTGAGCTCATATAGTGTGACTTTGTATATTATAATATTGACACTGAACTTGACGTCAGAGGAGTTTATGACCTGTCGACGCGAAGACTAAAGCTTTATATGTAACGTCAGCAGCCTCTTGGTCTCAGTCTGTATGACCCTTGGGATCATATAGTGTGAGTATGTATATTATAATAACCACACATTATGATCTCAGAGTAGTTTATGAGCTGTCGGCGTGAAGACTAAAGATTTATATGTAACGTCAGCACCTTCTGGTTCAAACTCGGTTTCCCCCTTGGGATCATATGCTGTGAATATGTATATTATAATATTAACAGTCATTGTGATCTCAGAGGAGTTTATGACCAGTCAACGCGAAGATGAAAGATTTCGATGTCCCGGAGAAAAGAAGCTCTGAACATATTCATTGCTGAAAAGTATTTCGTTATTGATCTTCTTTTGCATTCATGAGTTTATGCTTCTTTTCATTTTTGTGTGACATCAGTGCCACTCTGTATATTGTAATAGAGTGTCATATTTCCACACAACAGGAAGTGGAGATTTGTCGCTGCCAGGAGTAACCCATCTGAAATACAGCTTACTAACCTTTATAACTTACTTGATCAGATATTTTCACAGTGACAATATTTTTCGAAAATACAGTTTAAGAAAAGTTAGTTTGCATACTTTCTTAGTGAATATCTTTGATAAACCCTACATTTATTTTTAGTATTTCTATTTTTCTCTGTTGCGGTTCCTATTCACCTTCTCCCTATAGAATATATGAGACCAGTAGTGTATATTATTATACTGCTATCCTATATGTTCTTAAAGAATAGAAATTTTTAAAAATGATAAAGCGTACATTTGTATGTAATATAAATTCATTTGTGTTGAAATGTTTTTACTTGTTATTGTTCGACCTGAGATGATGTAGTGCGGGAGTGTTTCTTGTAGCACTTCTTTTCTACTTTATCTAAAAGTAACTCCTGCCCTCTTATATTATCAAGAATATGGGGCAACACTTTTACAAACTATAGCAGAAAAAAAGGGAGGGTGTGGCCACGCTTAAGGGATATTTTATGAATTGCGTTTTTGTTTGTCACCTCTTTGATATATACAGCTTCACTTTCCAAAGAAAGTATATTTGTAATTGCTTAATATAAACTATTTCAAACCTAGACTGAAATTTTTGCTGCGCAACCACAGCTCCCCGTCAGAAAAGTAAACACCATATTATAAGTAAATAGTGCTCCTGAGAAGTATCCCACCTGCAAACTCAATAAAAAGAAGACCGCAACTCACTCTGTTATTTTGCCACCGTGATTTGTACACCCCACTGCAATTATATAAATGGCCCTTAAAATATATCGAGTTAATAGTGTTCCTACCCTTCCCGCTACTACTTTGTTTTCCCGTACTCCATTGAAGTGCGTCACAAAATGGTTCACAACAGTGAACCGTTCTCAGCCAATAATGAGCAAACTTGTACTCGGAACACTGTAGCCAATAAAATGTCCATGGTGTTCCGCAGAGGGGGAGGTAATCGCTGCCAACACTTCTACTTTCAATGGTTTACAGCCAATGAACATTAAGCTTGGGATGGTCCTGCTTGGAACACGTTACCCAATCAGATGTCCCTGATGCTCCACAGAGGGGGAGGAAATGGCTGGCAACATTTCTACTTTCAACGGTTTGCAGCCAATGAATATTGTGCTCGTTGTTGGAACACCTCAGCCAATTAAACTTTAATTTTGTTCAGGGCACAGGAACAGAACACGCCCTCCCACATAATATTAAATTTCGTCTAAGAAAGTGACACTGTCCGTGATAAAAGTGAACACCGCATTAAAAGTAAACATTACTGCGCATTATATTAAAGGAAAGCTGCAATATGGCGCATTGTTATTTTCCTAATATGATTTACACAGCCTACTGAACATTGCTGCAATACCGCACATTCACACTACCTGTGTGTGCACCCTACACACTGCTTGCCGCAATACGGCGCATTGTTTACCCGACGGGATTACCAGACCCTACGCAACCTTGTCGCAATACCGCGCACCGTTGTTCTGCGCACGTAATTTCCACGGCCTCCGCAACATTCAAACTCCCTGCCTCTGCACCGTACAGACTGCTTAAACTAAGACCACAGTGTTCCTACTATACCCTCTTATACAATTATTCTCTTTTTTTCCGCACTACGCCTTTCAACTCAGTCACAAAATGGCTACCAACACTTCCTAGTTTCAAAAGTTCGCAGGCAATGAGCCGCACGCTCGTGCTTGTGACGCCTCAGCCAATCAGATGTCAGAATTCTCAAATATCGATATCTGTAAATTTTCACATTTCTCTAACACTACTGAACGGACTTACCCCATTTAAACAAAATAATGCTTTCTGGACCAAGACCTTTCTCCCTGCCAAATTTGGCGTAATTCCGTTCAGCGGTTTGACCTGTAGCCTTGTCTAAAGTTTCCTATGGAAATTGCATGGAGAAAACATGTTTTGGGACCCCCCTTTTTTCTCAGCCCCCCCTTGACCAATCACCCCCAAACTTTCAGGATAGGAGCTGACCTAAAAAGAGGAACTTTTTGGAAGATTTCGTAAAGATTCGTCAAACGACGCCAAAGTTATAAGCTCATCAAAAAATGCTTCTCCTATGGAAACATGGTTCTAACTATAACTATCTACTGGCGACCGCCAGTAGATAATGTATATATATATATATATATATATATATATATATATATATATATATATATTCACTTAAAAAAACCATAGGTTTCACACATGTTATAGTTAGCTGGACATTTCACTCATAAAAAAAACAATGAAATTCCCCCGTTATAGTTAGTTCAGGTAACTATAACTCACGCGACCGCAATCCACTGCTGATGACGTCACATATTACATCACTGTATTTAGACATTTATATACCCATTTATTCTTCCATTAACCTTTAGATATATAGTTTTGAAAATTTCTCGAGGATTCGTCAACCGGCGCCAAAGTTATTCAAAATAGAATTTTCAGATTTCCTATGGAAACTCGGTCCTAACTATAACTATACTGTAGATAATATACTCTATGGTCCAGTTGAAGGCTGAGTGCCGAAACGCGTCGACCGTCCTTTTGTGCGTGTCCTTGAAGATTTATGCTGAATAAATACTAACGGTGAACTCTCTGTGGTGCCGTGCTTTCCTTTGCTGCGACGAACCCTGGGACTCGGGGTGAAGCCTGAGAGAAGTTTTGTTTCATATATATATATATATATATATATATATATATATATATATATATATATATATATATATATATATTCACAGAAAAAAACTAAGGTTACAGGGATGCTATAGTTAGGCACAGATTTCACTCGTAGTTAGCTGGCTGAGCTAACTACAACTCGCGCCCCCACAAAACACTGTTTATCATCTCACATATTACATCACTCATGAGATGGTCAGTGACATCACTGAAGACATCATCCACAGAATCTCCTTTGTTAATTAAGCCCCGGGGAGGTGGTGGTCCCCATGGCTGCAGGGGCTTCGCGGCCACTGTATGTAATTTAAAAGAGTTACCCCAGGGAGGAGGTGGTCCCCGAGGGTGCGTGGGAGGGCTGGAACCCCCCACACATTAATATTTAATTTAACCCCCGGGAGGTGGTGGTCCCTGTGGCAGCGGGAAAGGCCATAGGGCCTCACCCGCATCATTTTTTAATTTCATCTCTGCCCCGCATATGATAATGTGACGGCCCCAGGGCGGTGGCAGTACCGGGGCTTTGAACAGCCTGAGGAGCAGGGCCCGATGTGCCCCCTTCTTATATTTTTATAATGCCCACTGGACCTGGCCCACCCGGAGGCCGATTTCACACGAAGCGCTGGAGCCCAAGCTCCAAGCGATGGCCTTTTAAATGCTCTCGCTTGCACTAAGCGGGGCAGAATTGCTTTTGGACAGAGGGAGCTGCATGTTTAGCATCTCCCTCTGTCCAAAAGCAATGCCGGCTCACGCAGGATGCAGGGAGCAGGCAGGGACCGCGGGGGCCTTCAGGCTCCCCCCACAGTCCCCAACAAAGTGTCTGGGTGCCATGGGTGGGACCAGGGCACCTACACTAGAGGCCAGGCCCTGGGAAATGATGTCCCCATGGCCGAAATCGACCTGGGAGTTGGGCCACACGGCGCCCCTCCCATTATAGACATATATATATTTATATAATATAGACATATATATATATATTCCGTTTCCCAAGTGCCCAAGCATAGGACGCACTTATCAACAGCAATATATTTCTCAATCAGGCTGCAGCGCAAGCACAAATTCAGTGTTCAATCAAAGATGCCTGACGCGTTTCAGACTTTCATCGTCCTTGTTCACAGGCAGAGTTATCGCTGAAATAAAGCCAAACCACTGATTAGTAACACCTGAGTATTTTATTGCCACAGTGGGCCTCCTGATAAAGCGCTATGCATTGTGGAATCAGCGGTCCAAAACCGTTTCACAGTCCATGATAGATGCTGATCACAGTTCAAAATATCCAATGCGATGCCTCTCACATAATTAAAATAATCCAGCCATTAGTGGGCTAACACTGAACTGTTGTTTGCGTGCAAAGTCAATCTCATGCCATACTGCTGGTCCGGAGCGAGCCTCGTATTCACAAGGCACCCGGCTGGGCTGCCGTGTGTAAGTATTCCGTTTCCCAAGTGCACTTGGGAAACGGAATATATATATATATGTATGTATATATATATATATATATATATATATATATATATATATATATATATATATATATATATATATATATGTTTTTTTAATGAAAAGAAAGAGCCCGGGCCTCAGGGAAGGGTGCCCCCGTGGCTGAAATCGGCCCGGGGAGTGGGTCCACACGGCCTGCCTCCAAATTGAAAAAAGGCTGGCCCCAGGCGATTGGGTCTCTGGGGCCTAAAACAGCCCAGGGAAGAGGGGCCACGTGGCACCCCTTCCTAAAAATACATAAATTATCTTTTTTTTAAACAACCGGAAAGTCGCCAAAGGTCCCACCCCCTTTTTCCACCTCTCCTAAAGGAGTCAGGACTAAAGTGGACAACCAGTAGTGCGTCAGGAGGCGCGTTTTGCAGAGTGCTAGAGACAGGGTGCATGGCCTCCAATAACATGTTAGCTATCCAGCTGTGTGGGACTTACTGGAGGTAACAGGAGGGGTAGTTGGCCCCCAAGGACCCTGAGGAGTAAAATGAACTTCATCCCCCAACCAGTGGTGCACCAGGCTGCGCATTTGAAGTGGTAGAAAAAGGGGGTGTGGCCTCCAAAGACCTCTCAGCAATCCCACTGTGTGGGACTTACTGGAGGTAACAGGAGGGGTAGTTGGTCCTCAAGGACCCTCTGGCGCCAAGGGGATGCTGAGGAACCTTGGGGGCCAAGAAGCCCTTCTGGTTCTTTCTGTAAGTCCTACACCACGAGATTCCTGAAAACTGGTCAGAGGACATGCCCCTTTTCTCCACCACTCTGCAAACACAATTACTACTTAAACAAACATTTATAAATGCATTAGGTTTCGCCTATGTGATTAATAATAAGCCGTTTTTTGTTGTAAGTTGTAGTTTGCTGAGTAGTTGTACAATATAAGTTACAGAAAGTCTGTTAAAGTTTTATGGCTTGTTTATGTTCAAAATTGCAAAATATTGTGCTGTTACTAGTGGTATAGTGTTAGTAAGTAATAGCAACATTTTGAAAAATGAAATAGGAAATTAATAGAATTAATTGCTGTTATAGCAATATTAGGTGTTCAGAGGAGTACTGACAACATTTGGCCCCGGTGCAACTGCACCTGCTGCACCACTGAAATCATGCCCCTAGTGCCTGCAAGATGACTACATTTGTGACTGCCTGTTTATCATTAAAATATAGCAATGTTTGGTGTTTAGAGGAGTTATTACAACTTTGGGCCCTGGTGTCACTGCACCTGCTGCACCATTGAAATCATGACTCTAGTGCCTACAAGATAACTGCACTTGCGGCTTCTTATTTAGTAGTTAACTATAGCAATAATTGGTGATTAAAGGAATTCTGACAACTTTTGGCCCGATGCTACTGCACCTGCAGCACCATTGAAATCATGGCCCTAGTGCCTGCTAGATAACTGCACCTGTGACTGCCTATTTAGTAGTACAATTTTGCTATATTCTGCGTTTAGTGGGTCCTGATAGTTGCATTGTCTGTATTGATTATGCAAAATCAGTGTGGATGCTCAGTGGAGGGATTAGAGGGCCTATGGTGGATCACCCCAAGTGCACTGTTGGATATGATCAGTCAGAGGTCACAGCAGTAATTTATGACATGTAGAGTTACAGTCAGCTACCTCAATTGTTCTACAGAGTTGACATAGTGAATTTGGCCCTTGTCCCACAGTGTACACTATTAACAGGTTGTTATTGTAAGACAGAGTTTATAATGTTTTAGATGTACAGGGGGAGTGGCAGATCTCTTCCTGAATTGGACGTATGTCCTCCATGTAATCAATTGGATTGGTTTAAGAGTGATGAGGAGTGTTTACATGCATGAAAAGGTGCATCATATGGCCTGTCCTGGTTACAGGTTTCTATAATATGTTCTAAGAGTTCACAATGGCGAACAGCAAAGCATCCCTCAGGCTGCGCTCCTTAAAGGTAGCAGAGAGCAATGCCTTACAGGGACACTCCAGGAGAAACTTTTATCTAGCCTACGTGATGCACTTTTTAGCTGACTATTTCAGCGCCTACTGTGTCTTTCTTGTATTGAAAGTAAGCGGTTGTTCAATTTTTGTTTAATCCATGTAACAGATTATTTCTGCATTGTAGACAAGTTTTTACTTCCTGAATGTAAAATAGTCCTGTATGTGTCTTGAATTGGCTGGTAAGAAATGTTATATTTGTGCCACCTGAACTGAGAATGATGTTCCACCAATGCTTTTCTTCTTCTTATATGAGGGATCATTAGACAAGGTGGTAGTTTTGGTCAAGGTCTTCTGATTTGGGAGTGTTGCTAAAATTTAGCTTGTAGAAAGACAAACCTTTTCTTTAGCAGGCATTGCGGGTTACTCTGAGCGTCTTGGAGACAGAGCATCTGACTATCAATAACAAATGAAGTGCATGGACCACTGGTGTGATTCTTTCACATTGACAAAGCTATAGGAGTTTCTTGTTGCAGTGTTTTGTATCTTTTCCAATTTACTAACTGTAAGAAGTGGTGCCCTAAGAACAGGATTTCACATTACCTACCAATGACATCTCAAGTGTTTTAATTGCCAGGAGCTCTTGAAAGTGTCTTAAGTGTGGGAATAGGTGTCGCAGTTTTCCCAATTTAAAAAAAAAAATTGTTGATATTTGAACATGAGAAATTGTCACCAGCAGTATCTTGGAATAAAAAAAAGCAGCAACACAATGCAGTCCCCGCAGTCCTGACATGTGCAACCCCTTCCATGGCTAGATCCGCATCATCCCGCTTTCTCTTCAACATATCAGTTCTAATCCTTATTAAACTTTATGCAGTTATTTGTGATCCCCTATAAAACCGCCAGTTCACCCAAGTGTTTGTCCATTTTTGTGATGCAACATTTGCCTTCATAATCCTGCTTCTCAGACAACATTCACCAATCTATGTCATCCTTCCATGTTCGCAGATTAGGTGACTCTCCTGCTCCCCTGTGTGTCGCGATGTGACGCTTTGCAGCTATCAGAGCGAGGGCCAACCACAGCATTGTGTACTTGGGCATCCCCACTACCCTAAATATTTAATAGAAACACCTTGGCAGAGTTGTTAATCTGTTGCCCAGTCTCTGGTGACATGTACTCCCTGACCTTGTTCCAATACCTCTGTATTGCAGGACAGGACCACAGAATGTGGAAGAAGGACCGCCTCCTGAGTGCAACCTCTGATACCCTTATCCGTATCTGTTATGCTCATCTTTTTTTGCACTAATCTGCAGTTATAGGACCTTTGCAGAATGTTTAATTGTATGAGCCTAATCCCGGTTCTTATAGCCATGTCTCGAAGAGCCCCAGAGCCTCTTCCTATTCTCCCTGCCGAAGGCCACAACATCCATCTTCCAGGTAGAGTTCAGCTTTTGCATAGTGCCAGGAGAGTTATTAATGATTTTCTTATAAATCATGGAAACAACGTTGTAGGAAAGTGCTCTTTTGCATGATCACCCCCCTCCCCACTTTTTACTCCAATTCTGACGGTTATGAATCTGGAAGTGCACTGGAGCCTGTTGTACAGGCCCCAGTGCCAGTGCTCTCTTCCTAAATCTGATATGTGTAAATTGGCAACCCAAACTGGCAAGGACTTTTACCCCCTAGTATATAGTACCAGTGGTACCCTGGGCATGAGTGTTAAAGAGGTCACCATAGTCTGAAGCCCTATTTGTGCCACCCGTCTGTCATGTATTTCAATCACCCCTAAAGGAAGGCCTGTTCAGCCCAGGAGGCAGGGTTCATTATATTAAGGGTGAGGACATACGAGTGCAAGCTTATATGTCCCTATAATGGCCTTTACCATTAAAGAACACAATAAGTGATAGACGGTCCATAGGACAACATGGGCTGGCACCCAAGGAAACCTGAGGTTGGCTCCATTATGGAACTGCCTAAATATGTCATGTTTGGTATCAAACATGCCACCTCCCCCTGACACAAATCCCATGTGGAGGACGACGTGGCATACACCCAAGTGGCTGCCTTAGAGGTTGGCCACCTGGGTCCCCAACCTTACTGCGCTCTGGCTGCCAGCCCGCTCTTGCGGTTGCCAAGATAGGATTCTGACCCCCTGCCAGGAGGTGTGAACTCTCCCAGGAGTCAGAAACAAAGGCCTGGATGGGTAGGAGGTCACACATCCCTCCCAGAAGGAATAGCCAGTGAAGTGCCACTTCAAACAGGTGAGATTCAAAGCTTACACCTCCTCTGATATGCATCCAGGTTGCCTCTCAAATGAAGGCACATTTTCACCCAGGCATGTGGGAAAATTATGCAGTCAAGATGTGTACAACCCCAGAAGGCAGGCCACCCCTCTCTCTGGGTGGGCTATCCGGTCTGAAAAGCTGAGGAAGACTTCTGCCATTTTAGAAAGTGGTAGAATAGAGGGTTCTGGGTAGAAAAGGTGACCTACACCCCCTGATGTGCTCACATCAGGGGCGCATTAGCCACTGGGGTCAGTAGTCCATTTGCCACTTGCACTCACATCTCTAACGCCTGTAAATCTAGGATAAAGGGCCACCCCTGACACCAGAACCTCAGTTCTGATCTGACTTGCAAGAGGTCAAAGAAGAGACCTGTGTCTGCAACAGCGGGATATGCACAAAGTAAAGGTGTGATACTCTGCACCTAAGGCAACCTTCCTGGAACTGCATGACTGCAATTCGTTCTTGACCAAAGCTCATTTCCATGGGACCTGTTTGAGAGCCAAAGGCATCACTAGACTCCCCTGGACTAGTGGCACTAGTTCTCTTCAACCACAACTAAAAACAGTGCATTGGAACCAAAGAATCGCTGGCCATCGGGCCCTCCAAGGATCGCCCAGAAGTACATGGTCCAGTTCATTGTGGGAAACATAGCCGTGCCCTACACAAAGTTTCAGGTGGCTACCATGTTCCCTTGGACCTCTCAATGTTGAAATAACTTTCTGCTGTACTTACTGCTGCCAGGACTTAGTGGTTGACAGTCCAGGAACCACCACCTTTACTTGACGCTGCACTTCGAGGAAACCCCACAAAACCTTCATCGGACATCAGCAGTGACTTCATTGTCAACATTTGTGCCTGTGTTCCGCACTAGCATTGTGTAAGCTGGAAAACCAGCACCCCTGTGGCTCCCGCTCAGCACCTTGGACAGCCAGGAAAACTCTGCACCTGGGCTTCTCGAGACAGATACAATTGAATTGACAGTCATGGCCTGGTACTGGGACCTGCATCAATTTAATTCAACTCGACCTGCAAGTGACCGATTGTCACTGGTGGTATTTTCCGTTGACCGCAATGATAAATTGCTATTGTGCACTGATTTCATTTTGCTTCTAAAATCTATAACTCCGGTTATATGAATCTGATTGACTTTGTTTTGGTGTCTAAAATTACATATTGGTTTTGGATTTTTTTTCAGCTGTTTAAATTACTTGTCATCCATGGTGGTACTCTGAAATGCTCAACACATTTTTCTAGTAAAGCCTGACTGCTCTTTGCCACTCTACTATAGTGAAGCCTAACCTGCATCACTACATAATACTCCACCTACCTACAAACGTTTTTAGGTAAGGAGTCATTTCGTACTCTGTTTTCCAGTAGAAAAGATTTGGTGAATTCTGTGCCCCTTTGAAGTGAGATATGAGGGTATGTTTGACTTGTTAATATTTAAAAGACTCCAAGTCTGCCAGTTGGTATTCTCGTCAGAAATAGTTTTAGGGAGGTCATCTCATCGCCTGACCAAATATCTCTTATATTTATGAGGTTCAATTTGAGAAATCGCTTGAGGTTACCTACGTCAATTGGAGATTTACTGTCCTGCAAGTGTTTACCTATGGTGAGCGTCCCCTCCCCAGTGTTCACATTTTTACAAAGGACTTCTTGTGACTTGATTCACTTGTGTGATATTGGATAGGTTGGAGACCATGATGACTCCGAGATTCCTTACCTCCGTTATTGATGGTGGTGTTGGCAGCTCATTGGGCAAGATGGTTGTGGGTTTGTATTTACTTCATTGTTCACATGTGTTGATTTAAGCTTTGGTGGCATTGAGTTTAAGAAGATCCATTAACATCTATTCATCAATAGGGCAGCGACATAAGTCAAGTCTGGATGACTTCCTTTCCTTAAGGCTTTCCATTTTTAGAATAATATGTGTGTCGTTGGTGTCATTGTAGAATGAGGTTTTAGATTGAATGGGAGTGGACAGATGCTTGAGCCTTGTGGGATGTCACAATGCGAGGAGAGAGGTGATGAGGTGAACTCAATACTTTGCCTATCATGTACTTAAGAGAAGATTCATTCTAAAATAATTCTTTAGTTGACTAGCTTTTGTAGTCTCAGTTACAGAGTCTGTTCGTGGACAGTGTAAAAACTGCTGTTATAGAATACTTCCTTATTTGACTAGCTTTTCTATATTCAATAATAGAGACTAATGGCAAATGGTGTCAAAAAAATTGCCTCCGGGTATAAGAGTAACAGTGCTCCCACTTCATGTTTGCCCACTGTTAATTTCAGATCGTCCCAACGGTATCAAGACCAATTTGCATGTCTGACACTAAATTGTTCCCTTCAGCAAAGTTGGATATCTAAGAAAGCAGCTCTTTCAGTTTTCCTAGGAATGGGCCACCAGGGATCTTCTTGCAGCTGACAGGTCAGATGGGTAGAGTTTTTTGTATAAGTGGGACGATGAAGGAAGTCTTGAGTTTGGATGGGAAAGTTCCTGAAACTATATTGAGTATTTTCCTTTTAGCAGAGGTAGCAAGTTATGAATTCGACGTCTTTGAAGGTTTTTGCTAGGGTGGGTTTATGAACAAGATCCAGATAGCCTGCTCGACTTGGCTAGTCCGCTGATTTCGGTATCAGTGATGCATGTGAAGGAGGTGAGTGGCTTTTGTCTATTTGTGCCTTTGATTTTGCTTATAATGCAGTATGTACTTTGGATATTGCATTGAAAATCCGTGTGGAATCGTGGATTCTTTTTACATTTTTGATGTATGACATGTATATCCTGTTTCTATGCAGAATTTTAAATTTTTCTGGTTTAGGTGTTTGTGTTTTCCCATGAGTATTTGTTGGGAGAGGAATGTCCACTGGTATAATTGTGTACCCCTGTCTTGAGTGTCCTAAGTGGATGTGCAACTGGTATCCTGACTGGTTCAGCTAGCCTGCTAATTCAGTGTGTGCACTATGAAATAGGCCAGTTTGTGCTAAAGCTGAGGTCCAGATCCTGTTCAGCACATTGATGGGAGGCTCATTCGTACCCTCTGTAACAACATTTGTGATAAATTGGGTTGATGGTAGACTAGGGTGTGAGCCCTGGTCAAGAAACAGCCATAATCCCTTGCAGGTTGAATCACAAAAAGTCACTAAATGAAACTGTGCTTAACCCTAGGTTGCTTGGCACAAAAAGCAGTCAGGCTTAACTTAGAGGCCATGTGTAAAGTATGCAGCACACGAACAGTAATAAATTGAAAGCATAGAACAAGAAAAATTCCAAACCAATTTAGAAAAATTGAGTACATTTTAATAAATTATTTGACACCATAACAATAAAAATCCAATCTGTAGAACTGGACTTATGGATTTCTTAATTTCTTTGTATAAACTAGCGCCTAAAACATCAAAGCACCACCCGCTGACATCTAGTCACGTGAGACTGGGTCAAAGTCAAAAGTTAAGGCTGACTACGATGGAGCGCGGTCCAGATACAGGAAGTGGATTGGGCACTGTCAGCCCTTACCGTCGAACTTAGAAAAATCCTTAAACAAAATGTTCTGTGAAGGTAAAGTGCAGGTGGGCAATGCTGCAGGAGATAACTGAGGAGGGAGCGTCGTCGTCGGATGGCCTTGGTTCGGAGCCGCGGTGAAGATTTCTACATTCTGACTTAGTTGCCAAAATGGAAATTGGAAATCTTGAGCGAAACGAGACAGAGGGCTGTAGCCGAAGACAGTTCTATGAGGTTGGATTCCACTTTGGCAAAGGACCTCTGAAAAGGATATGCTGCTGCAGAGAAGAACGTAGCGGGGGAAGTTGCAAATTTAATCTGACCAGTGATGCAGCTTGTGCCCTCGAGGGGGAAAGACGAGCAGGTTGGGTCCTATCTCCTCCTGGTTCTCAGATCACTTCTGGGACAAAATTTGTTTAACTACTCAGTTTTGGTTTCTGGCCATCTGTGCACCTTTGGAACCACAATCAAGGGTTCAGGACTTGTGGCACACCACTTCCTGAGAATGATGTTCCACCAATGCTCTTCTTTTTCTTATAGGAGGGTTCACTGAGATCTCCACAGCACAACTCCAGTGCATTCTACTGAATGCATGATCGCTTGACAAACACACCACAGAGATCTGAGACATGATCTCATCCCTCACCCCGGATGTCATCTTCACGTCATCTTCGTTACAGAGACCTGGCTGAACCTCGCCTCCATGCCAAACATAGCTATCACCACCCCAAAGGCTACAAGATAACACACCGGGACCGAACCAACAGGCAGAGAGGTGTAAATGCCATCATCTACAAGGACACTCAACTCTGATAATGGAGGATCTCAACTTCCAAATTCACACAGATGGAAAAAGCACCATCAGAGGCACCCTCAGCTACAGACCACCAGGGCCATGCCCCAGCTTCTGAAATGCCATCCCGCACCTCATTGCCCCGATCGCAATTGACTCCGAGCACTACATCTTCCCAGGGGATCTTAACTTCCACCTTGACGACCCCAGCAACACCAACTCAACTGACCTTCTGGAAAGTAGGAGCAATGTCGCCCTCAAGCAACTGGTTACCGATCCTATGCATTGCAGGACACATTCTCGATGTCATTTTCACATCCAGTGACAGTCAAGTACAACCACGTCTCACGGCTCACTTGGACCGATGACTACAGCATCCACTTAGCCATCTTAGGACCTACCAACACTGATACCATGCCTCCCAGCTCCAAGTGCAGAAACTGGAAAAAGACATCAGAAGACCAGTGGAGCAGCACTATCAACTCTCACCACTCAGACAAAACATCCAACCCAGAACAGGCTGTGAAGAACTTCTCCCAGTGCATAACATAATGCACAGACTCATTCGACTCCGCCAAGCAAGCCAAATCCCTAGAACCTGCCAGAAGAGCCAGATGGTTTACAGTGGAGCTAAAATCCATCAAATGCAGCTTCTGGTAACTAGAAAGGAAGAGGCGTATCAGCAGGAGACCACATCACCTTCAAGACAGCCCTCAACTAGTACCCCTGCCTCATGAAAGAAACAAAGAATGCCCTAGCAGATCGCATAGAAGCAAGCACAAACTGCAGCAAGGAGCTCTTCACCATTGTTATGGAGTTTTGCATCCTGCAGCTGTCAAGAACAACATCACCCCCTTCCAAGAACTGTGTGACACCCTGGTGGACTTCTCCACAACAAGATCACCGTCATTTACAAAAACATCAAACACCAAACCACTGCCACAGACAGCATTAGCCTGCTCACACCTGTGAATGTAAACTCCAAACACCTGTTCACTCATTGGGACCCTCTCACAACTCAAGCCCCAATCTCCAACATAAACTCTGTGCATTCAGGAGCACCCATGGACTCCTGTCCGGATCACATCTTCAACCTCGGGAACAAGACGATTGATGACGAGCTCATGAAAGTCCTGAACACCTCCATTACCTTGGCCTCCTTCCCTGAGGACTGGAAACAAGCTGAAGTGAGGCCCCTCCTAAAGGAACCATCTGCCAACCTAGCAGAACTGAAGAACTACCAGCCCATCTCCCTGCTCCCCTTTCCTGCGAACATTCTCTAGAAGACATTCAACCAATAACTCACTGAACACCTGGAATACGTCAACCTGCAGGACACATCTCAATCTGCATTCCAACTGCATCCACCAACGACATTAGGGCCCTCCTGGACTGCAGCGAAATGGCAGTCTTTATCCTCATGGACCTGTTAGCCGCCTTCGACACTGTCTCCCATCACATCTTGACCAAAAGACTCTACCACATCAGAATCCAGGGTGACACCCTCACCGGAGGCACCCAGAGAATATGTCTCCCACCATTTAACTCGGACCTCAAGAAGACCATCTGCGGTGCCCCCAAGGATCGTCCCTCAGGCCCACCCTCTTCAAAACATATATGACCTCCCTGGCCAACACCGTCAGATCTCATGGACTCAACATCATCTCCTACACCAATGACACCCAGCTCATCCTCTCATTGTCAGAAGACCCAGCCACCACCAGATCCAGCTTCCAAAGATGTATGATGAATGTTGCCGACTGAATGAAGAACAATTGTCTTAAACTCAATATGAACAAGAAGACCTTTGGGAACAACACCTCACCATGGAATGAAACATCTTGGACAGCAAGCTCTCTATGAAGAAACAGATAAACAGTCTTATCTACCTGCTCCACACCCTACGTAAGCTCCACAAGATCTTCAGGATGGCTCCCAGTCAACACCAGAAGGACTGTCATGCAGGCCCGCGTCACCAGCAGGAATCACTGCACGCCTCCTGAAGAGACTACAAACAATAGAAAACTCAGTGGCAAGACTCATCCTCGACCTCCCCAGAGAGACCTACATTGCACCACACCTCAAGAAGCTATACTGCTCGTGATCCAGAAGAGATGCCAGTTTAAGATGTTGACCCATGCATACAAAGCCCAGCACAATGAAGCACCAGCATACATCAACAAACGCATGACCTTCCACCAACCGACCAGACACCTATGATCCGCCTGCCTCTTCTTTGCACACACCCCTTGGATCTGCTGAGGCAACAGTAAAGGATGCTCCGTCTCACACCTGGCGGCCAAAGCTTGGATTGACCTTCCCCTGCACTTCAGACCTGAACAGAGAGCTACAAAGAAGCTAGCAATCCAGCGCCTTGAGACACTGACAGGTGATTTGCCGTGCTATACAAATCCTGATTGATTGATTGAGGGATGACACCCCAGGCAATATTTCAGAAACTTCCCTTTGATATAAATGTTAAATCATTGGTCAAGATACGATTGGGGTTTCAATAAAATGTAGCTGGCTATTGCCATTCAAGCATGTTGTCACTTAGAAAATGCCTCTTCATCAGCCAGCCTTGAAGTTCATTTGATTTGTTTGATCACCATGATTTTGAACTGGGGATAACTAATCTGTATGTCACATGGTAATTTTAGAGCCAGAGTGGGCTCTTGCACCAATTTTCTGCCATAGGTGGTAGTTTAGAGTGTGTGTTGGCATTTCTTAGCTTAAAGCAGCAGTTTGATGAATGCCCCTTACCTGGCCGAAGTTTATTAGGACTAAATCCAGCCTCAACTAGGAAGCTGATGTACGCTGAGGCAAATGAAATAAGGACCTCAAGGGTTTAACTATGATCTTATCCAAGAGGAGGACATCTCTTCTCCTTAAACCCTCACTATCATATGCCGGGGCAGGACTAGTTTTGCCTGGATTGTTTGCAGTGTGGCATTAGTGTTGGAACACCGATTTTTTATTTCTCTGAGTTGATGGAAAGCCATCAGTAGGGAGTTGGCTTTCAGAAGCATGGATTATTTCTGCTGCTTGAAGAACCCAAGGCAATCAAACAGCAATCTCAGATCTTTATTTTCAGTAATTTAATCGAGTTTTGCTGTTTCCAAATGCCATGGAGCTGGTGGTACGCTTCCCTATTTCCATGTTTTTAATTTGTTTCATATTTATTTCGATTAGTTTCTTCATCTGATAGGCTGATGTGGCATTCAGGAGCCTTTAGATGCCGATCTTTATGAAGCTGATCAAAACTAGATCATCAGCGTGCATCAGGCTGGGCAAAGCAGACTCTCTAACTTTGGGGCGTGTGCGTTGATCCTTTCTAAGATTGGTGGTAAATCTGACAAGAATAAGTTGAATAGAGTAGGAGCAAGCACAAGCCCCTGCTTTAGGTCATTATTTGTTTGAATTTTGATGGACAGGTGGGTACTGCTCCCCAACTTCCCCGGACCCATCTATCCATGTGGAGGAGAATCAGAGCTCGTAGCTGGGACATGGGAGCTAGCTTCTGCCAGAGTTTCCTAAGGTCAACCCTATCAAAGGCTGCTCTGTAATTGATAAAGTAGAGACAGAGAGGCTGGTTGTTGTTCTTGCACTGATCTATTAACAGGGAAAGCGTTAATATATTTGTTCTACCCATTCCTTTTGAAAAACCCACTTGATTGAGGGGGATTAGACACTGTTCTACAGCCCAGTACATTAATTCCTCCAGTATACACCCTGCAAAGTACTTTGACCCTACATCAAGGAGGGCTATCAGCCAAATGTTTGCAGGATCTGGGCTGTTGCCTCCTTTTTAATGGTGGAATTGATTGAGCCCTCCAGGAGTCTAGTATAACATTAACTGTTATGATGTTGTAAAACCTGGCTCCATGCTGCCTGCTCATAACTCCTGATTCTCTTTAAAGATCACCATGGGGATGCCTTTGGGTCCTGGCACTCCTTCTCAGCACCCTTTACAATCTGAACTTTAATCATTTCTGCTTGCATCTTTAGGGGACTGATTTTACTACCACCACTTACTGCAGTACTAGGCTTAAGTTGGGCCCCACTTATTTCCCTGAGTGGTCCTTCTCAGGGTCCTTTAGGGCTGTCAGAGCAGAGCATTGCATGGGTTGATCCGCTTTTGGTATTATTCGTTATTGAGGAGCAGTTGAAGTGATTTAGCAGAAACTCTGACCAGCCCACTTTCAATATATTTGTGGTTGCTTTAGCTTTCGTTAGGTTCTTTAGATCATTCACGGTCTTCCAGAATCTCTCATTTCTGTTTGTTTTGATATCATATGGTAGCCTAGCCCAGAATTTGTCATCGGCCTCTCTCCTTAGCTCCAAGCTGCATTTCCTGCAGGGAGCCTCCGCTTATGCCACTACAGCTTTAAGGGACTTGTGGCCCGGTATCTTTTTGGATGCCCTTAATGCTTGATTTACATTGCATTTTAGGCCTTTTAGTTTGCAGGAGACTGGAATCTTTGTGTTACTGGACTGTGGGCCATCGCCTGTCATTGGCGTGGTGAATTGGTCTACAACCCTCTTGGTGAACTGAGCCCAGTTTGTTAGAACAACCTCCTCTTGGACTGTGCACTTCTGAAATGTTATTTTTGCAAGGTCTGGAAGATTGTGAGCGGAGCCAGTTGACCATTTTAATATTTTAATATTGACTGTGTAGGATAATCCATGTGTTTCTGCTACTAGAGTATGGTGGGCAAGGTTAGCAGCGGGAGTCAGATCCTATGGTAGGTGATATCTTTCACCTCTTCCCACTATTCAGAAGCTTTCCACCAGATGAATCAGAGAATTTGATAGCATTGTGAAGTCAATTAGCAAACTGCTTGAGTGATTATGGAAGGAAGCAGCTGGATGGCTGTCCATAAGGAAGTGTCCCAGAGTTTGAGGTGCTCTAGTTCATTCAGAGGTTCACTACCCATTTTGTCTATACAAGAAGATGGACACATACTTTGAACTGGGATTGCCCAACATGCGTTCTGTGTTGCCAGGATGTCTTTTATTGGTGGTGTACCCAGCATGTTCATGTTAAAGTCCCTCAAAAAATTAGTTCCATTGGAGTCGGCCCTTCCAGAATGTTAAATGGTAGCGGCAGTTCAGTCGATAACCTTTCAAGTATTGCCCGGCGGTAATCGCCTCTCATACCATTCGATAATTTACCAATGAAAGAGGCAGGCGCCGGAGACTGGAAGGCAGGAAACAAAGTTTTTATTCCGTCGGAGCAGAACACATCAGATCAGACAGCAAGATATCGTCACGATGTGCTCTAACTGCATCTCTGAGGCCTGGCCTCTTATACACAGGTTTATGACTTTATTGCAGGGTTATCATACATGGCACATTCTTGAGATTGTCTTGGAACATGAAAGAACATCCTCGGAATCCCCACTTCGAGCTCGTTCCCACACATATCTACAGTGGAAGTCCCCACCCCATCCACAGTAGGAGATGGCTATCACACAGCTGGACATTCCGCCAATTCCCGGGGGTGTGTGCGACCGGTCGGATCTCAGGGGGTGGGGGGCCTTGATCTACTGTAATCCCTTTGATGTGGGGTGTTTCCCTTACAGTAGGGGCAATAAACTGCATCCGCAAGGCTAGGTGATGGCCTGGGATCGGTTCGGACAATGGGGCACAGAGGAAGGGGGTTATCAAAGAGATGCATGACCATGTATGGGATGTCGGTCAGGCGTGGGATGTGGTTCCATGGCAGGGTCGTGCAGAAGGAGAGGGTTTATGGCCCGTGTATGAGAGAGCGGGGGTGGCCGGCGCGCGGGGGATGCTTGCAGCGCCAGGGGGACGCGCTGGCGATCGGCAATGAGCAGGGAGAGAAAGTGGGGTGCCTAAAATGGCGGCCGTGCGTGGCGCTGTGCGTGGCGCTGGGGAGAGGCAAGATGGCGCAGATAATGTTCAGTTACAAGCTAAATTTCCACAGTCCTCCCTTTTAACATATCTTGCCAGCTTGCCTGGCCGACATTTACCTTCGTTAACCCTTTAGCTATAATACCGTGAATGTTTTTCATGCATTCCTTAAAAGTGCAGAGTTTTTAGGACAGGCAGGAGCAATCTGACACAATTGTACATAGTTACAAACAGTTGATAAAGTAGGCGAGGAGGTAGTGCATACAAAATTACATCAGCTGTGCCGCATGTCAGGTCCAGGGATAGGAGGAGGAGAGCTTGTTTGAGCACAAACATGATACCGTAAAGCAAAAATGTTTCTGGCAAAACAAGGGATATTTCGTACATTACTTAAGGCCCAGACTTCGTGTGGATCAAAAATAGTCAGCATAGTCGTGTGCACGGCTGGTGTTATACGAATGTCATTTACACAAAGTTAGAGTTTCTTAACTTATCAATGTACAGTTGGAAGTGACTGACGCAATATCATGAAAACTCGATTGGAAGATAGTCAATATAAAAAGGTGGTTGGGAGAGGAATTCAACTTATCATGAGTTACAGTCATGGAAGGGAGTTCTTCTTTCCAGTGTCCTATTATAACGAGCCATCACTGGTAAGCTCTTATTGTTGTTCTTCTTTCGTTGGCACTGTTGAGCACCGGCGGTGGAGCTAAGGTCCAGCTCAAATCCGAGTTTTCACGTAGCAGGGTGTGACCATTCGTGGTTCTCGGATCACAGTCCTGTCCCCTAACTCATTTTATCCTAGGTACCCTGAGTCGGGGTACCCGCATTTTGTTCTTCTGTTGTTTAAGTCAAATTCAAAATCCATATAAAAGAGAGAGAGAGAGAGAGAAGGGGTGTGGTGTGCTTCGGGATGCCGGGGGAAGAGGGGGTGGAGTGGGGTCGGATCAAAAAGCGGACCAAGGGGGGCAGAATCTTCCAGCACTGGGCCCATCAATCGGGCCCGACGGGTTGGGACTTCAGGCACGCTGGTCAGCGAGCAGGGGGCCTCGAGATAGCCCTTCGTTCTACCGCTTATCATGCTGATAATGGTGCCTCGTCTCACGCCCTTTTTGCTTTGTTGCTTCCCCCTTGGTCGATGCCATAGATGTTCCATGGTCCGCAGCCAGGCTGTGCGTCACGTCCGACCCCTCTCTTCCTATGGCCTCAGGTTATCTTTGAATGAGTACAAGAAACAAAATTTAGAGAGTTGGCAGGGAAGACATTTACACACTTCATCCTCTCTCCCAACCACCGAGTAGTTGGGGAAATGCTTTTATCGGTTGTTGTATGATTGGTGTTTATTAACTCTTATGTCGGTGCATGTTACTAGTTTATTAATCATTGCTGTGGTGCAGGTTTCTGTGGGTGTTCCTGCAAATTTTCATCGTCTGGCCTGCTAGGTGTCGATTCCTGTGCCCTATAACCGTTGCAGGAAGCCTGACATCTGTCAACTTTCTGATCTATCAAAAATTCGATCCGGCTTCTCCGGTAGAGACTCGTTCATCTCAACACAAGCTCTGTTAATACACATTTTCCTCCGAGGACTGCTAAGGTTATGAAAAAAGAAGTGCGAGGTGCTACTGTCATGGGTTCACAGGTATCTATTTCGGGGAAGGACATAAGCTAAACATTTTTCTTGCTGGAGACAATAGGTAACCCTTATCAGCTTAGGCGATGTACCTTTAGAGAACAAAGTCATCAGTTGTTTGGCTCGAAATACTCTGGGACGGCTAGTACAGAGCTGGGGTGATTCTGGGAGGACGGGTGCTTGGACATTCTAGTTCGGGACAATTGGGCGGGGGCAATTCTGGGCGGTGGAGATGGTGTTGTTAAAGCTCTAAAAACGAAAACCACTGACAAATAGTCCCCGTGATGAGGGCCAGATTGGGAGACATTAGTCGTCTTACCTGTCCTTTCTTTCTTAGTCAATTAAGTTCAACATTTGCAGAAAGGAGAGGTAGTAACGTGGTAAGGTACGGTCGTTTTTGTTTCTGTCAATTTGTTCGAACACCACCGTGTTTTAGGCCAATTATACACATACTGAGGAGGTATAGTGTCGTTAATTTATTCAAAAAGAAAGAGGGCAAGAGAGCCTTCAGCGAGGGAGGGAGAGAGTGTAGGAGAGAGAGAGAGAGAGAGAGAGTGAGAGAGAGAGAGAGAGAGAGAGAGAGAGAGAGAGAGAGAGAGACGTGCGCATCAAGTAGGCTATTTGGTACACATACGACACAAAACGAGAGAGAGAGACATGCGTACGATAATAGGCTACTTGGTGCACACACAACATGGAGTAGCACGGGTCAGTTCTATGTAAGAAAACACAAGCGGGGGGGGTAAGACATAAAGTCGGTGATCACGTATACACAAATACCGGGTAGGGCGTAACAGTACATACATCAAGCACAGGAATTAAGACGAAGACACAGAGCTACGTTAAGTACGGGGACCTCTCCTTTCCTGTCCTCTTTCCTATGCATGCTGCGTATTTTCAGTATTTTCCGTAATTCATTTTGGGGGGGGTGTCGGACTTTTTACTCCCCTCCCTTTGATCGATAGACAAGCACTTTAGTCACACGATGACGTTCTCTTCCAGCGACCCAAGCCTATGAAATGCATACACATTCATACCGTATAATCAAGGCATATACGCACAGTCATACCATACAGTTTTTCACGCTCCCAGTGGTGGTCTGCACTTCACGCACCATCCCACAACGTTTGTCTATGTTTTTCCCTACATTGAGCACGGTGCGGTCCATGTCCACTCCATTCTTCAGTCGGAACTCCGATGTGACCTATAGAGAAGAAAAGAAGGGGGGTGTGCAGCATTCAAAGCACATCAGCGCGCATAGACACGAAAAAGTTCTACTTACCACGTACCAGGCTAGCCGCAGGAGCGGGTAATACCACGGACCTACTATATCCTTCCTTTCGATTATACAAGATGCTCCATTTTATTCGTCTCCTAAATTCGGGTTCCCTTGTCGTGCATTTGTTTTTCACTCGGTCGCGTATTATGGGGCAGGGTACCGTACCTTGCATTCGGCAGATACCTTAAGCTATAGTCAACCATTTTCCAACAATTCTGAAAAAGACAGGCGTGATTGGTACAAATTTCATCAATCCAAAATTCAGGCAAATAGGGTCTGCATTATATGCTTTCTATTGCTTGGGAGTAACAATTATTCAAAAAACCTTTACCAACCTAGATGATTTGTCATGACGCTGATTCCGTAATTCCTTTAAGAAGCCCTTTATTTAAAACAATGTCAGTATACAAATACGGGCCTACAACCGCTACAGGCCGGGCACGGTGTGAAAGGCGTCGAGTATCATGAGCAACACTACTTTAGCATAAATTCAGTACCCTCCCGTCCCTCCGACAATTATGTGTGGAAATATTACATACATAAATGTCAAGTAATTGGGACGCCATAAGGAGTTGCTACATTGGCGCCATTTTGGGGCGAGGTCGGTGGGTCCAGTGCACAGTCTAAGTCTTCGCGCTAACTAGCTGCCGGGCCAGAATCCCTTTCGTTAGTTCGAGAACTTTCGTTAGCGTCAGCTTGCGTCAGCATGGCGTCACCGCGATCTTGTAGCAATGCCGTGGTCCGTTCTTGGGGCGGGGCAGCAGGCGGGTTCTTCCGCCGACGCCTTGAATCAGTCTTTCTTTTACGGCACCAAACGGAGGAAAGATGGCTGTCGCCCGGGGCAAAGACAAGTTAATGTGGAATAAGCAAGCAAATAGCGGCGGTTGCCCCCACCGGAAGCCCACGGGAGTCGAATGTCAATGACTCCCGCAGAATCTGCAAAGCTGAGAGGGTGTTTTTTCAAGGGTGGGGCCCACGCCCGAGCAGACAAGCTTCTGAGTCCAGAGCCGCCTTTCGGTGGGCCAGGCCTGGATCTGAAGAACCGACCGCTAGAGTCCAGAGGCAGCAGCAGCAGCAGCTCTTCGGTACAGCCACCGGGGTGGGTCCCCTGATCACTCGGCTGCGGGGACCCACCTCTCGAGTGAAACGCTAAAGGCAATCTTGGTGGATCCGCGCCTGAGTGGTTACCCGGTCAGGCAAGACTTGAATGACTGTCCTGCTGCAGCTGGTCGGTGGGTTAAGGGGGGGCGCCCACTCATCTGGACGGCGAGCAGACTGGCTGGGTGCAACTCAGCTGGCCGGCGAGTGAAACAGCAGGGGTGCCCCTTCTGTTGGCGAGCCTCCACCTGGGGAGGCGGGGGAGGCCCGTCCGCGTCGCTTCCCCCCACCAGGGCACCCTCCGTTATTGAAGGAAGAAGAAGAGAATGGGAAGATCCGCACGACGTGGCAGGCCCACCTCGGCGTTGCCAGGGTCTTGGCGCTTCGTGTAGCCTCCGGCCTATTCGCACAGTCGTCCGCCACTGATGTCGATGGATTTTGCATGGCTTTTATAGCCCAAGGCCGACTAAGAGGACCGCCCAAAACAGGTCAATGTTGCTATTTCGAAGAAGGAGGGGCGAGGACCGTCATGTAAATAGTTGTTCAAAAACGTGTTTTAATGTGTTTACCCTGTTGGTGTGTTTGTTATTAAAATGTTATAACTATACTACTTTGTTGGAGTGTTTGTACATATTTGCAATCTGGTAACAAGCACAAGGATGTTACTGCGGGGGGAGGAGCCAAGATGGCGACCGGAGCAGACGCTTGAGCGCCCGGCTCCGTCGGCCCTTGGCCTCGGACTATCATCCTGATTCCTATCCTCGCCGATTTTCGAGGTGCAACGTGTGCGACGACGCGCTGACCGCGCCGCCGCTTTCCCGGAGTCTTAGCCCGCCCGGATGCCGGAGTTCTTGGTGCTTTTGTTCTCCGCACTGGACCCCTGCTCTATTGTGGCCTTGGCCGGCCCCTGGAAGCTCCGCAGTCACCGGACCCGCTAGCGCAAACCTGAGCCCCGCGGTCCCGATCCCACCTCACACCACGGACTGTTGCCAGATGAACCGGGGGAGAGACGTCCAGACATCTCCTGCACCCTGCACCTGACGGGCTGGAGCTATAGGGTAAGCCCCGGTGTGGCGGGTCCCCTGCCCCGCTCTGTAGACCGCGCTGTGGGAGGCTGCAGACCCCCTTCTTCTATTGCCTAGTCGGCTGCAAATAGAGCCCGAGGGAAGGGAAGCGACTGTTGGCTTTCCCTGTTGCGGCGCAGACCTGAGGGGAATTGCCTCCTTGCTACGACCCCCCCCCTGGCCAGTGTACCGTTCAGCGGTAAAACATGGCGTTGATTGCCTGCTCGCTGCTGGGGGGTGATGCTCCGGTCTCGCCCGCTGCCTGCTTCGCCCTCCCTCTACCAGACACCAGCTCCACAGTGCCGTCCCGGATTGCTGCCGATGTGGGGGCGCAGCTTCCGCTGACATGCGGCTCCGTTCTGGCTGCCCTGCGGGACTTTCGTCTACAACTGTGTGTTGGCTTGCAGGCGCTGAGTGAGCGGTTCGACTCCATACTGTCGGCTGCGGGTCGTGTGCGCCCCGTTGGTTATCAACAAGACGTGGGTCTGCCAGTGCTTTTGTCCTCTTGCGGGGACGCAACGGCTGTGTATAATCGTGCTACACTGGTGCCTGCATCTGGCTTTCCAGGATCAATCGCTCTCCAGCTCAATTGCGGACACTTTGTTTCCCCGCTCATTGCTGCCTGCTTTGTTGTTGCCTGCCTCATCGCGTCCGCAAGAGTATCCAGCTGAGCGACACCTGACGTCCTCGAGGAACCGTTCACGGTGGCCTACTGCCTCTTTTCTGTGGAACTCCTGTACTTTACAGGCCAGGTCTGGATTTTATGGGGTGCACAAGGGGACCTCAATAGATGGTCGGCGGCCATTTTGTGACTCTACTTCACCATCTTCTCCCAAGCGGCCATATTGTCTTTGTCTGCACGGGATGCGGGGCCTTCATGTAGGGGCTGGTCTAATCTTAAGCCCGCGATCGGGCCAGGGCTAGATTGATTTATATTGCCATGGTTTCACGGATGGGCTGGACTGGGACTGGAACTGTTTGCAGATGTTGTGCGCACTCGTCGCGATTTGTCTGCCTTCATTTAAATTGTTGTGACACGTTATCTTCACACGACCGCTTTTGGTGTAGTGGGTTCTCAGTGTGTGGAGGCATAGCTGGCCGCTGGTTTCAGGCGCTCCGAGGGTACGTGGGCTCCTCCCCACTTCTTTCTTCTCTGTTTTCTTATTTTCTTTATTCTATTCCTACTTTCTCTCTTGTCTATATTTCGGGTTCATTGGGCGACAGGCACTATGCTGGGGGGGGGCGGCCGTAGCCTCCGCATTGGTGTAGGGTGGGGGGGTAATTCACTGTTTCTATTTAGTTCTATGGGCCTTTTTCTTTTATGTCTCTGCGCTATACTTGTTTCGATTCGGGGTCCGGGTGGGGGGTGGATTGAGTGGGGGCGGCTCTGGAGGGGTGCATATTTACTCATGTGACTATCCTGTTATATAACTGCATCGCCTCACTGTCTGAGATTTTCTATGGCCGTTTTAATGATGCTGCTGCTCTCCCGTGTGGTGAAGCTATCTTGCGGACTCGAATCTCCTTGGTTCTTATTCTCTACTGACTTTTTCCTCGATATAATTATTTTGAAAACCTTAAAATTAACCTTCACTTCTCCTTCCCCTGGTGTCAAGGGCCTCTCCAGTGTATAACTCATGAATCGTTGCTACTCTTGACCGTTGATGCACAGGGGATGTAATGTTTGCCTCAGTGCTTAACCGTATCGTGGCCGGCCTTATGGTTGTAGGCCCGTATTTGTTCTTTTAATATGCACAAATAAAGGTTTTTAAAAAAAAAAAAAAAAAAAGGATGTTACTGCGTAATCGGAAAAATAACATAGCCCAATTGTGCGCGATCTAGCCCAGTTCGGTGACGTCGATGGTGGGTATCAGCAGGCTTCCGTTTGTGCAGGATTTTGTCGTGCTTATTGGGCGGGGTGGGCAGTAGGGCAGACATGTTTAGGCAGCGAGAGCGATGGAGCCGGGCTACCTCGTGGCCGTCTCGACCGTGAGCTTGGCTCCTTCCCTTAGTTCCATATATCCCACAAAGGGCTATTTCCTAGCGTTACTTTAGTTTTGTAGGGTCAAAAAGGATCCCACCAGTGGCCACTGACTCTCGGGGTCCCCCTTTGTATATTTTATGCCATAGCTTGCTACAAACTACGGCGATTAGTTCGTATTTAGTGAACATGTCCTTATTAGGGGTGCCTTCCAGAGGAGCCGGATGGTTCACCTCTAATAAGTGGTCCGGGCAGAACCAACTACCAATCAGTGGGGAGAAGATAGGCATGACGGGTTTCAACGGGGACAAAAGTCAGCACTACCTATCTTTTCACTGCTTGCAAAGACTAGACAGAATATCTCTATTCCTTGTTATTTGTCAGCAGAGAATACCTCCAAAGAACCAATATCGAACAGCTAGTGTTCGGACAATCAATCAATCAATGGGGAGATAAAGATAGGCACGACGGGTTACAATGGGGACAAAAGTCTGCGTTACCTACCCTTCACTATTTGCAAAGACTAGACAGAATATTTCTATTCTACGTTATTTGCAAACAGAGAATATCTCAAAGAGCACTATTCTTCAAAACAATCAATGTTCGGACAATCAATCAGTGGGGAGATAAAGATAGGCACAACGGGTTACAACGGGGACAAAAGTCTGCGTTACCTACCCTTCACTATCTGCAAAGAGAGAGAGAGAGTATTTCTACTCCTCCCCGTTTGTAGACAGCGAATATCTCAAAGAGAACAATCAATAAGCAATACTAGTATTTCAATCAATCAATCATTTCGCAATTTGTCGTGTTTCACGACCTTACCCGGACCGCGTGGACAGTTTCTCGTCTTCCGCCTCCAGCGCCTGATCGTCCTCTACTCTCCGTATTTGCCGCGGCACTCCTGATGGTTCCCAGTCAGGACCGTAGATCACTCGAGAGAGGTCTGCTCGGAACCAGTGAAGTTCGGATGATCGGCTGCCAGACGAGGGTCTATCGGGCAGGAGCTCTCCCGATCGTTGCAGTCGTTCACTCTGTCGTCGGGACCTCTCCCACTGGATCCATGTGTCGCTGATGGGCCCCACGCTTGGGACGCCAATTGTTAAATGGTAGCGGCAGTTCAGTCGATAACCTTTCAAGTATTGCCCGGCGGTAATCGCCTCTCATACCATTCGATAATTTACCAATGAAAGAGGCAGGCGCCGGAGACTGGAAGGCAGGAAACAAAGTTTTTATTCCGTCGGAGCAGAACACATCAGATCAGACAGCAAGGTATCGTCACGAGGTGCTCTAACTGCATCTCTGAGGCCTGGCCTCTTATACACAAGTTTATGACTTTATTGCAGGGTTATCATACATGGCACATTCTTGAGATTGTCTTGGAACATGAAAGAACATCCTCGGAATCCCCACTTCGAGCTCGTTCCCACACATATCTACAGTGGAAGTCCCCACCCCATCCACAGTAGGAGATGGCTATCACACAGCTGGACATTCCGCCAATTCCCGGGGGTGTGTGCGACCGGTCGGATCTCAGGGGGTGGGGGGCCTTGATCTACTGTAATCCCTTTGATGTGGGGTGTTTCCCTTACAGTAGGGGCAATAAACTGCATCCGCAAGGCTAGGTGATGGCCTGGGATCGGTTCGGACAATGGGGCGCAGAGGAAGGGGGTTATCAAAGAGATGCATGACCATGTATGGGATGTCGGTCAGGCGTGGGATGTGGTTCCATGGCAGGGTCGCGCAGAAGGAGAGGGTTTATGGCCCGTGTATGAGAGAGCGGGGGTGGCCGGCGCGCGGGGGATGCTTGCAGCGCCAGGGGGACGCGCTGGCGATCGGCAATGAGCAGGGAGAGAGAGTGGGGTGCCTAAAATGGCGGCCATGCGTGGCGCTGTGCGTGGCGCTGGGGAGAGGCAAGATGGCGCAGATAATGTTCAGTTACAAGCTAAATTTTCACAAGAAGATGCATTTTGTCTGTTTTCAGTTGCTCTATTACTTTACATTTCACCTTAGCTGTTGGTGGCATGTATATATTCACTATTGCCAAAGGGGTCAGGGATGCTCCCCAAATAAGAGAGATGCAAACTGTTTCCAGGCCTGGACATGTTGTCATTTTTTGCTTATACTCTCCTTGGAGTGAGGCTGATACATATATCGCTAGGCCTCCATTGTGACGGCCAAAGGGAGACTCCATTGTTGCTGGCACAGAAAAGTTAAAGTAGCCTGGGATTAAAGGTGATTCCTTTACCCATTTTTCATGCAGCAGGATCACCTGGAAAGATCTTATGCAAGGCTACATCTCTTGGTCATCTAGCTTGCTCAGCAGGCCATTGATGTTCCACAAGCATATTCATAGGCGGTCTGATTGACCAGAAGTGGTTTTGTCCAGAGGTGCGATTTATTTCTTGACCTTGGCCAATTCAGTGTCCTCGATATCCAAATCCAGTCGTTAGACTTATCGTGTTGTTCTTTGTTGATCCTGACTAAGAAGTAGGTTTAGCTCTTGTTTTCTTTACTGCTGATACTAAGAGCACTCCTCAAAACAGAATGCCCTTGCTTTGACTAGCGGATATCTTGATGCTCATTTGCCTGCTTTGCTAAGGGGTGTGGGTAGGCCGGATCTTTGAAAGGGGATTCATGAATTCCCCATTCTTTTAAGACCAGAGCTCTGTCCAGTGCCATTTTTGCTGATTCAACAGTCACCTGGGTGACCCTGGTAGTTTCTTGAGCTGCCCCAGTCTAGATCCAATCAACTCCACCAAGACTATTCTAGAATGCCAGCTGATTACATTATAATGCAAGAAAGCGTCAAGGGGGAACATGTGCCTAGGGGGAACAAACACGGGAAGAGGGCTAGCATGTAACTTCCCACTGAACACTTATTTGCAGAAATGTGTTTTGTCCACCCACAGACATTGATGTTTCAGCACAATATCCCTGCCTGATACTGTTTCCTCACTGACACTTCATGAGCCACAGTAACCAAAGCAATGTACATCTCTTCCTACATACCATGCTTTGTTTCATTCAAATCATTTTTCAGCATAAAACATTCTTTTTTTTTAAATCAAAGTATGTCGTTGCTGTGAATAATTTAAAAATGTCTCAAGCAGGAGAAATATACACAGCGTTCTCTAAAGTAAAAAAAAAAGAACAAATATTTCACCAAAAACTACATGCACTTATTGCTAACCCAATCAGCAACTCAGTTCAAAGAGTGGTTACAGAGTATATGCAGACTCTAGTAAAGGATATCAGTAAGGCTTTAAAAGAGATTTTGATTCATCAGACAATTCTGGTTGATGATACCAGACATACTGCTGGTTCTTACTCAAATGTAGAGGTATTGCTAATTAAAACAGTTCTAAAAACCTCTCAAGAATAGTCTTAAAAAAAAAAAATCATAGTATTGTTAATGTTTCTAAAGATCTTTCAGTAGCACGCTTTTCCAAAATCCTTGGAAATTTTATTTGCAGTAAGAACCTGAAAAATAATTCTGGCTCGCAGTCTGTTATTAGTCCCTCAAGTATGGAGGGAGACAAATCCTCCCAACACAAACGTATTATAGTTACTCAAATTATGGCACCGATTCAGATGTTCACAAGAATCTTCTGACATTATCTTTGACCTGACAGTGATGAACAAGATTATTTTAGTGCAAGTAATAAAAAGCTAGTGCTTATTTGCTTATGAGAATGTCCATTTTGCTTTTAATGTTGGATTGTCGATTCTGTGGAAGTCCAACTCTTCGATCCTTCTCTTTTACAACAGGCTGTAATCGCTAAATTGACCCCACTTGATAATGTTCTAGAGTGTGCATGCAGGCTCTTTATCAGACGTCTATCGGAAAAACCAATCTGCAAAAAATGTAAATCAGAATTCCTGAGACCATCAGTGTCAGACTCTGTTCCTGCCATCCCAACAATTGATCCTAAGGTCCTCACAAGTTTGCAAGAGTCATGTTGCCAGGACAAACTACTGGATGCTGTTGGTCCCATGGTTCAGAGTTTCAATATGTGTGAGAGTGACAGAGATAAATTCAAGACCAGTATCCCAGCTGAACATTCAAACCGGATACAGAGATCTTTTCCTACTTTAGTGATGCATAATTTTATTAGACACACAGAGATGAATATTATGTATCCTCAATGTTACAAATACTTTCTTGTTTGTTCTCCTGTTTAATCCTCTATTCCGAGTTTCTTTGTCTGTTCCAGTTACAGCTACACCAATCAAAAACAGTAAGACTTCTGATATATGGTTGTCAAGGGAAGACATGCTGGTAAATGTACATTTGAGCGCCCCTGTTGCCACAGCATTGAACACATAGGATAAGGTGGGGAAATGACATGAAGTGACAGCCTCCCCTTCACACTTTACCCAGATTCATTTTAACAGATCTTTTCCACTGCACTGGCTGAGAGGGAGTTTTGTGAACGGAGGAAGGAAGGATGATATCAGACATGTTTGATAAGGGAACAATCAAACCTTCCCCCAATGTAAAGAATGTATAGCACCCTGGGACCACCCTCGAGGAGCTGGCTGGCCCCTCACGTGGATCCGGGTGTCAGCATCTTCCCGGTTGTTGTTTTGCAGCAAAAAGTCACTCCTTTGTGACTGAGCAGTGAGTCTGACTGGCCCCAAGCGATACTGAGGTGGTGAGCAGCATTCTTCTTTGTCCTTGCCGCTCCCGCTTCCAGTGAAGTCCCCTCAGTGTAGGTGTCACAGGTCAGGGTGTCGGATGATATTTGAGGCGGTTTCCTGCGGGGTTTGTTCATCTGGAGCAATGGGTTTTACTGTTGATTTCAACATACAGTCCATTCCTTTGAAAAACACCTATGCATAGTGTTTTGACACATCACATATTCAGCACTTTTAAACTGTCAGATTTGCTGATGGGGGTCACTTTTTTTGGGGTGCCAGGGCTTATTTTCTGTCTCAGTCCGGCCTTGTCAGCGGGGATGCTTCCTCCTCAGTTTGGCTGGCAGACAGGGTGAGCTCTCAGACAGTTCAGGACTTGACTGTCCGCAGCTCTTCAGCCAACATGAATTAGCGTTACCTGCTGCTGCTGCCTGGTGCCCCCTGCTCAGAGTAGCAGAAGATCTTGGAAGACGCTCCCTGGCAGACACACTGCCTGGCACTTCTGGTGAGGCAGTCTAGTCAGGTGCATGAGGTACTCTGCCTGCATTGAAGTGTTCCTCATCCCTGCAGCATGTACATTAAGAACCTACTAGGCCACCATTCTGGTTTTAGTTAGATTGTACTGACAACCAGAGGTATATTTTTCTTAGTTTCATTACATTTTCTGGCACATTTGTCTCTTAAACGTATTCATTTGGTGACCTTTGTACTGTGTCAATCCACTATTAATATCCTGTCAGTCCACAGTTTAAACATTTGGCTCCACAGAACCCCTGCAAACCTCCTCATGGTTTGTCTTATTTGCTATGGAGGACAGTGGTGCAAGTGTTTTAAGTACAATCATCTTATTAAAAGGCTGCAGATTAGTGGCCTACCGTTTTAGGAGTTTTGCATACATTTCAAAATATTTTGATAACTTCTTATTTCTTAAAAGGTTGTTGTTTTTGATATGTAACTCTTTCAATACACTTCGTTGCTAGGTTTCACTTGTGATGCTGTCACTCTTTAAGTGTCACATTCGCAGCTAAAGGTCACTCATAAGTGCTCTGAAACCCTATTCATGTCACACATAAGTAATCTGAAAACTTGGTATCTAATCCTCTACTCACCTTACATATCTTAGGCCAATTACTGTTGGAAATAGTCTTATCAGAAAGTCAGGGGCATTCTCATTGAGATAGACAACAGCCCATTGTATCAGGTGGACCCGGACCAGACTCAAATTCCCTGTAATCCAGATGCGAGGCTCACCGTTTTTCCTAACCTAAACTTAGCCAGTATAGCATGTCTGATGAATGGGATCAAATCAGGCTCCCCCGCTGACCTCTGCCCACCAAGGATTTTTCGTATGGCCCTTCCGGGCTAGAAAGTAAGATTCTTTTGCTACTCAATCACTCCTTATAGACAGGTTACCTGCCCATTAGCATGAAGGAAGCCAGATTCACTGCTCTATTGAAGAAGCCAGGGGCTGATGTGGCCAACCTTAAAAACTATAGGCCCATCTCCCAGCTCCGCTTTCTAGCAAAGGTTATGGAGCAACATGTCCTCACAATGCTGTCATCTTTTATAGAGGAACATAATCTACTCCAAGTGAGGCAGACTGGCTTCAGGGCTCATCACAGCACTGAACTTGTGACGGTGGCCATGCTTGATGAGCTCAGAATTAGAGCTGATAATAAAGACGCGAGCGCCCTGATTTTGCTAAATCTGTCAGCGGCGTTCGACACGGTCAACCATGCACAACTCTTGCTGAGAATTGCTAACTTGGGTATCGGCGGGCTGGCTTACCAGTGGATTGAGTCCTTTCTGTCAGGAAGGTCCCAAAGGATCCAACAGGGCGACCAAATATCAAACAGGGGTGATCTCACCTGTGGAGTCCCCCAGGGCTCAGCTGTCTCCTCTTCTTTTTAACGTGTATCTGCAACCATTAGCGGCAGCATTAGCCGCTATGGACTGTCAAGTATTTAATTATGCAGATGATACCCAATTTATTCTGCAGATTAATAACTCTCCACAAGCTCAGTCTTGCGCCCAGAACATCCCCAGATACACTGTGAATTGGATGACAGCCAGCTCATTAAAAGTTAATCCGGACAAGACTGAGATCCTGGTAATTTCTCCCAAGGGGAACCCCTGGAACGATCTCTTTTGGCCGCAGGAGCTTGGCATTGCCCCTAGGCCAGCGCCTGTCATTAAAAGCCTGGGCATTAATATTGATGCCAACCTTTCCTTGACCAATCAAGTGTCCTCGGTGGTTGGCACCTGCCTGGGTCTAATGCGATAGTTGCAGAAGCAGGCCCTCCTACTATCACCTACCACTCTAAAAATGATCGTATCTGCTACGATCGTGTCCAGACTGGACTATGTCAATACTTTGTATATCGGCCTCCCTGAGAAACTAATCAGCAAGATGCAGGTGATCCTGAACGATGCAGCTAGGTTGATTTTTAGGCTGCCAAGATGGGCTCATGCCACCCCTTTGCTGCATAGGCTACATTGGCTCTCTGTGAATTGCTCATAAAGCGATTTTTGGCCAGGCGCCATGTTACATTAAGGAGCGTCTGATGAATTATGCTCCGCAACACACATTGTGATCATCCACGGCAGGCATTCTGGCCCTCCCAAGAGCCAAATTGGTGTTGAAAGGTGGCCGAGCATTCTCTGTTCTAATTCCCCAAATCTGGAATGAATTACCGGAGAACCTTCGGAAGGATTCTGCCCTCCTTTCCTTTAGGAAAAGTCTTAAGACTTATTTGTTTAGGGAGAAGCCCTGGCTACAGTATAATATACTGGCTTGTGTGTTTCTGGGATTTCAGTGGCTACTTGAGTTTTCTCTACAAGCGCTAAGAGACCTGCAGGTGATTACGAGCTAAATAAGCTACAATTAACATAACATAACATCAGTAGTGGTAAATATGCATCTACCACTGACAATAATGCCGCCGCTAACACAATATAGGGCTCCAAATAGATCTCAGAAAATTATTATTCCCATGCTCAACCCTTGGTAGCTTGGCTGCAAACAGGTAGGCTTAACTTCAAAGACAGCTGTGTAAAGCATATAAAAAAACAATTCCGTAAATAATTAAGACACAACACATTAAAAACCCAACACCGATTTATAGAAATAGAAAATAGTTTTATCTATATAATGAAACCAAAACCAAAAAAAAGTTTATGTAGGGAACCGGAGATATGAATTTTTAAAGATTTAGCAATATATAGCACATAGAAACCTATAGCACCTATTGGGACATATGGTCGTTCTAGACTGGTACAAAGTCAAAGCTTCATTCCGACCGAGATGGAGGCCTGCACAGCTACTCCTCGCGGTTGGTCTTGGTCAAAGTTTTTACCTTCTGACTTAGAAAGTGTTCTGGAGCTTTTCTTCCCGGTGTCTCTCGAAGCTCTCAGCCAGTCCAGATTCAGTGAGGGTTTACCGGCTTGCCTTGTGACGAGCTACCGGTCAAACGTATGGAAGTCAGACCTCCGGAGCTCTCCAGCGGGATGAACCAGAGATCTAGGCTGGCTCACGGTAAAAGGTGGGCTGGTTGACTATCGCAGTTGGTCCCGGTCACCTTTTCTAAGTCCGGACTTAGAAACATTTACGGAGCTTGTTCTCCCGGGGTCCCTCGATGCTCTTCACCAGGCCTGATTCGGTGAAGATTCGCCAGCTTGGGTTTAGAGCAACTCCCTGTCAAACTCTGGAAGTCGGACCTCCGGAGCTTTTCAGCGGGACGAACCTGGAGGCAGGCAGGCTTGTTGTTGTGGGTCCCCTGCTTGCCTGGCCAGGTCGATTCTCTACTTATCAAGCTTTTTTCTAAAGTTGCTCCAAACTTCCTCAAACATCTGGAACTTTGTCCTGAAGTTCCTTTGGAGGGTCCCAAAGTATAAGTATCCAAAATGTACTCTAAGGGTCTGAAAGCTCCAAGATGGTCTTTGAAAGTTTGGGACTTTAATTCCCACAATCTACTTGGACACAACCCCTACAAATCCATTGGTAGTACTCCAGGCTGGGTATTCTTGATAGTAATGGTCCAGTTGAGCTGTGTTAACCTGTAGTTTGCATGGAGTCCACTCTTTAGACCTTTTGAAGCAGGTTTGATCCACAGGGCTGAAGTTTTAGATTGTGCAGCAGGCGCAGACAGTCAGAGTGCAGGGCCTGGTTGGTGCAAATCAAACTTCTCAGCATAAACCCTTCTTCTTCCTTTAGTTTCAAGCAGGCACTACCAACCTCAGACATTATTCAGTGTTGTTTGGGGTCACAGAGGAGGGCACTCCTGTATATTGAGGTACAGGACAACACCCCAGAGCATGACCATTTCCTCCAAAGTGTGGCACAATGGTCTCCCAGAAAGAAGTATTTCTTCAAAATTCAATATGGCTTAAGTCCCAGCAGAGAGGCAAGAGCTGGCTAAACCATTCTCCAGGATGACTCATATTCAAAGACTCCCTCCCCATTGGCATCTGAACATTCCTTCCTTAAGCCTGCCATCTGGCTGGGTTCAGAGGATAGAGCTGTAAATGGAACTGGCTTCTTCTGCCTGTGTCCTCCTTCATTTGAAGATCATTGTTTACGAACCCCCCCCTACTCTGGCATTCCTATGCAGTAGAACCCTCTCCTCCCAGAATGGCTCTTTCGCCCAATGGGCTACTTATCACCTCATCAAAGCAGCCTGGATAATCCACTTAACGCTGACCAATCGGGGCGGATCACTGGAAGACAGATTTTGGCTTACAGGCAATAAAGTCTTATAACTTCTTGTTTGTACATTTTAGAATAAATTCAACAATAGCATATTGTTGGATTTATCAATACCATTCTACTGAGTCCTTGAATTATATTTTTGGGGTTTTCCTGGCGGGAATTATTACTTAATAACTTCTTGCCATGTTCACCTATGTGGCTGGGGATGTGCAATGGGGAAAATAAACTGGGCAATTTCTTCAACCCCAGGGCTTAGACAACATCATTTATAAGGACCCTGCCTGTATCTATCTGACCCCCCCATCCCTGGAACACCTAGGGGAGACTTTAGGGGGTTCTGAATATGTAGACATATTGCAGATCCACACTCCATAGTGCTGCTAGCACAAATGTCAATTTTGGGAAACACTTTACTGCAATGTAGAAAGGGAAATGTGCAATATCACTAAACCCAAGGCATATAAAACCTATTTTACAAGGCTTCTCTTTAAAAACTACCAGACCCTCCACCACTGAGACAACTAGAAGAGGCCCTGGGGGTACCTAATATGCCAACATATTGTAGTTTATTAATTGTTAAGTGCCCCAAACACCAAAGTCGAGATTAGGCACAATTTACATGTTAAAAGCAGTCCTGCAACACAGGGCTGCTTTAAAACTGACCTCAGTGTTCAGTACTGCACACATGTAAGTTCGAAAAGGGCTGCTGGCCTCTAACCTGCCATGCCCTATTATATACTAGGGGCTTAACGGTAGTTTTGATACCCCTGTCCCATTATGTACTTGGGCCTTATAGGGGAGGTCATGTCAATCATAGGGGTACCCTAACCAATAGTGTACCCTAGTGTATGTAGGTGTTTTCACTGTATTCTAAGTGTGTTTTCAATATAGCACTGGCCCTGGGCCTGGTTAGGCAGAGCCCATGGACAGTCAGAGTCAGCTACCACCATTTCCAGTCAGCAAAAAATGTGGGTGCGCAGGACACAGGATGACTTTGCAACTATTACATATTAATCAAAGTTTGTGTTGTTTTTTACTTCTAAACATGCTGGGATGTGTAGTTTTATTATGTGGCCCTACCCACAGGAAATGTAAATAAATCCCAAAAAAAGAAAGTGCCAAAAGCACCGACTATCAGATAAAGCTGAGTCAGAGCTCATGATAGGTGTCTCAGTTCAGCATTTGCCCGTCCGCGTCTGACACAGCCTTATCCTCCCCATTATGCGGAGTCTGCTGCTGCGGTCAGTGTTGCTTTTGTTTTGTATTTACAGGAAGCCACTTTTTTTCCTTTTTGATTTATAGCTGCATTATTGCACGTTCTTCTTTTACTTCATCATCAAAAAAAACTTTATTCTGTCTAAGTTAGATCATAAAATTGAATAATAACATCGTTACATACATCAATCAGTCAGTAAAAACACATCACCGTTATTAAGATAAAATCAATAAAAAAGATCAAATACAGGATAATACATCAGGTAATAGATCACCAATTCCATTCTGGACAATAGATACAAATATAAAATGGAAATAGTAAGAAGATTAGCCAAACATATAAGCCACCCACACATTTCTGGCTAACACAGTTCATACTTAGTAGATACCCAAAATACTAACATAGAAGCAACAAATCACAATAAACTGCATTACATTCAGAGCCAATTGGCCCAACACGTGTAAGATGTTCATAAAAAATATCAAACAACAATAAAGTGCATACTGCATGATGGATCAGGCCAGCCCTAGACTCATATCAAGCGTTTTCCTCAACCTCAATAAAGCGGCCAGAAAACATGTAACAACATAGGTTGTTTAAATATCCGGTAGTAACTGAAGGTGCATAAAAGCGGGCTTAACCTGGACCATATTCAAATATTTCAGCAGAGGTAATAAAATTGTTCTACGAGGGACACCATAAAAACCACAAAAACATAAAGTGCACAAGGTCCTGGGCATAAAAATGATCAAATGCCAAGGCCTCAATGGCTCGTTCCAGGTATCAGTCATCAGTCTTAGCAAAAGTCAGCAACAAATGAAATTGATTAAACCAGAATCTGGTAAGAAGAAACCAGTGGAGATTTATGGACATGTTAAGCAGATAGGGTTCAACAACTGGGGATTACTAATGCTACTGGTTTAGAGGGGACAAATAGCATGGATTTAACATCTGCCCTGATCACTGGATAAGCATTCAGGAAGATGCCATCTTCACGCAAGTCCCCCAAACATTGTTAAAATCTTCTACGCTTAGCATTATCAAGGGCTTTTAAAAAGTCCTCTGGAACTACCTTCAACCACTTCAGTCTTCTTCCCTGATCAGCCACTACCCCACCCAAGTAGTTAAAAACATCCCGAGCCGGGGCTTGTACAAACAAATTGGTAATACTAACAGAGATCCAATAATAATCACTAAAACCATAGACTCATATCAAAATGATCTAAGGATTCCTGCAAAGATAAAGAAGTAAAAATAAAATCTATTGTGGAGTACAAACCTCATCCACTAAAGGTAGGGCAAAACGACCATCTGCGCTTTGGAACGTTTTGGTCATGGCACATTCTAAATTAAATTCTAAAAGTATTTATTTAGAAAGTCACCCGCCTGACTGTATTCCAGGTGCCAATATTCCTCATTATGCTCTTTGTTAAATGGGGCGAAGGAGTGTAGACAGGAGTGAGTATTAAAATCTCGAACTAAAATAAAACCCGCTATTACATTGCTATACGTATCAATGCTCTACAAGTAAACCCTGAAAGTGGTGAGTGTGTTGCAAAAGGTAGGACCAGTAGTTGCATTATAAATGTTTAACAAAACAAAACCACCAGCCACAGGGAAGGTTATCAAGATTGCTTGCACACTGGCTTGGCTGACTGCCAAGTACCCGGTCCTACAGTTTAGGGAAAGAGACCAAAGTCAACAAACCACCTTTTGGGTGTCTCCTTGTTGAAGGTATGGCTAGATTGAAATATGATTTATAGTGCTCAGGAAATAAGGAATCCTCCACATCCCACATCTCCTGCAGGCATACTATGGTGAATGAACGAAGAAACCCCAACCAAACAGGGTCTCTTCCTTTACTGTATGCCGCATTCTAGGAGGCTAAATTGAGGGGGCTAACAGTGGTGTCTCCCTTTGTTGTGTCAAATTCTGGGATAACAGTAATCCTGCAGCCATCATTCCCTGCCATGGTGAGATTTACACCATTCTGTGGGTGCCTCCTAACAGCTATCAACTATACATTCCCAGCAGCAGGTAACCCAGCATGAGCCCCCTCCTAGTACACCTTGCTGTTTGGCCACCAAGACTGTCCCCTTTATTGAGACAAACACCAGAGTTATTGATAATGAAAACATTGGGGTAACATGCCTCTGGATCTCAAGGTACTTCATTTTGCGGGCCCCTTGTTCAGCTATCTGTGTCAACACCCTACTGACCCCAATCCAAAAACTTTCCATAGTGGAGTGCATCTCAAGGTTAGAACCCTGAAGTCAGTCGAGTGCATCTGCCCCCAAAACCTCAAATCTGTTAGAGGTGTGTATAACTAAGTCACTAACCCTGGGTGTGCTTGTAGCCCCCAATACACTTGCTGTTAGTTCTATCTCCTACCCATGATTGAGTTTGAACAGCCAGCAGGCAATAATGTAGTGTCCAGTCAATTGTGGAGAAAGGTTCGGTCTTGGAAGAAGATAGAGGCAGACTCCTTTCTTTCCACGCTGCTTTCCACTTCACTTCCTAAGATGAGGGAGACAAACCTAGACTCCGATACCACAGCCCTTATGGTCTGGATCCGTGCTGCTCTGGACAAATTGGCCCCTGAGCGGCTGGAGAAGACCAGAGCAAAAGGAAAGGGAGCACTGTGGTTTGATGCCTCACTCAGGGAAAAGAAACAAGCCCTCCGTAAGGTGGAAAGAAGGTGGAGACTCAGCTACAGCCCAGCGGAGTCAGAAACCTATAAAATGCTTCTCTCAAAATACAAGGCGGATATCCTGGTGAGGAAGTCAGCCTTCTATGAGAATAGAATTAGAGGGGCCACGAACAAACAAAGGGAGACCTTTGCGATCCTAAGGGAATTAACACAGCTGGATGGGAAGATTCCGGCTAGTGACCAACCCGACTGTGACACCTTTCAGAGGTTCTTTCTTCAGAAAGTACAGGACATTATTAGGGACATCACGGAGATCCCAGCTGAACCTCTGCTGTCATCTTGCCCTGCTAGTCAGGAGTCGATAGGGACGCTGAACAGTTTCCCATGTATTGACGAGGAGAGCTTGGCTGAGCTTGTCGGCCAAGTCAAGTCAGGTTCCAGCACGGATCCATGCCCCCCGAGAATCTTCCAAATGGCCCTGTCTGGTATTCAAACTCAGCTGTTGAGCCTACTGAACGATTCATTAGAGGCGGGCTATCTCCCAGTCCAGCTGAAGGAAGCTAGGGTCTCTCCACTCTTAAAGAAAGCAGGAGCAGACACCAAGGCTTTAAAGAACTATAGGCCTATCTCGCAACTGCCATTCCTGGGCAAAATCCTGGAAAAACATGTTCTGAACACACTGGCTAGCTACCTGGAGGAACATGGTCTACTCCATGCCAGGCAGGCGGGCTTTCGGCCCCAACACAGCACAGAACTAGTAATGGCCACTGTCACTGATGAGCTGAGAATCAGGGCGGACAATAAACAGCCTTGTGCCCTGATTCTATTGGACTTGTCAGCGGCATTCGATACGGTCAGCCATACCATCTTGCTGGACCGTATCGCAAAGCTGGGAATAACAGGACAAGCGCTCAAGTGGCTTGAATCTTTTCTGACGGGTCGAACCCAGAGGGTGCAGCTGAGAGACCAATTATCTGAGGCAAGTGATGTGACCTGGGGCGTACCCCAGGGGTCCGCACTTTCTCCCTTGCTCTTTAACATTTACCTACAACCCTTGGTGGAGGAGTTAATGCATAGGAATGGTCAAACTTTTAACTATGCTGACGATACCCAGCTATTGGTCCAGCTGGAAGATACAAGGGAAGCACAGGAATCGGTAAGGAATCTGCTCCGATTCACTGTAAATTGGATGACCAATAACCTTCTGAAAGTGAATGCTGAAAAAACAGAGGTGTTGGTCATCACAAACCGAGTCAATCCCTGGTGCGATCTGTTCTGGCCCCCAGAACTAGGTACAACACATATTCCTGGTAGGGTGGTCAAAAGCCTGGGGCTAAAGATTGATGTAGACCTTTCCATGGCCCCTCAAGTCTCGGCGGTGGTGGGGTCCTGCACGGGGGTGCTGAGGCAACTGCGAAAGTTAGCACCTATTCTATCAGCCCCCACTCTGCAGTCCATTGTGTCCGCCACAGCCATCTCGAGGCTGGATTATGGAAATGCTTTATATCTTGGCCTGCCGCAGACGTTGTTGAGGAAACTGCAGGTGGTGCAGAACGATGCGGCCAGGCTGATCTATTCCCTGCCTAGGAACTCGCATGCAACCCCACTTCTCCGAAAGCTGCACTGGCTGCCTGTTAAGTTTAGAGTGCAGTTTAAGTGTCTCCGCATGGCTCACAAGGCAATTTTCGGTAGAGCCCCAGAATATATAAAACAGCATCTGAGGAAGTACATTCCAGGCAGGACCTTGCGTTCGGGTAAGGCCTCCAATCTGATCCAACACAGATTTAAGTTAAAATCTAAAGGGGGCAGGGCTCTTTCTGTACGTCTCCCGCAATTGTGGAATGAGCTACCGGCCAGCCTGAAGGAAGACTCGCAGCTACTGTCCTTCAGGAAGAACTTGAAGACTCATCTGTTTAAAAAGTCAACATCTTCGCCCTAACTGGGGTGGACGGCGGAGTGATCTAGGAGACAGCAGGTTATGTTCCTTTTCTGTGTCAGCGCTTAGAGACCGGCGGTGAAAGGCGCTATACAAAAACACTATAACATAACATAACATAAAAGTATCCAAGAAGAAAAGCCTGGATGATAGAGGCACAGGTGAATGAATGCATCAGCATTTCTAGAGCGCCTGGCTACCCGGGGGGCATCCCAGCGCTGAAAACAGCCCAAATCACGAACTCCGAGCAGTGTTTAGGGGAACAAAAAGGTTTTAATGAGTTTTCGAAAGGTCAGATAATTGGTCTCAAGAGGAATATGGAGGGGGAGGCAGTTCCACAACCTAACGATGTTATAGGAAAAGAGACGTCCTCCACTTCGTGATCGTTTCATTTTAGGGACTGCTGCCAGATGTTTACTATCTGACCGCAAGACCTTATTAGAATGGTAGGGCGAGATGATGGGATGAATAATTGGTGGTCCCTTGACTGACAGTGCCTTGTGTGCAATGCACAGAGCCTTAAACTGGACTCTCTCCTGGATGGGAAGTCAGTGGAGGGTGGCAATGGCGGGCTTTGCTGATTGGCGACTGGGGATATTCAGGAGCAGGCGCGCTGCGCAGTTTTGCACAGTTTGCAATTTTTGGGTGGTGAAGCGTGGGGCTCCCAGATAGAGGGCATTGGCATAGTCAAGCCGGGAGAGAATCAATGCTTGAACCATCAGTCTTCTGGCGGGAAAAGGCAACAGAGGGAGGATTTTCCGTATCATCCTGAGAAACCCAAAGCAGCTAGCTGCAACCTTCCGTGCTTGCTCCCTAAAATCAAGATTACGATCAAGCCAGACGCCCAGGCTCTTAATCTGTTTTTAGGGAAGGGGACTGGAACAAAACAGCTGGGCCAGGGCAGGCCTACATTCAGGTAGGTTACATGACAGGATTTAAAATCATTGAAGAAGCTCTGGGACAGTCAAAAGTAATAACTACGAAGGGCCCAATTCACAGAACTAACTTAAGACAAAATCCTAAACTTACTACCTTTTTGGTATTCACAGAAGGTACTTACTCATTTCGGTATTCAAACTAACTTTAGGACTCCTAAATGCCTTCTGTGAATACCGAAAGTCTTAAATTTAGGATTTTCTCAGTTTAGGAGTAGTAAAGTTAGGACTCCTAACTTTAGGACTCCTGAATGCCTTCTGTGAATACTGAAAGTCTTAAAGTTAGGATTTTTCTCATTTTAGGAGTAGTAAAGTTAGGAGTCCACCCAATTGGGATAGACAGCAGCTAACTTTATTTCTTAGGTTGGGATAATCTTCCCTAGCCCCATGTTTTAAAATGGAAACTCCAGTAAATACCGCAGTGTAGGGGTCTGAGACAGGAGGAAGACCCTGGAGGGTCCCAGGCTGTGTTGACTACCTGCAATATTTGACTCCCCCTGAGATAACTTGTTTACTAGGTTGCTCCTGAAACTACACAGACAGGCCAATGTCGTTGTGTACCCTAAACATCTGGCTGCATGGGCTGGGTCAAAAAATGTGCCTGATAGTCAGATACAAGTAAACTGGGTGAAGGCGACTTGGGAAGCAACAGAATCCCATCATTAGATAAACCGGATACACCTGTAGAACCCTGAGCAGGTTCTTCACAATCTTTGACCCTGTCTTCCCCATCCCCCAAGATACATGGCTTACAAAACCAGACAATGTACCTGTCATTGACATGTTGGCTTTACCAAACAAGATTAGGTTATTTAAACTGCCTTCATTGGAAGACAATTTCTCAAGACATTTACCAACTGCTGCGTCTATCACCGACTAGACCTTGGGAGCAAAATCTTCAAAATTAACGTTAACAGTGTGACCACTGATTGATTTATGACCTTTGTCCATTATGGGTGATGAAAATGCAGGTCTGACCTTGGATTTAGGCCCTATCTGCACTGTGACTGCATCAGGTTGTCTACCATTTTTTCTGTTTAGATACCGGGAGACCACGTCAACCGGAGAATTCCTGATCACTGTCACAGTCTCAGACCCCGATCGATGAACATCTGCAATAACAATAGCATCAGTGGCCCCATCTGACTAATTTGTGCCACTTATCCCAGTGGCGACATTTCTTATGGATTCAAAATGGCTTAAAGGGCAACTACAGACTCCCTAGGGACAGAGCGAATGCCCAGCTTCTCCTCCACTGTGCTGATTTTATCTTTGCTTGCCCCCACAGCTGTTAGGTATGAGCCAAAGACTTAAGCACCCTGCTCCATTCCTACGAACTACGAGTTCCCCTACTTAATAGTGAACATTCAGTTAACTCGCAAAAACATTACCTAATCCACTCCATCTCCCCTGATATCCATCGGGCCACAAACACAACTCTAGAGGTATAGTTGTAAACAACCTCATGAGAGTGCCCCTCATACCTGAATCCAACACTACACACATCAAATCACAACTAAAATGCATACTTCTAAACTGCAGGTCGGCATCAAGACATGCAATGGAGATAGCTGACCTCATCCTTACCAATGAACCAGACATACTAATTTTGACTGAAACATGGTTAAATGAATCGTCTACGCCCATTCTAGACATACTGGTACCACCAAACTATGGCATTACTAGACTAGACAGAACGACAGGCCAGGTGGTGGTATTGCTTGCATACATCGAAGCAATCTAACAGTGAACCGATTCCACTCCCCATCATTATTATCTTCCTGCGAATACCTATACCTAGGTATCACTAGTAATAACAAGCCTATATGCTCACTACATACATTCTACCACCCTCCAGGAGATAACCTCACCATCATTGAACACCTAATAGATATTCTAGGTACAAATTATGACCTCCAGAATACTCAAATATTCCTGGGTGACTTCAATCTCCATTGGGATGATATGAATGACCCAGGGGTCAATAGCCTCAAAGCTTTCCTTACAGACCTTAACCTCACCCGAATCTGCACCAGTCCCAAACATGATAAAGGCGCAATCCTCGATCTGGTAATCTCCAAAGTTGACTTTACTGTGCTAGAATCGATTCTCCCGTGTGACTGGTCTGACCACCACATCATTACATTCAACATCAATGAAATCAACTAAAGTACCCGCTACACAACCCACAAGAACGAAAATTAGGAAGCGAGATATGAAAAATATCAGTTTCAACGTACTCTCAAGCTCCATCCCTAACAGCTTGCTCCCCCCTGAAGGATCATCCGATGTTCATAGTCTGACCAATCACTACTTCCACTCCATGAACACGTTTCTAGACAAAATAGCTCCCCTTCAACTGAAAAAAATCACCAATAAAGACTCAAAACCGTGGTATGACGGCAGGTTAAATGAAGACAGAAGACCCCTCAGATTAATCGAACGATGGTGGAGATCTATCCCATCCGCTGACCACCTCAAGGCTCTAGGAACCACCAGAAGCGCCTATTTTAGAAAGGTCAGACGATCTAAAGCTGACTTCTTTAGCACTCAATTAAACCTAGATAAGAACCGACCCAAAAAACTATTCAAATTAATAAATGCGCAAACTAAGGTTTCATCCCTCCTCCACCAGGATAGTCCAGACATAAGACCCAATTGCGAGGATTTTGCTGCATTCTTTACTAGGAAGACGGAAAGCATAAAGACAGACCTGCTCAACGACTTAATAACCCTCAAGGACACTCAAACAGTCCCTCCAATTGCCACACCACTAGCCCCAACCTCCAGTTCTTCAAAATTCGACCTCATCCACAACGCATCATGGTCCTCCTTCAACTTTTACAGTGAAGAATCCATACAAAAAATTCTGATGGCCTTGAATCCCTCCAACCACTTCACAGACCCTCTCCCTGCAAACTACCTAAAAGACTTAATACCATTTGTACTACCTTTGTGGACCAAGATCATAAACACATCCCTGAGTCAAGGAACCATCCCAGATATCCTTAAAGCAGGACAGGTATCCCCCATCTGAAAGAAGCCATCAGCTGACCCATTGGACTTAAACAACTATCGCCCAATATCCAACATCCCCACTCTGGCCAAACTCCTAGAAAAATGTGTTCATACACAGTTGGGCAACCATATAGTCCATTTCAACCTGCTCAACCAATACCAATCTGGCTTCCGGGCAGGTCACAGTACAGAATCAGCCATGACACTCATAATAGACAACGCAGTAAAAATCCTTGACCAAAACGAAACTTGTTTACTAATCTTGCTTGACCTATCTTCGGCCTTTGACACAGTCAAACACGACAACTTGCTAGACCTCCTGAAACACAGAATGGGTTTATCCGACTCTGTACTTATCTGGTTCACCTCCTTCCTCCAAAACAGATCACAAAGATTCAAGGTCAACAATTCCTAATCTAATCCCGTGCCAGTAACTCTAGGAATACCGCAAGGATCATGCCTCTCACCCACTCTTTTCAACCTCTATATGGATTCACTCACCGAACTCCTCAGCGCATCTAAGGTCCACTATCACATGTAAAAATCCGATTGGCCGCACTCTGCTAGTCCTACCAGCGTGTTACCCCAAAGAATTGTGGTCCATGAAGTAGCGTCGGCGGGTACGCCTATGCCAAAAGTTTACAATGAAAATAAGTGTCGCGTTAGCCATCCCTGGACACGTTTTTCGAGGTAGTTGCCTCTCGTCAGCAGGGAGTAGGTATGTGTGTAGGGTTGCTGCGTAGGCTGCCAAAAATATTCTCAGGTATAGTACCACTCAAGGCGCGCAGGTGTGTAGCCATGGGCTCGTCAGCCCCACCGGCTCAAGGGAGCCTGAATGTAAACAAAAATCCGATTGGCCGCACTCTGCTAGTCCTACCAGCGTGTTACCCCAAAGAATTGTGGTCCATGAAGTAGCGTCGGCGGGTACGCCTATGCCAAAAGTTTACAATGAAAATAAGTGTCGCGTTAGCCATCCCTGGACACGTTTTTCGAGGTAGTTGCCTCTCGTCAGCAGGGAGTAGGTATGTGTGTAGGGTTGCTGCGTAGGCTGCCAAAAATATTCTCAGGTATAGTACCACTCAAGGCGCGCAGGTGTGTAGCCATGGGCTCGTCAGCCCCACCGGCTCAAGGGAGCCTGAATGTAAACAAAAATCCGATTGGCCGCACTCTGCTAGTCCTACCAGCGTGTTACCCCAAAGAATTGTGGTCCATGAAGTAGCGTAGGCGGGTACGCCTATGCCAAAAGTTTAAAATGAAAATAAGTGTTGCGTTAGCCATCCCTGGACACGTGTTTCGAGGTAGTTGCCTCTCGTCAGCAGGGAGTAGGTATGTGTGTAGGGTTGCTGCGTAGGCTGCCAAAAATATTCTCAGGTAAAGTACCACTCAAGGCGCGCAGGTGCGTAGCCATGGGCTTGTCAGCCCCACCGGCTCAAGGGAGCCTGAATGTAAACAAAAATCCGATTGGCCGCACTCTGCTAGTCCTACCAGTGTGTTACCCCAAAGAATTGTGGTCCATGAAGTAGCGTCGGCGGGTACGCCTATGCCAAAAGTTTAAAATGAAAATAAGTGTTGCGTTAGCCATCCCTGGACATGTGTTTCGAGGTAGTTGCCTCTCGTCAGCAGGGAGTAGGTATGTGTGTAGGGTTGCTGCGTAGGCTGCCAAGAATATTCTCAGGTAAAGTACCACTCAAGGCGCGCAGGTGCGTAGCCATGGGCTCGTCAGCCCCACCGGCTCAAGGGAGCCTGAATGTAAACAAAAATCCGATTGGCCGCACTCTGCTAGTCCTACCAGCGTGTTACCCCAAAGAATTGTGGTCCATGAAGTAGCGTCGGCGGGTACGCCTATGCCAAAAGTTTAAAATGAAAATAAGCGTCGCGTTAGCCATCCCTGGACACGTGTTTCGAGGTAGTTGCCTCTCGTCAGCAGGGAGTAGGTATGTGTGTAGGGTTGCTGCGTAGGCTGCCAAAAATATTCTCAGGTAAAGTACCACTCAAGGCGCGCAGGTGCGTAGCCATGGGCTCGTCAGCCCTACCGGCTCAAGGGAGCCTGAATGGAAACAAAAATCCGATTGGCCGCACTCTGCTAGTCCTACCAGCGTGTTACCCCAAAGAATTGTGGTCCATGAAGTAGCGTCGGCGGGTACGCCTATGCCAAAAGTTTAAAATGAAAATAAGTGTCGCGTTAGCCATCCCTGGACACGTGTTTCGAGGTAGTTGCCTCTCGTCAGCAGGGAGTAGGTATGTGTGTAGGGTTGCTGCGTAGGCTGCCAAAAATATTCTCAGGTAAAGTACCACTCAAGGCGCGCAGGTGCGTAGCCATGGGCTCGTCAGCCCCACCGGCTCAAGGGAGCCTGAATGTAAACAAAAATCCGATTGGCCGCACTCTGCTAGTCCTACCAGCGTGTTACCCCAAAGAATTGTGGTCCGTGGAGTAGCGTCGGCGGATACGCCTATGCCAAAAGTTTAAAATGAAAATAAGTGTCGCGTTAGCCATCCCTGGACACGTGTTTCGAGGTAGTTGCCTCTCGTCAGCAGGGAGTAGGTATGTGTGTAGGGTTGCTGCGTAGGCTGCCAAAAATATTCTCAGGTAAAGTACCACTCAAGGCGCGCAGGTGCGTAGCCATGGGCTCGTCAGCCCCACCGGCTCAAGGGAGCCTCAATGTAAACAAAAATCCGATTGGCCGCACTCTGCTAGTCCTACCAGCGTGTTACCCCAAAGAATTGTGGTCCATGAAGTAGCGTCGGCGGGTACGCCTATGCCAAAAGTTTAAAATGAAAATAAGTGTCGCGTTAGCCATCCCTGGACACGTGTTTCGAGGTAGTTGCCTCTCGTCAGCAGGGAGTAGGTATGTGTGTAGGGTTGCTGCGTAGGCTGCCAAAAATATTCTCAGGTAAAGTACCACTCAAAGCGCGCAGGTGCGTAGCCATGGGCTCGTCAGCCCCACCGGCTCAAGCGAGCCTGAATGTAAACAAAAATCCGATTGGCCGCACTCTGCTAGTCCTACCAGCGTGTTACCCCAAAGAATTGTGGTCCATGAAGTAGCGTCGGCGGGTACGCCTATGCCAAAAGTTTAAAATGAAAATAAGTGTCGCGTTAGCCATCCCTGGACACGTGTTTCGAGGTAGTTGCCTCTCGTCAGCAGGGAGTAGGTATGTGTGTAGGGTTGCTGCGTAGGCTGCCAAAAATATTCTCAGGTAAAGTACCACTCAAGGCGCGCAGGTGCGTAGCCATGGGCTCGTCAGCCCCACCGGCTCAAGGGAGCCTCAATGTAAACAAATATCCGATTGGCCGCACTCTGCTAGTCCTACCAGCGTGTTACCCCAAAGAATTGTGGTCCATGAAGTAGCGTCGGCGGGTACACCTATGCCAAAAGTTTAAAATGAAAATGAGTGTTGCGTTAGCCATCCCTGGACACGTGTTTCGAGGTAGTTGCCTCTCGTCAGCAGGGAGTAGGTATGTGTGTAGGGTTGCTGCATAGGCTGCCAAAAATATTCTCAGGTAAAGTACCACTCAAGGTGCGCAGGTGCGTAGCCATGGGCTCGTCAGCCCCACTGGCTCAAGGGAGCCTGAATGTAAACAAAAATCCGATTGGCCGCACTCTGCTAGTCCTACCGGCGTGTTACCCCAAAGAATTGTGGTCCATGAAGTAGCGTCGGCGGGTAACGCTACACTTACTTGCACTCATGACTCGGGCATAGGCGTACCCGCCGACGCTGACTTCAGGGACCACAATTCTTTGGGGCAACACGCTGGTAGGTAGAGCAGTGTGCGACCAATTGGACTTTTGTTAATATTCAGGCTCCTTGAGCCGGTGGAGCTGACGAGCTCATGGTTACGCACCTGCGCGCTACGAGAGGTACTTTACCTGAGAACACTTATTTTAGCAGCCTACACAGCAACCCTACACACTCACCTACTCCCTGCTGACGAGAGGCAACTACCTCGAAACACGTGTCCAGGGATGGCTAACGCTACACTTACTTGCACTCATGACTCGGGCATAGGCGTACCCGCCGACGCTGACTTCAGGGACCACAATTCTTTGGGGCAACACGCTGGTAGGTAGAGCAGTGTGCGACCAATTGGACTTTTGTTAATATTCAGGCTCCTTGAGCCGGTGGAGCTGACGAGCTCATGGTTACGCACCTGCGCGCTACGAGAGGTACTTTACCTGAGAACACTTATTTTAGCAGCCTACACAGCAACCCTACACACTCACCTACTCCCTGCTGACGAGAGGCAACTACCTCGAAACACGTGTCCAGGGATGGCTAACGCTACACTTACTTGCACTCATGACTCGGGCATAGGCGTACCCGCCGACGCTGACTTCAGGGACCACAATTCTTTGGGGCAACACGCTGGTAGGTAGAGCAGTGTGCGACCAATTGGACTTTTGTTAATATTCAGGCTCCTTGAGCCGGTGGAGCTGACGAGCTCATGGTTACGCACCTGCGCGCTACGAGAGGTACTTTACCTGAGAACACTTATTTTAGCAGCCTACACAGCAACCCTACACACTCACCTACTCCCTGCTGACGAGAGGCAACTACCTCGAAACACGTGTCCAGGGATGGCTAACGCTACACTTACTTTCACTCATGACTCGGGCATAGGCGTACCCGCCGATGCTGACTTCAGGGACCACAATTCTTTGGGGCAACACGCTGGTAGGTAGAGCAGTGTGCGACCAATTTGGACTTTTGTTAATATTCAGGCTCCTTGAGCCGGTGGAGCTGACGAGCTCATGGTTACGCACCTGCGCGCTACGAGAGGTACTTTACCTGAGAACACTTATTTTAGCAGCCTACACAGCAACCGTACACACTCACCTTCTCCCTGCTGACGAGAGGCAACTACCTCGAAACACGTGTCCAGGGATGGCTAACGCTACACTTACTTGCACTCATGACTCGGGCATAGGCGTACCCGCCGACGCTGACTTCAGGGACCACAATTCTTAGGGGCAACACGCTGGTAGGTAGAGCAGTGTGCGACCAATTGGACTTTTGTTAATATTCAGGCTCCTTGAGCCGGTGGAGCTGACGAGCTCATGGTTACGCACCTGCGCGCTACGAGAGGTACTTTACCTGAGAACACTTATTTTAGCAGCCTACACAGCAACCCTACACACTCACCTACTCCCTGCTGACAAGAGGCAACTACCTCGAAACACGTGTCCAGGGATGGCTAAAGCTACACTTACTTGCACTCATGACTCGGGCATAGGCGTACCCGCCGACGCTGACTTCAGGGACCACAATTCGTTGGGGCAACACGCTGGTAGGTAGAGCAGTGTGCGATCAATTGGACTTTTGTTAATATTCAGGCTCCTTGAGCCGGTGGAGCTGACGAGCTCATGGTTACGCACCTGCGCGCTACGAGAGGTACTTTACCTGAGAACACTTATTTTAGCAGCCTACACAGCAACCCTACACACTCACCTACTCCCTGCTGACGAGAGGCAACTACCTCGAAACACGTGTCCAGGGATGGCTAACGCTACACTTACTTGCACTCATGACGCGGGCATAGGCGTACCCGCCGACGCTGACTTCAGGGACCACAATTCTTTGGGGCAACACGCTGGTAGGTAGAGCAGTGTGCGACCAATTGGACTTTTGTTAATATTCAGGCTCCTTGAGCCGGTGGAGCTGACGAGCTCATGGTTACGCACCTGCGCGCTACGAGAGGTACTTTACCTGAGAACACTTATTTTAGCAGCCTACACAGCAACCCTACACACTCACCTACTCCCTGCTGATGAGAGGCAACTACCTTGAAACACGTGTCCAGGGATGGCTAACGCTACACTTACTTGCACTCATGACTCGGGCATAGGCGTACCCGCCGACGCTGACTTCAGGGACCACAATTCTTTGGGGCAACACGCTGGTAGGTAGAGCAGTGTGCGACCAATTGGACTTTTGTTAATATTCAGGCTCCTTGAGCCGGTGGAGCTGACGAGCTCATGGTTACGCACCTGCGCGCTACGAGAGGTACTTTACCTGAGAACACTTATTTTAGCAGCCTACACAGCAACCCTACACACTCACCTACTCCCTGCTGACGAGAGGCAACTACCTCGAAACACGTGTCCAGGGATGGCTAACGCTACACTTACTTGCACTCATGACTCGGGCATAGGCGTACCCGCCGACGCTGACTTCAGGGACCACAATTCTTTGGGGCAACACGCTGGTAGGTAGAGCAGTGTGCGACCAATTGGACTTTTGTTAATATTCAGGTTCCTTGAGCTGGTGGAGCTGACGAGCTCATGGTTACGCACCTGCGCGCTACGAGAGGTACTTTACCTGAGAACACTTATTTTAGCAGCCTACACAGCAACCCTACACACTCACCTACTCCCTGCTGACGAGAGGCAACTACCTCGAAACACGTGTCCAGGGATGGCTAACGCTACACTTACTTGCACTCATGACTCGGGCATAGGCGTACCCGCCGACGCTGACTTCATGGACCACAATTCTTTGGGGCAACACGCTGGTAGGTAGAGCAGTGTGCGACCAATTGGACTTTTGTTAATATTCAGGCTCCTTGAGCCGGTGGAGCTGACGAGCTCATGGTTACGCACCTGCGCGCTACGAGAGGTACTTTACCTGAGAACACTTATTTTAGCAGCCTACACAGCAACCCTACACACTCACCTACTCCCTGCTGACGAGAGGCAGCTACCTCGAAACACGTGTCCAGGGATGGCTAACGCTACACTTACTTGCACTCATGACTCGGGCATAGGCTTACCCGCCGACGCTGACTTCAGGTACCACAATTCTTTGGGGCAACACGCTGGTAGGTATCGCAGTGTGCGACCAATTGGACTTTCACTATCACATGTACGCAGATGATACGCAACTCTACATAAAGATCCATTCACTTGAGGACATCAAATCTCTCAATTCAACGCTGGAAAAAACTCAATCCTGGCTTGCCGAAAACCATCTGAAACTAAACACCCTCAAAACTGAATTCCTCCTAATCGCTCCCCCCAACCATTCTTCCATCATTCACGACTGGCTGAATCACCTAACAGCACTCAAAGGTCAACCACTCATTGTCGATTCAGCAAAATCACTGGGAATAACGCTGGACAGAAACTTAAACATGCAGAAACATATCAGTGCCTCTACAAAAGGAGCACATTTTCAAATAAACACCTTAAGAAAACTGAAACCCTTTTTGCTTGCAAATGACTTCAAACAGGCTGAGCAAGCCTTAGTAATCCTAGATCAACGACGGCCCCACTAAGAGCCACAATCAACACAGCGGCTAGACTAATCACAGGCTCCAAAAGAAACTCTTGTATCTCCCTGGACCTTAGAGTTCTCAATTGACTACCATTTGAGGCGAGAATTCATCTAAAAATCACTTGTATGACGCACAAGGCCCTACACCACAACACTTCAAGTTATCTATCACAAAAACTGTCACTCTCATGTGGTAACAGATCCACCAGGAGCTCCAAGAATCTTCTTTTGAAACCGCAAAGATTAGCCAAGAAAAAAACATATAAACGATCCTTCTCAGAAATGGCCCCTAGAATCTGGAATGCCCTACCCCCAGAAACGAGACAGAACCACTCTACTGCCTTTTTAAAAAAAGAAGTAAAATCGATTCTCATGTCTAAGTGTACGTGAAATATTTTATTTCCAGATTTTTAGTGACTACTTTGTATTGGATCTCTCGCAACAAGATTTGAACTATATTTTCAGGGATATTATGTTTCTAAAAAGTTTGTATATAACCATGTTACGTATATGTTTTTTTTCTAGTGGTAGCTACTTCCATATATTAGACTCAATCATAGATTCTCTACTATATCTGCATCTGCTCCTGACATCTTGCTTGTAAAGCACTCTGATACCCGCAAGGTTCTTGTTCGCGCTATATAAAACTCTCAAAATAAAAAATAAATAAATGACAGAATTCTTGACTTGGAAAGGCCATTAGGGGCTAGATCCTTTGGGCCTGCATCAGATGTTAGGCCACCGGTGTCTGCTGAGGTATTTTTATACTTGCCCATCTTGATGCAAAAGAACAACTTCAGGGCCCAGAAAGGGAAGAGGAGACTGACCCTGCCTGCAAAAAGAGGCAAAAAATATGCAGGATGCCCACTACCAAAATCTAATGTTTTGCCTGTGACTTGGAGGCGCAAGATCAGCAACACACTCCAACCCCACCAGGTGGCTCAGGCCAGTCTACTCTGGGCAATGACGGGTGCCCTTGGCCCGGGTTTGATCCTGGCTCAGTCTGTGGTGTTCGCGCAGCGGGATTGTCGGGAGCGCTTGTTAGGAGGCCCGACCCCTCAGGCACCACAGGACAAACGTGTCTCTTGACACAGGGCCTGTAGGGGGATGGAGCCCCCTTGGTTAGTGATGGTCGTAGGGGGACAAAAAACCCTATTGCAGACTCAGTTAAGTCCTGCATGATGGGATTGCTAGGAGCGCTAAGAGCGCGTTAGGAGCCCCCCCCCCCCCCCTTAAAGTACCACTCGACAAGTGCACCTCCTGGCGCAGAGCATGCAGGGGGATGGAGTCCCCTTGGTTAGAGATAGTTGTGTGGGACCAAAAATACCTCGTGCGGCCTCAGTTAAGTCATAAGTGTCACTCTAGGTGTTACACATTTGGCAGCTGAATGTCACTCATAAGTGCATTGAAACCCTGTTTATGTCCTACATAAGCAATCTGAAACATTGGCAGCAAATCCTCTAAGCGTCTTACATATTTTGGGTCAATTACTGATTAGTGAAAGTTTGTGTTGTTTTTGATGTTGTCCCATCCACATGCAATTTAAATAAGAGCACAAAAAGAAAGTTCCAACAGCGCTGACCAGATAGACATAGCTGAGTCAGAACTTAGTACAGTAGTTACTCAGTTCAGCATTTGACTCTTGGGGTTCGGGACAGACTTAGCACCATTAAGGGGAGTCTGATGCTGTGGTGAGGGTTGATATCGTTTTGTATTTTCAGGAAGCCACATTTTCATCTTTTCTATGTTGATTCATAGTGAATTATTGCACATTCTCCTTTTATGTTTTACAGACCAATGGCAAGTCACGAATGTGGCAATATACAAACAATCAATAATACATATGGGACTGCAATCCTCCAATGGACCGGGCTGTTTTCCTTTAGGTTAGGCTAGATACAGGGAAGTGTTAATCCATTCATCAATGCTTATCCTATTCAACAGGATATAGGAACATATGTAGGTATCCGTCCATCTACAGCTAAGTAACTATTCTCTGCAGCATTACAAATTAAACAGAAATGATCTAACTAACCCCCTACCGTCCCCCCCACCTCAGGCGTGCAATGGCTGACGCTAATGTCCCCGTATGAGAAGCAACATTCTAAAGGTGTGGGAAAGTTACCTATTTTGACTCACTTCTTCTAGTCCAACCAGCTTTCTTCCGGTACCGTATGCTGAGGGCAAACCACGTGGCTGTAAAGCGGAGAGTGCCACAGGAAGTAGTTGAGTGACTTACAACATCAAGCGGTGTATGGCGCCTCCTCACAGGAGGGGGAATCAGGATGCTTCAATAAGGTCACCAGAGCCTCCCATGCCCTGGCAGCTTCCAAGGACCCTCGACCCACTCTGGACACTCTCAGTCGTATAACCCCTTCATAATCCACTCAATGTAGGAGCTCCATTTTCCACCCCTCTGCGGAGGGCCTCCGTGGGGCTTCCAGTGTCTGGCAATCTCTCTTTTGGCCAATAAGAGTACCAAGTCTTGAAATTTACTAGTTACTTTAGTTTTGGAGGTATGTGGGAACCAATGTATTAAACAATGCCTGGTGTACAGTGCTCCTCTCTCTCATTCACTTTGGCTGATGTGTCTGTCATCCTCCCCCAGAAGCTTCCCAGCTTTGGGCAGTTCCAAAATATATGCGAGAATTCGGACCCTACTTCTCTGCAGCGGGGGCATGTGGCTGTTTCTATCAGGAAGTATCTATTTATTCGTGCAGGTGGAAGGTATGCTCCGTGAGTATATAAAAGATGATCAATTGGAACTGGGCATTCCTAGATATTCTAGGGAAGGGCTCGACTAATTCATACAAGAGTTTCTCTTCGATAGGTAGCCCCAGATCTTCCTCCCAGTGCAATCATAAATTATTAAGTGCGGGTAATGCCTCGTTTGCTCACTACATATTGGCACCCACCCGAAAGTGAAGGTTGAGAGAGACCTGCCCCCAGTGTTTGAGTATCACTGCGGTGAGGGCTCTGTACAACAAGAAATTACCCCTGCGATAAAGCATAACGTACTCGCAAGTCTTCAAATGGCAATAGGGAGCCATCTTCAGAGAGCATACCGATAGTGGATGCTCCGTCTATCGTCTATTCCCTCAAACCGCGCCAGCCTCCCCCATGGGACCATTCCATAAGAAATGCCAGTGGGATGTCTGGAGTGTATGGATGTCTTATTTTCGGATTCTGTAGACTTCTAACCCAACATTTGCAAAGTATTCTCAATTCAGGCCTGTCCTTCCCCCCCCCCCCCCCGAGGCGGGCATACGCAACACAATGCAGGACAATAAGCTTAGGCTTGGTTCAGCGGGGTCCAGGTGGTCCGTCCTGCATATCCTTCCAACCACTGATGTGTGAGCCAATGTAGCTGCGCTGCTAAATAGTAACACTCAAAGTCTGGGAGTGCCAGGCCACTTGCCGCTTTAGGTCTCTGAAGGGTGGCCAGTGCCACTCTACATCTGTCAGTTCCCCATATAAAGGTCGTCATTAGTGATTGCAGGCTGTGGAATATCCCTGCTGAGAACCAGACCAGGATTACTACAAAGAAAATAGCAACCGTGGCAGGGTCACCATTTTCAATAGGGCTACCCTGCCCATCACCTAGAGGGGGTGGGTCACCCAGAAATCCATGTTCAATTTTGCACCCTGGATAGCTTTTCCTATATTGCTTTCCAATAAGTCTGCCCAGTCGCGGTAAATCTTGACCCCAAGTATGGGAGAAACCCATTTTCCCATATTATTTTGTCCACTACGGCCGGTCTCTCTCTACCCGCCTTGTAGGAAACAGACAACATTTTCTCCAATAAACTAAGACGCCCGTGACCCGTCAAAGATGTGCAAGTAGTTCTCTTGCCCCATCAAAGTCTTCCCTAACAGTCCGGAGGAAAACTAAGAGGTCGTCGGCGTATATTGCGATATGGTGATGTCTACCCATCACTTCCAGGCCCCGACAGGGAATCCCTGTTCTGTCCCAGCCAGCCAAAGTCTCCATAGCTACGGCAAATATAAGGGGAGATAAGGGACAACCATGTCTATTTCCTCTGCCCACTAGGTATCTGTCCGATATAATTCCCCCAGTCCGCACTCTAGCCCTGGAATCTGTGTATAGTAAAGCCGTCCAACCCATGAAGCCCGAGTCCAGCCCGAACCGCTGCATCACCCTGAAGAAATACGGCCATTACAGGCTGTCAAAGACCTTTTCTATATCTGCTGCGAAGATGGTAGCCTCTTCTTTGCAGTAGGAATCCGCTTCTAAAACTCGTAGCAGCCTCCGAACATTAATTGCCATGTTATGACCTGTTATAAACCATGCTTGATCCTGATGAATGAGGCTTGTCATGTGTGGGAGAAGTCGTGTGTGAGAAGGTGGCTTGGTATATGCTGTCCACTAATTAAAGTGGGCACCTTGTACCAGTCCACATGACCCTCATGATGTATGAGGTCAAAGATAACCTTTAGAAAGCTATCCTAGTGGTAGCTGTGGAGAGCAGCCTTCAGGCTTAATCTTGAAGGAATGTATCAGAATATCACCACTGAATGACGAAATGAAAGGAGAACCACACAGTAGTTATATAAAAAGATGTATTTATTAATATAACTATCTCTACTAATCTCTACGCGAGATTAGAACATAAAGCACACAATACTGTATCAATAGAACATTCGTAAGTAGCACAATACACAGCGGGCTCCAGGGGGAGACTGAACCATATACTAAGAACATGGTATAACAATCACGACTTCAATAGACACAGGGCCTAGAGCACGTAGAATCGCTGGGACCCCAAGGAACCACCCAAGGCCGTGACACAGGTAGCCCACGGAGGACGGGTGCAGTGAGGAAACACGACTGCATGCTCCGTGCAACTCTATGGGAAAGTCGTGGTTCCAAAGTTAAAGTTTAAGGTCACTTCTACGAGGACTTTAAGCAAACCCTTTGGAACATAGGCGGTTCTAGAGCCAACCCACCAGTGAGTTACGAAGTTCCCGTGTTACCTATCCTAGAGGAGCAGGGTGCATAGGGGTCAGGAGGAGTCGGAAACCTTCGTCGTTTTCAATGGAGAGCTACAAAGAAGTACTGCTGCCAGAAAGGCGAAGAATGTCCTGTGGAATCCAAGCCTGGATTCTAGGTGAGAGGAACATGAAAGCAGAGGGGACAGAGTCTGGGTCACGTCAGGAGACCAGGGGCTCAGTAGTTGAATGCCCACCGATGTCAGGTGCTTCAGGTGCGAAGAAGGGATGCTTGACTCTGCAGCCACGGGGACCATGAGACATCGAGGATGACCAGGATCCAAAGGTGAGCTATCCCATGAAGGATGTCGAGTGCTGAGTGGTCGGTGTCCGGCTGGAGCACCAACAAGCGTTGGCAAATGCAACCCATGCGGGCAGAGTAAACAGCTTACGCAGTGGACCGGCAAGGTCCAAGACACTCTCCAAGCAATGGGGAGTCAGGGCATGCCTGGAGCTACCAGGTATGCCCAAGAACAAACAAGGTGACCCTTGCCAGGACCCACAGGCCAATGGACCAGGGATCGAAAGGAGACCTCAAGCGAGTTTGCAAAGCATCAGCCCACAGAGCACTCAGTGAGTGGAGGCTGGATATCTTCAGGGCAAATACTGCTCGGGATCAGGAATACATGGAGTCCAATGCACAAGCTCTGGAATTGCCAACAAGCATATGCACTTGCAAATGTATGTGATGCACAGGGGTTCGGGTTGCACGGTCCCCGCGAGGGATACTGGTCTCAGAATCGCTGAGAGGTCAGATCTACCTCAGGGACCTTCAGGAACCCACCTCCTGTGTTGCTGAAGTCTTCAGAGTCCTCAGGAGCTCTGTAGAAGCAAGCTGGTCAGATGCTCTTAGGTGCCTGCTACTGCAGGGGAGTAACTCCTTTACTCCAAGGGAGATTTTTCAGTGGTGCAATCATTGTGCAGGCAGTCGAAGTACTTGGTTTCTTCTTAGCAGAATCTTGTCCAGGTAAAATCTAAAGTTCTGTAGCCAGGTAACCCACTTTATACCCATAGAAAGGAGTTGGAAAGATTCTTGGGACCCTACTAGGCGAGGGGCAGGACAGAGGGGTGTCTACACCCATATCCTTTGTCCAGTTTTGCGCCAGAGCAGGAGGCAATGGCTCCCAGAACTGGTTTGAGCTGGGCTATGCACAGGGACACCAAATGTGCCTCCCAGTGCAGACTTTCTGGCACTCTCGGAGTGCACCCAATACACTAAACTCTGTCTGGGAGATGGTTACACCTCTCTGTGACAGGATGCCTATTGTCATGCCTTCCTCTGTGTGAGCTTGGCCCACAGCAGGAGAGCAGAATCTTGTCTGTGACTGGCAGCGTCCATGTTGTGCTGCCCGAGTTGAGATAGCTGGTACTGGGTAGACCGGTGACCCACAGTAGTGGTTCTAGAAAAGTGGAATCATACCTCCCACAACAGTAACTTGTGTGGAGGTATGATTCCAAGGTGTTTGACACCAAATATGGCATGTTTTTAAGCAGCTGTTTTAAAGTTAGCATTTACCACAAGGTTATTATGCACTTAGACCAGTGGTTCCCAAACTTTTTCGACCCGTGGCTCCCTTTATCTATTGCCCGCTGTCCGCGGCTCCCCATTATGTCATTTTATTTTACGGGTGGCGGGGATGTAAGCTCGGTCTCTGGAGTACTTCCATTTTTCTCCTCTTTTGTCCGGTGGTTGGTCGCTTGCTTACCAAGACATCCAATGGTTGTTCAAAAAACAAATGGTTTTTCTGCATCACAGGCAGACTGTGCTAAAGTGGCATGTACACAAACACCCCAACAGTAAATAAACAAGCCGTTAGGGTTGCCACCTGACCGGTTTTCTACCAGCACCACCGGCAATTTCAAGTCCAAAAAGGAATAACTCCACCCAAAGCTGGTATTTTTATAGCCCTTATGATCTGTACGTGCTTCAAATAGCAAATCTAATTTGAGATCTCTTTTAAATGTATTCTAGAGCTGTGTTGATAAGTGACTAATAATTGAAGTAAGCACCTTCATGAAAAGTGCTGCTGTCTGTTGAGTCCTGTAGCTGACACTGGAGCAGGCCTTGGTCATGAACGTTCCCAGTGTGAAAACAGTGGAACCATCAGTGCTGTAAACTCCCCTTCAAACGGACTCGTGCTGATTCGGGAGTCGCACATGTAACTATATTTTAGTATAGATGAGTAGGTGTTTATGAGCACATGTGTTCTACCACGTTCCAAAAGTTTTACAGAGTGATGAGTATTTGAAAGAGTGGGGAGGGAGCGTAAGAAGGTTGTTGTCCTAATTTTTTAACATAAACCAACTGATGACGCAGTATTTTGTTTGTATTGGCAGGAAAGTTACAACGCACATAGTTCTCCAGTCATCTCAAACACCCCCATACCTTCACAAACACTCACAGCTGAGCGTTATAAAACCCCAATGGTTTTGGTTAGGAAAATATCTCTAATTTCTCAGCCATGCCAGCTCAAGGCTTCCCGAAGCACCCTTAGCTTCCAAGTGCAACAGAGAAGCAGCTGCAAGGGCTTGGAAAAGTTACCCAGATATCTCAAATTATAATGGTTTTCGCACGCAAATAACAAATAATTATAGTGCACATGGGATGTACTTCCCTGTCTGCTACGCACCACCATCATTTTATTTTATTTTATTGTTGAGCTGATTACTGGATCCAGACGATAGAAAATGGATGCTATTCTCAGGGAGCAGGGGGTTAATTAATATTTAATTGTGTGTTGTTTCTTTCTTGGCATAAACTGGCAGGTCCAGTGCTCGGTTTCAAGGGGGGCACTGCATGCAATGAACCTGAATGAACCACACTGCCCTCAGTGATCTGCAAATCTGCAGCACACATGAATAGGATATTATTATCATGTGTATTCAGTGGAAGGTTTCATTAGAATTTGCAACTGCGCCCCTCTTTCCTTGCATTCAACATTCTTTGCACACGAGTCACCTTCGCTAACTGGATGTCTTCTGATACACACGAAAGACACGTCGTGGGAGTGAAGGGGCAATAAAGACATAAGCTTTGCTGGTAAATATATAAAAAGTTTTAATCAAACAATCTCACTTTTATGATGGATTACCCGATGTTCCTAGTATATACCATTACTACAGCCACTGCAGAGCACGAGCAGCAATAACGCTCAGCATCATGTCATGATTGTTTGCACCTGCCCTGAAATACATCATAGGCTGGTCCAAAACATTCCAGAGCTTCCAGGTGCGGCTTCCGCAACTCCCCCGCAAGACATGTTTACTCAGGCAGCATTTGTACATTTCAAATATGCAACTAACCTGTTTTCGAACTGAGGCGTACTTCCAGAAAGCTTGCTACCTTTCGCACGTCCCCCAGAAGTGTGCGGCGCCCCTGGCAAGTTCTTGTGGCGCACCAGGGAGCCACGGCGCACAGTTTGGGAACCGCTGACTTAGACCTATATGTTATGTTAATAGGAGCTTGTAAAGCGCACGGTCACCGGAAGGTTTCATGGCGCTGATCATTAAGTGTGTCACAGCGAGACGAGCTACGCGTAGGTTTGCGCAAACAGCCAGGTCTTGAGAGCCTTTCTAAACCCCATCAGGTTATCCTGCATCCTGATTTCAATGGTAAGGAGTTACAAAATCTAGGGGCAAGGTAGAAGAACCTGCACCCTCCCTGGCATTTGAGTTTGATGACCGGAATAGTTAGTAGTTTAAGATGGGCAGACCGTAGATTCCGGCGTGGGACATGCTTTACAAACATATGGCTGATAAATTTGGGGCTCCTGCAGTGCAAAGCCTTAAAAATCAAGCATCCGGTCTTGAAAGCTGCACGTTGGGCGATAGGTAGCCAGTGCAGTTTGGCTAGCAGGGGGCTGGCCGATTGCCATTTAGGTTGTTTGAAGATTAATCTTGCTGCCTGGTTCTGTACTATTTGTAAGCGTTTGAGTAGAAACATAGGCAGACCGAGATAGATGGATGTATCACAGACAACCCCAGGGAATGGTCTCCTAAGGCTGCTGAGGGGCCCTACTCATGCAGGGGCACCCTCTCACGTAAAACCCAGCACCCTGCCTTCAGGATTGATAAGGCCTGCCATAGGGTGACTGATAGGTGTTTAAGTGTAGTGATTTAGATAGATATAGTGAACCTATACCTACATAAGTGGTGCAAGCACCAGCTTACACAGGCTGCTGTAGCAGACCTGTTGTGTCATTTGGAATGGCCTCTCATGGGTAGCATAATACATGCTTCAGCCCATGGGAGGCCTCTGGGGTACCAATACCCTGGGTACATGGTGTACCATATACTAGGGACTGATAAGGGTACTCTAGTATCCAATCTGGAGTGCACCTAAGGTACATACATAGCAATTTAAGGGAGAAAGCAGATAGACTGGGGTCCTGGATAGCAGGATCCCAGTCAGACTAGTCCAAAAACAGTGATACATCAGCAAAAAGTGGGGGTAAACACAAGAAGCAGATCCAACTTTCCTTCATCGTGTGGCTAGAATTTTGTTTAGGATTTTATAATCCAGATTGAGCATTGATAGTGGTCTGTAGCCAGTTTTATCAAAGGCCGGCTTTCAAGGTTTTAATAACGGGTCAACCAGGGCTTCCCTCGTGGACCCAGGCAGCTTCCCACTTTGTTTCACCAGATAGAGCAGTGGTTCCCAAACTTTTTCGACCCGTGGCTCCCTTTATCTATTGCCCGCTGTCCACGGCTCCCCATTATGTCATTTTATTTTACGGGTGGCGGGGATGTAAGCTCGGCCTCTGGAGTACTTCCATTTTTCTCCTCTTTTGTCCGGTGGTTGGTCGCTTGCTTACCAAGACATCCAATGGTTGTTCAAAAAACAAATGGTTTTTCTACATCACAGACAGACTGTGCTAAAGTGGCATGTACACAAACACCCCAACAGTAAATAAACGAGCCGTTAGGGTTGCCACCTGACCGGTTTTCTACCAGCACCACCGGCAATTTCAAGTCCCAAAATAAATAACTCCACCCAAAGCTGGTATTTTTATAGCCCTTATGATCTGTACGTGCTTCAAACAGCAAATCTAATTTGAGATCTCTTTTAAATGTATTCTAGAGCTGTGTTGATAAGTGAATAATAATTGAAGTAAGCACCTTCATGAAAAGTGCTGCTGTCTGTTGAGTCCTGTAGCTGACACTGGAGCAGGCCTTGATCATGAACGTTCCCAGTGTGAAAACAGTGGAACCATCAGTGCTGTGAACTCCCCTTCAAACGGACTCGTGCTGATTCGGGAGTCGCACATGTAACTATATTTTAGTATAGATGAGTAGGTGTTTATGAGCACATGTGTTCTAACACGTTCCAAAAGTTTTACAGAGTGATGAGTATTTGAAAGAGTGGGGAGGGAGCGTAAGAAGGTTGTTGTCCTAATTTTTTAACATAAGCCAACTGATGACGCAGTATTTTGTTTGTATTGGCAGGAAAGTTACAACGCACATAGTTCTCCAGTCATCTCAAACACCCCATACCTTCACAAACAGCTGAGCGTTATAAAACCCCAATGGTTTTGGTTAGGAAAATATCTCTAATTTCTCAGCCATGCCAGCTCAAGGCTTCCCGAAGCGCCCTTAGCTTCCAAGTGCAACAGAGAAGCAGCTGCAAGGGCTTGGAAAAGTTACCCAGATATCTCAAATTATAATGGTTTTCGCACGCAAATAACAAATAATTATAGTGCACATGGGATGTACTTCCCTGTCTGCTACGCACCACCATCATTTTATTTTATTTTATTGTTAAGCTGATTACTGGATCCAGACGATAGAAAATGGATGCTATTCTCAGGGAGCAGGGGGTTAATTAATATTTAATTGTGTGTTGTTTCTTTCTTGGCATAAACTGGCAGGTCCAGTGCTCGGTTTCAAGGGGGGGACTGCATGCAATGAACCTGAATGAACCACACTGCCCTCAGTGATCTGCAAATCTGCAGCACACATGAATTAGATATTATTATCATGTGTATTCAGTGGAAGGTTTCATTAGAATTTGCAACTGCGCCCCTCTTTCCTTGCATTCAACATTCTTTGCACACGAGTCACCTTCGCTAACTGGATGTCTTCTGATACACACGAAGGACACGTCGTGGGAGTGAAGGGGCAATAAAGACATAAGCTTTGCTGGTAAATATATAAAAAGTTTTAATCAAACAATCTCACTTTTATGATGGATTACCCGATGTTCCTAGTAGATACCATTACTATAGTCACTGCAGAGTACGAGCAGCAATAACGCTCAGCATCATGTCATGATTGTTTGCACCTGCCCTGAAATACATCATAGGCTGGTCCAAAACATTCCAGAGCTGCCAGGTGCGGCTTCCGCAACTCCCCCGCAAGACATGTTTACTCAGGCAGCATTTGTACATTTCAAATATGCAACTAACCTGTTTTCGAACTGAGGCGTACTTCAAGAAAGCTTGCTACCTTTCGCACGTCTCCCAGAAGTGTGCGGCGCCCCTGGCAAGTTCTTGTGGCGCACCAGGGAGCCACGGCGCACAGTTTGGGAACCGCTGAAAGAGTTCTACCAGAAGTGGTCCAAGCACCTTGACATATACAGAAAAAACCTCATCTGGTAGGCGATCGGTTCTAGGCGTTTTATTCCTGGCCAAAGATTTAACAATGGCCCAGACTTCCTGAATCTCTATATCCCTTCCCAGTGACTCTGCTTCCACCTCAGTTATTGTTGGTAATCTTGTGGGCCCCAAAAAGAAGTCAATAGCTGTATCCGTGCCAATCACCTTGTTCCGATATAGCTTAGCGTAATAATAATGGTACGCATTATTAATATACTGCTGTCGAAAGAGTGCTGTGTTGTGGTTGTCCCTGATTTCCAGAATGATTGACCCCCTCTTTGCTGGATTAGCTAACCATGCTAGAAGCGCCTCAGATCGGTCGCTTTCTGCATGTGCACAGATCATATAATTATTGTGATCGAAGCAGCGCAATCTTTCAACATGCTCTGCCACCGTTTCTTTAGCTGCCAGCAACCTCTCCTGCAATTGTCAACATTCGGGTCTAGCTTTCTCAATCTCTCTTAGCTTTTCTTCTGCAGCCAGTGTCTCCCCTAGTAGGGTCCTGTGAATTCCCACTGCCTCAGAGATACATCTACCCCATATCAATACCTTGAAAGCATCCCATACCATAAGGGGGTTCGAAACTGTCCCTTAGTTCTCTGCAAAGTATTGCACTAGGGCTGTTCAGATTGTTGACTGAAACACTGGATCTTCCATGGATTCCGGCTTTAGTTGCCAAGTGGGGCTACACGGCCTAGCTCATGTCCAATTAAATCCTAGCAGTAGAGCGTTATGGTTTGAAATTGTTCTAGCTAAGTACTCACTAGTCATAATGTGATCATGGATATCAGGTGTGCAAATTATGACATCCAATTGTATGTGTAACTCATGTAAGTGTGAAAAAAATGAGCAGTCCCTTTCCTTTGGGTGCAGTGTTCTCCACAAGTCTATTAGGCCCCATTGGAGTTGCCAGTCTCTCAGCGCCTCAGCAGTTCTGACAATGGGGAACTCCCGCAAGGGAGGGTGAGAGCGATCTAATACAACATCTGCCACACAATTATAATACCCCCCTAGGATCTCCGATCCTAATAGGAATGGCGCTAATGTTCTGGAAAGGGTTGCTATGAATGAGATTTGGTCGACATTCGGGCCATAGATACTCCCAATTGTCACGTCTCTGATGTCAAATATACCAGTTACCACTGTGTATCATCCTTCAGGGTTCACTAGGTGGATGCTATATTTATAGGAAACCCCAGCTTTAACCCATACCAATACACCCCTGGCAAAGCTGAGTAGTTTGTGTAGAAGGTCTGACCCCTCCACCTGCGCTGTAGTGTGGCCTCCTCTTTGGCATTTATTTGTGTTTCCTGTAACAGGGCAATGTGTAACCCCCTTCTAGCTAGATAAGCATATACTTTGTGGCGTTTGGTAATGGAGTTCATCCCTTGAATATTCCACGAGACACATTTAAGTTTTACGGTGGGTGCCATGTGTTTAATGGTGTCATCGGTCCCCTGTTTCCAGGGACTCGCCATGGTCTATATCCATATGTTTTGGGTAGTATATCTAGATTGTATTCTGCTTGCTAGGCATGCCCTGACCCCAACAGAAGAACTAACAAACAACAAAAACCCCAACTCCCTCTCCCAGGATAGGAAGAGGTCCAGATCCCATCCAAACCGGATATCAAAGGGTTTGTTCAAGCAGGAGTACCCACAAAACTGTATCTAGGGGTGAAGTAGAGCGGCCAGTGATCGCGCAGAACATCCCAGCCTGGTTCCTCGCCATCCAGAATTGTGTGTAAATAGTGTTGGGTCCCCCCCCTTAGTAATGAGCAGAGCAGATAGAGAGAGATATACATACATAGTGTCCAAGAGGATTTAGATCATAATGCTCACTAATCAGATTCACCCACAACCCACTTTCATATAATCTCATCTGCTGATTTGGGGGTAACCTTAGGTAGTTCAGCATCAGAGTCCTCTGCAGCGCTAGCAACCTAGTAGGTGTCTGAATTACGGTCATCCTGGTCACTGTGCGAAGATCGAGGGCTTGTACCGGCATTGCTGATCTCCGCCACTGCCTTAATTACTTTGTGACGTTCGACTCGGGCCTCTGCCAGTGATTGTGCTCTGGTTATGTCTGTGTCCGCTCTCATGCCTCGAGAAGCAGAGCTCGGGTAACCCCCCTCTTGATACAGCATCTGAATTAGATTTGATCCAAGTCCAAGCATCTTGTGGGGTTTGGAAGAACTGGACACCGGTCGATGTGATCATTCACAGAAGGGCGGGGAATAACATTGCATAGGGCATATTCAGTTGTTGAAGGTGCCTGTTGACCGCTAGGAAGGTGGCCCGTTGCCTCTGCACTTCTCGTGTGAAATCTGGGAATACCATGACTCTGCTGTTATCAATCTGAAGATTGCCTCTCTGGTGGGCTCCAGGATGTGATCACTTTCCTTCAAATGGAGGAGTCTAGCTACTATTGGGTGCAAGGGGCATCCGGCTTGGGTGGGTCACAAGTACACTATGTGCTCTTTCCAGGGCATAGAATGAGGCGAGTCCTTCCGGCACCCCCTCTGTACGCGACCAAGTCTCCAGGTAGTCCACCATATTATCCCTTTCTGTGTGCTCTGGGATCCCAATGATACATACATTATTCCTGCAGGACCTATTTTCACTGTCCTCCACCCTCCTTTCTAGAGTCCAAACTCTGCTTTCCATAGTGTACAGTGATTGTTGCAGCAATGAAATCTCTGGGGGTATGTCTGTCAGCGTACGCTCAGTGGATGTTACCCTTTCGGCAATCCAGCGGTGGTCATCTTTAACTAGATTCAGATCGGTGCTTATGGCATCTATTTTTGCCTCTAGTACTTCTCGAGATGCGGTAATGGCCTGCATGATGTCGGACCGAGTTGGTTGGCCCTGGGGGGTGCCTCTCGTAGGGGCAGTCCATTCCCCTTTTCCTCATTTGTTTGCACGGCTACCATGTCTGGTTCCGGGGCATCCTGCCCGCGTTTTCTGGATACTTTTCCCATGCTTAAAAAGGAGTAGCAAAGCGCTTGACCAAGATGGCCGCGTGAGCTTAGAGCTCCCGAGACCCTTGCGCCCTCCGTCGACTATCCTGACTCTAATCCTGATGGTATGCATGGCACCGTGTTGCTGAGTTGTCAGGGAGGCGATTGATGCTACCCGCGGTCGGATCGCCCATCGGGAACCGGACTTATGACTGGCGAAAGATTGCGGCCTAACTCCCGGAGATGCCAGGGGCTAGAGTTGGCAGGATGCCCGACTCCTAGTTGATCAACATCGGCCTGGTGAGGTGTGAACTGCCGGACGGAGGCCCTCGCTCTTTCACTTTCGGTTTCGTTCCCTTTGTCTGCCCGGACACTGTAGTGCTCTGGGTGGCTCTATAACCCCAGGGACGCTCGGTGGGCTACTTTGACAGAACAAGGCGGACCTGCTCACTCTTTATACCTCTCTCTGAGAGGGGACGGTCCTCACTGCATTGGACTGCCTGGAGTCCATTATGTCGGGCAAGGCAGAAGGAGATCGGCTGAAGACTAAGTCCACCAGGCGGGGAACGTATTCCCAAGTCAACAGTATGGACCGCTACGCCCTCCTGAAGACATCGCCGAGTGGATCGAGCCAGGCGCCGGATGCCCAGAAGGAGGACTCGCCTGGGACCCCGGAGCTCTCCCTGCAGGATGTCATGGGCGCGCTTGATGGGATGCAGACCTCGATGGGGAGGCAATTCGAGGCCCTGGCGCAAAAGGTGGACGCCATCCTGGTGGATGTCAACTTGATCCGCTCGGACCTGGGCAAGACTAACGAGCGCGTTAAGGACCTGGACCACAAGACCACGGGCCTCACTGATGAGGTTGCGGACCTGCAGAACGAGGTCCGGAAGCTGAGGGCCGAGAGTGACCTCGCCGCCCGCCGGCTGGAGGACTTCGAGAGCCGGTCCAGGCGCAACAACGTGCGCGTAATCGGGGTCCCGGAGTCCTCGGATGAGGCTTCGGCGGACCTGCTTGTGGAAGATTTGGTCCTCAATCATCTGAAGCCTAAGGGCCTTGGAAAGTTTTTTGCGGTGGAAAGGGCCCATAGGGTGCCGGGCGGACGGCCCAATGCGGGTGCCCCGCCGCGGCCGATTGTCGCCCGGCTCTTTCATTTTCGAGATCGGGACGCTATCCTGCAAGCTTCGAGGGTGACGGGCCCAGTCCCCTTCCAGAATGCGTCGGTGAATTTTTACCCGGACTTTACCCAGCAGGTGCAGAGACAGCGACAGAGCTTCCTGGGGGTGAAGCGAAGGCTTCGGGAGCGGGACCTAAAGTATGCCATGCTTTTCCCCGCCAGACTACGGGTGGTGCATGAAGATCGGACATTCTTTTTTGACTCTCCTGTTATGGCCGACGAATGGCTGGACGCTTTGCCCCGGCGACGGACCGGGGACGACACAGCTGAGCATGGAGACAGTGGCCGGGATGGACAGGGCTGATAACTCAAAGCCGGCCTGACTTGATTTGACCATATTTGAAGATTTGAACAGAGTGCAGTAACTGTGGAGGGTTGCGGGAGGACGAGGGGTGCTCTTTTCCTCCCTTAGGGGACTTTTTGTAGATTTTTGTTTTTGTAGGGCGACAGGCACACTGCAAGTTGGGGGGGCTTTTTAAGCTGCAGCAGGGGTGCAGGGTGGGGGGAGTTATGGGGAGTTTGAGTTTGTTGTTGGGGGGTTTATTTCTGCAAGGCATGATGATTATCCTCAGGGCTGTTCCATGGTGGCGCCTCGGGTGTGGGGTGGGCCTCTTTCCGTTTGAGGATGGGGGGTAGAGGCCTAAGTGTTATAAGCTGGAATGTTAATGGTTTGGGGGATCGCATTAAGAGGGGGATTGTTTTGCAATTTCTGAAACGCTCAATGCCAGACGTTGTACTGCTGCAGGAGACGCACCTCATAGGCAATACGTGCTATGCCCTGAATAGGAAGGGGTATAAATTCATTGCACACTCGGGATTCTCTTCTGGGTCCAGGGGTGTGGGCATCCTCGTTAGAGCATCGCTGCCTTTTGAGGTGGACTCCACCATTGTTGACGATAGGGGGAGGTTTGTGGCGGTGGCGGGGCGGTGGGAAGGAAGGACTTTGGTTTTGGTTTCGGTTTATGTCCCGCCGGCCCTGCAGGCCGCCACATTTGCTGAATTGGGCAGGGCTTTGCTGACTCTCCCGGGGGGCATGCTGGTAGTGGGAGGGGATTTCAACGCTGTGGGTTCCGGACTGCTGGATAGATACCCGCCCAGGGACACAGGGGGGGCTCAGAAATGGCTTCCAGACCTCCTAGACACGTTTGGCCTGATAGACTGCTGGAGGCTCCGGCACCCCACACAGAGTCAATATACGTTTCACTCCGGGGCGCATGGTAGCCTCTCCAGGATTGACTACCTGCTCACTCTGGCCGCACATGCCTCGTTGATATCCGAGGCGAGGCACATGGCACGTGGTATCTCTGATCACTCGCCAGTGTGGATCCGGCTGGATCTCGGTCGGGAGGGAGGAGGGAGGGTGGCCCCCATTAACCCTTGGTATTTCCGAGACCCCAAGATGCGCAGCGCCCTGGTAAAGAAGGTAGATAATTACTTTAAGGACAATCTGGGATCCGTGGACTCGGCGATCTCGCTGTGGGAAGCTTTTAAGACCGTGCTTCGGGGGGAGGCCCTCTCCCTGGTGGTGACTGCCAAGAATCGGAGGGATTGCGAAGTGCGGCAAGTGGAGGAGGAGATTGCGGCCCTTGAAGGGGATATGGAGGAGGAGGTCACAGAGTCCTCATTGCATGAGCTTTGCTTGAAGCAGGCGGAGTATAGGGACCTGGTGACGGACGCCGCCAAGACCCTCAGCAGGGAACAACAGGGCCGTCTGTATGATGTTGGAGATAAGGCAGGGAAACTCCTGGCGTGGCTGGACAGGAAGGAACGGGTCAATAGAGTGGTGCCAGAGTTGATTGGAGAGGGGGGAGAGGCGATTGTGGAACCTGAAGGGATTGTGGAGTGTTTCGCGGAGTATTTTCATAGGGTTTATTCCTCTGTGTCGGACAGGCCGCCCGAAGACTCGTCTGATCTCCTCCGTGATATCGAGTTGCCCTGCCTCTCTGACATAGATAGGGACGATTTGGATGGCGACATCACGGTTGACGAGGTGGCGGGGGCGATTCGCGCGTTGAATTCGGGTAAGGCCTCTGGACCGAACGGACTGCCGATCGATCTGTACAAACTGTTCCCGGATAGGGTCGCCCCTCACCTGCGCGCCATGTTTTTGGAGGCGCGGGGAGATGGGATCCTTCCGTTGGATCAGCGGCTGGCGTCGATCGTGGTCATACACAAAGAGGGTAAACCCCGAGATAGATGCGTCTCCTATCGGCCCATTTCACTCCTCAACGCTGAGCCGAAAATTCTGGCCAAACTCCTGGCTACCCGTCTGATTAGGGTACTTGGCGATCTGGTCCACCCGGATCAATCTGGCTTTATCCCGCACCGAAACACAGCATTGAACCTTAGGCGTCTTCATGGCGTCATCGCCAGGGCGGGCACGCTGCGTGAACCGGCTGTTGTGGCATCTCTCGATGCCACGATGGCCTTTGACACGGTGGAGTGGGCATATTTATGGGCCGTGCTGGCCAAGTTTGGTTTCGGTCGTGGGTTTGTGAGTTGGGTCCGGTTGCTGTACGAGGGGCCACTAGCGAATGTTGTGGTGAATGGTCGGGCATCTGCTCCGTTTCAGCTTGGAAGGGGTACTCGGCAGGGCTGCCCCCTGTCGCCTCTGCTGTTCGCCCTCGCCCTTGAACCGTTGGCTGCGTGGATACGTTGGCACCCGGATATACGGGGCCTTCGGTGGTCGCCTGATCACGAGGACCGTATTTCGCTTTATGCCGACGATATCCTGCTGTATCTTGCCTCACCAAAGAAGTCACTTATAGTGGTCTGTGACGTACTCGCATCGTTCGGTAGGAACTCGGGGCTTGTGATTAATTGGGGCAAATCGTACTTGTACGTTCTTAGTGGCGAGGTCCCACCGATCCCTAGAACATGTTCGATACAGGTTGCCCAGCAAGGTTTTGTGTATTTGGGGATTTTTATATCCATGGATCCTGTTGTGCGCTATGAGAGGAACCTGCTCCCCCCCTTGGCACGCTTGAGGCGAGATGTTGAAGGTTGGCGGAGGCTGCCGCTCTCCCCTGTTGGGCGTGCGGCCCTGTTCAAAATGATGTCTCTTCCCCGCTTCCTCTACGCCCTCCAGAACACCTTGGACTGGGTACCGGCTAAATACTTTCGGGAGGTCGAAGGCCTCCAAAGGACGTTGCTGTGGGATGGGCGGCCGCGAATAGCTATTTCAAAGTTGACGCTCCCATGGTACGATGGGGGCATTGCGCTCCCAGACATCCGACGGTACTACTGGGCCACGCAGTTGAGCGCGATCAACCATGGGTTTTACGGCCCTGCCCTCAGCCCTGGGTATGCCATGGATAGGTGGCTGCTGCGCGGCGGCAACTACTACAGGGCGTTGTATTCGCGGTCCCTAGACTCGTCCCTCACGGGGCCCACAGGTGTGGCGGTGCGCGTATGGAAGATGGCGACCGACTCGCTGGGCTGGAAGGACAGGCTAACCCTCGCTACCCCATTGTTTGAATCGGAAAGGTTGGGAAGACTCTGGCATACGAAGGGCTTTGATAAGTGGGATCTGATAGGTATATCCAGGGTGGGGGATGTGCTGCATAAGGGGAGGGTGAAGTCTTTCGAGGAGTTGCAGACTGAGTTTGAGCTAGGGCCTTCAGAGTATTTTAGGTATATCCAGCTGCGTCACGCCCTCCGATCAGTCCTAGTGGAGGGTGAGAAGGTGCCGGAGTCCTCTCCCCTTGAGGACCGAGTCCTTGATGGTCATATGCCCGAGAGCACGATTTCGCTCATATATAAGAAGTTGATAAACGTCCGGGCAGACTTGCTATTGGGGCTGAGAGAACAGTGGACCAGGGATGGCCTCGAGTTGGATAATGAGGACTGGCAGTCAGCGGTTTCTTCGCCTAAGGAGGTTGCGATCCCGTCGCGTCTGAGGCTGGTGCAGCTTAAAATACTGCACCGGGTGTATGTTACGGGGCCAAGGCTGGTCCACATGGGATTCTCGGAGGATGGCCTGTGCAGAAGGGGATGTGGTATGGTGGGTACTTTCCTGCACATCATTTGGGAATGTGGTGTCATTGTGGAGTTCTGGAGGAGAGTCCATGCAGTTATGGGGGAGGTGACGGGCATTGGGGTACAGCCGGAGGCGCGGTGTTGCCTCCTGAACGTTTGGGGGCCCACTGATCTCGATGAGGCACAGACCCAATGGGTGACTCTGGGTAACATGGTAGCTAAAAGGGATATCGCGCGATTATGGGGCTCCCCGGGTCCCCCTACACTGACCGCGTGGAAGGAGAACATGGATTGGAGCATGTTTAGGGAGAAGACGGTCTACTGCTCTAGAGGTCGCCCCCGGAAGTGGCATGCCATCTGGGGGCGGTGGAACCTATACAGGGGGGGAATATGTCTTGCCCCGGATCTGGAACCTCCCGAGGAACAGCTTTCCCCCTGACCTACCTTCCAGCACAGTTTGGTTTTGGTACCCGTTCTGGGCCTCTGCTGTTCCCCTTCTTCCTCCGCACACAGTCTTATACTTAGTAGATGAGTGGGGTCCTGCCTCCCCTGGGGGCTTTCGCCATGGTATTTCAATGTTCTGCCTTGCTGGGGTTTGTTGTGTGTTTTTTCTGTGTTTATTTAAAATTGGACCTTTGCATTACTCTTCGTACTGTATCCGGGACGCATTACTGTATCTAACTTGCAATGCTGCCGAACCTTCGGGCTGTCGGCTGAATAGCTGTGTCCTGAATTTCGAAATAAAGGTTTTCCAAAAAAAAAAAAAGGAGTAGCAAACCCACAGCGCCTGTCCCCATCCGCCTCATGCACACGATGTGGCCAAGATCTAGCCGATTTCTTCCACATGGCATGGGCTTGCCCCCGAGTGGCGCAGTTCTGGGGAGAGATTGAAACGGAGCTGTCCGTGGTCCTGGGGCAGGAGGTTCCGCATGATCCACGTCACTCCATTTTATGGATTACAGACGGCCTTGATGGGTCCAGGAACGAGAAGTTATTTTATAATACAGCCATGGTAGTGGCAAAACGGGACATAGCTGCCTCCTCTAGACCAAGGTAACACACACAACACTTCTCTAGAGCGAGATATATTTTACACATCACTTGCCAGGAGTAGAACTTCCTATAACACAATTACCTGCTAGAAGGGAATTCACCCATCCTTCTACAACAGAATACTTGGCCAAGAAGAGTCCACACCTCCCGCTTCAAGGAAAAGACGAATTCAAAGATATGGAATATATAAATTTATTAACACAATACTTCAATCACGGGCAGGCCGAATATATATTGATCATGGCAGACTCTCACATATCAAATAACCGATTGAAATACACAATCAAAGCAAATATATATATGTAGAAATATATATGTATGGATATAAGAATCAGAAAATAAGGAAAGGAGAGAATCAGTAAAGAATCAAGAGACAGTTAGTAGCAGAGACACCTCACCTACTGCTCCATCATTTCACCCCACTTCGCTCAAGGGGAGTCCATTGCTTGAACCGGGCGAAAGCTCAGAGGTGACACCAGTCTCCACTCTTCCGTGACAACAAGTCTGCTCCACGGCGTGAACTTCCACCAGGCCAGTGTAGGCTCCCCTTTTTAATACAAATTCAAACTCAACGAAGCTTCTAGCAAGCCTCGCCCCCTCGTTCTCATGAGAGCCCGTACCAGCCTGCTCCAAGGCCACCGCATCGGTTGATCAGGCCTTTGCTATGGCTCCAAGACAGACCATGTACATTCCTCTGATAAGAACCAGTTCTCTCTAGTCAGTAAAGTATGAAAAACATGCCCTTCCCACTTTGCAGCTTCGTGCAGGCACAGAAAATGGCTTCAGCATGTAAATGGAGTTAGTTAAGCCATGCACACAAAGGCCCAAAGCAAGATGGAATCAGAAAAGCAAGGATGACATGAAGCCATGTCAAAGGTCAGCACTGCCATAAAGCAAGGTAAAGTCAGAAATCAGAATGACATTAGACCACGTCAAAGCCAATAGGTCAAAGTCATAATTCACCTAACCCAAATAACACTATAGACTTTATCCCTCAGTATACCACATTGAGCACATGTGTGCACCATCACCCACAACACTGCACCTCGACATCCCACACCTCCTATTATTGGCAAGACTATTCTACTAAAAGACAGCAAGATTACAGGACAGAAGAGAAGCAGGTATATGCAAAACCCATCCTACATTAAGGCTAGGGTAACATAACACACTTAAGTCAGTACAAAATGGTGGTGGTTGAGGGTCATCATCGGGTGTCAGACTACAAAAGTGGCTCATCTCATTCACTACAGGGGTGTCCTAAGAAATACCTGAGGGTGTGGGGCAAATGGTTGGGTGCCGTGGACTAGCTTGTCCCATCCGCACATAATGCTGTTCACCGTAGGAGGGCGGGCCTGAGTGTAATGTATGTGTTCTTCTAGATGTAATGTGTCAATATCGGTATTATGCAACGTTGAAGCATTGGTGGTTGCATTCTCTGGAAACAATAAAATTTGTTTATCAAAACAAAAACAAAAAAGGAGTAGCCTGCTACAATTGTCGGTATCTTGATGAGCGGTATCTACTGAGGAAGTATTCCTCTCTCAGGAATAATCCCTAGGGCCTGGTGTCACCCACATGGAGTTCCTCTGCTAACAAGTATTTGCTCACTAAACCACTAATGTCGCAGGATTCCAGTGTATTTCCTTGTGCTGCATCAGGGGTCCAGCAGGGCACTACTGCAGAGTCTTCTTGGGGTCCCCTTTGGGCTCTGGGGGACAGGGCCACTTCTTCTTCAGGGTGTCACTCAGAGGAGTTGAGCATTTCAGTGCTACCGAGTTGGTGTGTCCAGGTTTAATAGCAAAACCCTGATGCAGTTATGTGGTGGCAGTCTCTTTACTTGGGTGGTGCGCTTCTGTACCCAGTTCTAGGTCACCTGTGTAAAATCTCAGGCCTCTAGTCAAGTCACTCACTCTGCCCCACAGACTTCACTCACCGGGCTATGCCACGGAATTCCGGTCTCCACAGGAATCAGGAACCACCGGTGCCTCTAGAATCGGTCCCACAGCAGTGATGCATCACTGAGAGTACCTCGTAGTGCGATGGGCACTCTGCTCCTTCAGTGGGCTGTGTCTGTTCAAGCCCGAGGTGGATATCCGGACAGAGTACCTAACTGGTATGGCAAGGCACCTGAGGCACGTTGTCTCTGATACGGAGCAGGTAGGAGGGACCTCTGATGGGTCCTGCTGGGAACTCTCAGTTGCGTGTGTGCCGTCGCAGGGTCACGTTACTCAATGGATCCATGCAGGCACCGCTGTCAGAACCCCGCATAGTCTCTGCAATCACCGGCATGGGACAGGTCTCTCAAAGTCTCTCAGTCTGGGCAGGTATCTCCTAGGGCTCTCTGCAGTGCGATCCAGTCTGTGTCCGTCTCTCCTTTACCAAACCCATAATCGACTCTTACTCCTTTGTTATGCCCGTCGTCTTCACTTGGGCTCGGCAGCGGCCGCCATCTTGGATGATCCGATGCAAGGTGTTCTTGTTTCGTGCATGCTGCCTCCATCTCACTTTCCAATTCATTTACTTCTCCTGCATGCTCCTAGGGCTTCCCCCAGGACTCCCACAGTCATTGGGGGGTGTTGGGGCACAGGATGTCGGAGGTAGGGGGATCACCGGGCGGGAGCCCTGACAACCGTGTCACTCTAAATCGGCACCTGGTCACGCTCCCCACATTCTCTTTTTAACTTTCTTTTGATAAGTGCACACTGCTTAGTTTATATTAGGCTACAGAAAACTGTGGGCATCGACAGCGTAGTTTCGTTGTACCATAACTCTCCAAAACTGGGAAGACTTGCCAGAAAGCCTTTGACTCCTTCAAACAGGCCATGTACACAGCCCCTGTATGTAAGGCACCTGCTTTTTGAAAGGAGTTTATAGTTCAAACATATGCCTCAGACCATGGCATTGGGCAGTCTTATCACAGCTCAATGAGGAGACCAACATGTAGCCTTCATCTCTAGCAGGTTACTTTTCAGGGAATAGAAGTGGAGTGCTATTGAAAGAGAAGCCTTTGCTGTGGTCTAGGCATTGAAGATGCTGAGACCATACTTGTTTGGGACTCACTTCCAAGTTTAGACAGAACACATGCCCCTCAGGTGGGTAATACAAATAAGGGGTGAGAATCCAAAATTGATAAGGTGGTTCAACACCCTGCAGAGGATGGACTTTGCGGTGGAACACAGGTCTGGGTAAGGCCACACGACTGCTGATGTTCTATCCAAGATCTTCTGCCTTAGTGATGAGAACTTCCAGGAGGTTGGGTAGGTCTCCCCACTTTCAGTTGGGGAGGACACGCATTAGACCTGGCCAGCCTTAGGGAGGTCTTCCTTTAAATGTTTTGCCTACTTACCTCAAATATTTGCTGACATTGGCCTTAGGACTCTGCACACTTTACCACTGCTAACCGGTGCTAAAGTGCTTGTATTCGCTCCTCTAGACATGGTTTGATTGGCATATGCCAAATTGGCATATTTAGTTTACTTATCAGTTCCTTGTAGAGGGGTATACCATATACCCAGGGCCTGTAAATTAAATGCTATCAGTGGATCTGCAGCACTTTTTGTGCCACCCACTTAAGTAGCCATTAAAGCATTTCTCAGACTTATCGTTGCAGCCTGAATGCAGTTTTAAGCTGCCATGTCCACTTAGCATTACAATCCGCTTGCCAAGCCATAAACTCCCATTTTGTTACATATAAGACACCCCTAAGGTAGGCCCTTGGTAGCCCTTATGGCAGAGTGCTGTGTAATTAAAAGGTTGGACATGTACTTTTCAGTGGCAGCTGCCTCGGACAAGGGGGTGGTGGGGTGGGGGGAAAAGAAAAATTAAATAAACTTACCTTCACTGCCGCCGCATGCCTCTCCTCCATCCTCTTCTCTCTGCACTGGCAGCACTGAAAGCACCCAGGCTTTCGGACTCTCCCAGCCAATGTTGTGATTGGTCTGAGCGTCCTGATTGGCAGTCCCTGGGAGCCTGGGCATGTCCTACATTGTGCTGTGCAACACAGCCAGGTGCAAAACATGCTAAGTACACAAGTCTGTTTGGCCGGCCCAAGAGGTTTTTGTGCACTTAGGGAGTGCAAACCACTCCTCACCCTGCTCTGGCAAGCTTAGCCCCACCCCGCCCTGCCCCGACCTGACTCCGAGTCCCACACAGAAAAATAAAATGATAATAGCGTCTTGTTATTATCATTTAATTTTTATTTTTTGCACTACTCCAAAAGCAATGGGGCGATGTCCCTCCACCTTAGCGGAGGAGCCGCCACTGGTACTTCTAGGTTTTACATGACCTGGCAGTGAAAACATCCTAAATCTGTTTTTCACTACTGTGAGGCGTACACGTCCCATAGGATAACATTGGGGATTCCTTATTACATTTAATAACCTGTAATTTTCAATTTGGAGCAGGTTTTTGGTCATATTTGGTATCTATGAAATTGTAATGATAAACCCTCTTTAATGGTAAAGTTAGATTTTTCATTATAATTTTGAAAATGCCACTTTTAGAAAGTGTTTTATATAAACAGTGGTCCCTAACAACAGGAATGGAAGTAGGGATTGGTATAGAAATACAATGAGATCTATATAAGTTTGTCCATCCGGATAAGGAATCTTTAATATATTTATCTTAAGGTAAAATAAAACAACCAAAACCAAAGACTTTGTACCCAAGACTCAATGTTACATCAGAGACAGTATGGACATGATTAACCAGATAGAACACTATCCGTTCAATCCCAAATCAGATATTTTCTGTACTTTAGTAGTGGAATCATCATATACTAACATCTCGCAGGCAGATGTACTTACAGTTATTGAGAATATGCTGAATTCTAAACCAACATCTTTCATTCTACAGCTCTTCTAATCATGTCGCACTCAGATTTTTTTCTTATTTGACAGCCAATTCTACCAACAGGTCAAAGGTACATCCTTGGGGGCTGCGCTCTCAATTTTGCCATACTCTATATGGATGACCTAGAGATGGCCAGAATGTTGTCCTCCACAGATCAATTTCATGGCAATATATTCACTTGGAAGCGCTACATTGAAGATATTTTCCTGATTTGGCATTGCAGTGACGACACCCTCACACTCTTTCATAACTGGCTCAACAACAACTGTGATGGGCTTAAATTCACTCTCTCACATAGCAAGACAGAGATCGCATTTCTTGACCTCACAATTAAACACAGATGGCAAGCTTTTCACAAGCCTCTATAGAAAACCCACAGAGCATAACACGCTTCTACGCTATGAGAGCCATCACCGTCTTCGTGACTCATTACCTTTCTCGCAATTCCTCTGTATTAGGAGGAACTGCTCATTCAAAGAAGATTACTTCCGTGAAGCAAACACCCTGACTAATAAACTTACTGCTAGAGGGTATCAAAACTGGTATGCAGATCACTGAAAAGCGCATGGTATTGTCCACAAGAGCCCCTTTTGATACCAAAATCCAAAGAGAAAACTCAGAATTAACTGGTCTGCATGACTACCTCCTCACCAGTTTCCAACAATGTCAGGATATGCATTCTCAAGAATTGGCCTATTCTAAATGCGGATAACCTCAACCTAGAGCATCCCTTTTTTGCATTTTGCAAAAGTAAGAATATCAAAGACCATCAGAACGGCGTTACCACTTAATGATTATTGGGGCCTTAAACCACTATCAGGACACGCTAAATGTGGGAATTGTGTGGTCTGCCAATTCACAATTGAGTGTAAAGTGTTTGTTTTTGGCAATGGGAAATTTCATCTAAACCAATTCTCTAATTGTAACACCTCGAATGTTATATATGCTGTTCTGTGCCCTTGTAACAGGATCTATATCGGACAACCCACTCATTAAGTGAGAATCTGCCAAACACCAGAGTCGTCTGCGCTCTGCAATGCCCATTGGTGGACCATTTTGCCCTCAAAGGACACACAGAGAACGACATCCGTTGGCTAGTCCTCAGTGTGATAAAACCCCTGCCAAGAGGCACAGACATCAGCCAGATACTGAACAAGGAAGAACTAAAGTGGATTCTGCAAACTGGAAGCCTCCACACAGGCTGCACCAGATGGAGGAAGGGACCACCCTGCTATGATCAGATGCTTTAGACTTTCTCCTATGCAGGCACTACTGTATCACTCACACGAGGAGATCTTTCTGAAATGCTTATCCCCCTGATGACATATGACAATACTGGATACATACATTGCATTCTTATGTATAGAATATTGCATGTGAGATAAACATGATGATATATGTAAGTACCAGGCACACTGATTGCCTCTTATGATCAATGTATTATGTGCCAAACATGCGTTATGCTCAAGTGATTTGCTCCCTCTTTTTTTGTATATACCTGTGTACGTGATGTTATGCACTTGCCTTAATTAGTGGCTGTTTTCCCCTTGCTTCCTCTGTATATGATTTCTCTCAATTGCCACAATATTCTGACTCCCCAGGTCAGGGTGATAACATATGTTGGAATGGTCCTATCATTCATTCTGTATAGTTTCCCCTCAATTAACTCCAATCTGATGGCTCCATGCCAATGTGGTTAATTTTGTAATCACTGTAAAGATATTGTGAATCACTGTTCCTAAATAGATTGAAACAGGCTAATTTCACCATATCCTCCACTTAGCCTTCCCTCCTCTCCAACATGGTCACTGCTTTTACCCACATTCATGCTCCAGTCTCATTGCCACGCATATGCGGCGGTGACGTCACCACGCACGCGTCCCTCACGCACCGCTCACTTCAACCTTAACCCGCCAACATTATGCCACATTGCAGCTCCTCAGGGTATTCCGGTGCACATAGACCTCACCGCTGGGCAATTCTCAGCTTTGCAACAAAGTCAAGATCCGGATTGACTAGACCCCATAGTTGGGCCTTCCTTTGCGCTACAACGCGGTAAGAACTCTATTAACTCTGCTGGTTTACCCAGCCTCCGTGGTTTCTTCCAATTCTTAATGATGTTACTTATCCTGTAGGATTGTCAAACATCAATCTGTGGTTACTGTACCACATGAACTAACCACCACGGACATTGTGCTTCTTACTTTGCATCGCTTTAGGGTCCACCGGACATTCCAAGGGGTAAGCAATTTCCCATGGCGAAATCACAGCACCTTGACTTTTACGAATAACGCACCTCTAATCACAAACTCTGCTCTTTATTCCTCAGGTTGCTTTTAAGGTACCCACCCTTGCGCTTGCCATGTCAGTTCCTCCCAGTCCCATCCAGGACATGGGCTCACTGGCATGATTGGTAAGCATCTGATAGAGCTAGATTTCTCAAGATTAAGCATTGCTCTGCTTTGTGTTTCAGACAGACTGCATTTAAATTTGCACACAGATTTTGGTGCAAGTGAAAACACATGGCACACGAAATATGAAATGAGGCCTAGTCAAATGCATGTTAAAAGGGGCACTTTTAGTGCATGCAAAGTGAAAGACATAAAATGAGGCCTGGTCAAAATACTTTCAGTCTGAAATGCTTGTGCTGAATTAACATGTAGTTGTTCAGTGTAGAGAAACTCGTGATTGCAGTTTTCCTTTTTAGCTTTAAAGATAAAATGTGTTCTCTGGTCCCAGCTCCTTTCCCTTATAATCTACGCTCCCTGTTCCTGTCTCAAGAGATTCTGGCTTTGTTGCATATTTAGACAATGCATATTCAGTTCATAACACATCTTTTTATAATGTGTATTAATTAACCAACCAACACTACACGTGGGGCAAAAGAATTTTGCACGAAAAGCTATCTAAAACATTAGAGCATGTTGATGTATTGACTGTTTGCGCTTTGAAAATTTGCACTGGTGCATGTTTATGCTATGTTGTACATTGCATATTTTTGCATGTTGTGCACAAATAATAGAAAAGCTGCTTTAAATTAAACCTTTTGCTAGGTAATAACTAATACAGGGTACTAGTATGGGGGAGGTAAACATAATGGGTTTTATTTTATAAATTTATACTCTTTTGTGTTTGTTTTGTTTTTGAGCTACCAAAAAATGGCTGCCTGGGAATCCAGCATGGCTGAGAATTGTACTAAATGAGAGACGCATGCGCAGAACCAGCTTGCCTCAAGTGAAGACACATGGGTCAAGGCCACAGTGAACTGTACATTCTTGTCATTGTGCCAATGTACCAGTGGTTGTGGGAGAGTGTCATTCCTGCATGCGATGTGAAAGCAAGGAGGAAATGGACTGATAACATTTTTCTGCCTTAATGTTGCATATTTGTATAATTATTGATGGTGAAATATATGATTGTATTAAGCATTAACGCTTCCTTTGTTAAAACCGGTTTTGCAATGAGAACAGGATGGTGAAACCCTCATGTCATCTATGCTAACCAATCACAGTGCGAGTTTCTACTGAAACTGCAACAATATTAGTGTAGTCAGCCAAAAGTTAGAGTATAAATAATGACCCTTAGGGGGTGTGTCGGACTAGAAGAGATAGGAGGAGAGAGGAGAGGGAGCAGATAAGACCATACATCATATGGGTTAGGTACGTGAACGTCGCGGGTGCAGCCTGGTAGGAGATTGAGTCCGAGGAGAGAAAGAGGGAGGTGGGGGTTCTTGCTCATATTTGTTTCAGAGAGTCCTTGCATGTCATATTTTTGGCAAAGGCATATCACATTCCTCTGTGGTCTTGTGAAGGGCAGGCTGTCTCTCTCTGTGAAACACAGAGGCAGGTTGAACAGACCAGGGCAGAGAGTAGAGCAGATGGAACAAGTTTAGATTTAGATGCTAAAACTCTAAGTTTATGCTTTGACTAATTAACTAGTTTGAAAAAGATGTATTTGTCTAATGCATTTATTTTTCTTTATGGGATATTTTTTCTAATTATTAAATATTGATTAGCCTCGCAAACTCACTCTTGAATTATATTTTTCCTGAAACTCTTTAAAGAGTTCTGACTGACATAGAATTAGGGGTTTTTCCTCCTTTATGGAGTGCTTTGTATGCAACCTATAATATGTTTTGTATTAATTCTATTTTTCCTATTTTCAATTGTGTAACCTGATTGATATTTGACTAATGAATAAAGGGTCAGAGAACCGTAACTTATAACTAGAAAATAAAACCCTTTACAATACTCACAACTCTCTTTATTGACTTAAATATTAATTGCATTTTTGATTTTTGATGTTTATGTAAAGTCTCCTGAAGGTAATACATGGTGGCAAGAGTCCAACACCTTTACAGCGGTAAATTAGAAGTAAATGAGGTTTGGCATTCAGAAATTATCGTGAACTTACCGCTGGATCACATCGTGCGCACTTGCTTCGCAGATCTCACAATTCACATTGCCTATTTTTGTCTTGCCCTTCTAATCGTATCGGGGAATAGCCAGTTTCACAGATCCCACTGCGCCAAACTCATAATTCATGTTGCCAAGTTATGTACTTCGCTCACGTTCAGGAAGAATATTATGGCTGTGAGAAATATCTCACTGTTCAGGCGAATTACACACTTCACAGAACTATTAAACTCCACCATTACACCAATCACCCCACTTGACCATGCTCCTTGTGCATGGTGTGTAAATTATACAGTTCAGATCCTCTGTCGGGCTCCGATTATTCCAATTTTCTTTTAACTCTTGTTCTTATTTTCTATTGACCTTTTTCCCCTTTTTTTCTCTTTTCCTTATTTTCCCCTCATAGATCAACAGGCATTAGTCTCTGGCATATATTATGTCCTGATGATGATCCCAGTACCCTGCTCTATGGGATCGAAACATCATCGACTATGCACACCTTGGCACATTCATCATTATTAAATTGTATTGTGCTACAGTGTTTGTTTATGCACTTGCTTGGAATACTGTGTATTCTTACCCAAGCCCATGTAAATGCCTGAGCTTTCCTTCTCCTCTTTTGATTTTTATGGTGTATGTGCTCCCACTTGAATGTTGGTTGTTTTATTTTACCTTAAGATAAATATATTAAAGATTCCTCATCCGGATGGACAAACATATATATATATATCTCATTGTCTTTCTATATCAATCCCTATTTCCATTTCGGTTGTGAGCGACTGATGTTTATATATTTAATACTTATACCCAAAGGATCCTGACCAATTAGAATTGGGTCCCCTCGTTTACACTAAACACTTTTAGAAAGTTGTCATTTTCCTGCTCTTTGGTCACATGACTGGGTGTAACTGACAGACTTCGTGAATTCCTCACTGACAGTCACACAATAGATGTATTAAGTTTGCCTCAATGGGCCATCTGCTGGCAAGATCTGCCTTCAATGACGTCACATTATTACTGCAGTCAGCTTGGAACCAGACCAGGCACGTCCAGTAATTCCATGAACTTTAAAGAATATTTCTATAAGCTCCTGCCACCTACCAGAGTAATGTCACCATGGTATAAACATAGGATGTTCAGACCCACTCTTCAGTTCACTACTGGAACTGTGGAAGGACTCTCAGAGCACTGCCTGCTGCTGAGATCTGTTGTGCACTATGCATGACCGCTGCTGCACCTAGAAAGACTGATTTCCTGTCTGAAGCCTTCCTTTAACCCTCAGAGGCCAGTCCTGCTGTTGAGCCATGCATATTCACCCAAACCCAGGACTACCAGGCTTGTTTGCTGACCTCCTGTTCAGAGTCACAGGGACATAAAAGGCTTCCACCATCTTGATCCCGCACCTGAACCTAGACTGAGTGAGTGCTGAACTCCCAAGAGGTGTCCCACCAGTCCTGGACCCTTACTTGTGTTGCTAAGAGGTGTCCAGGTGGTCAAATCCAAAACTGAGGACTTAGAAAAGATTAGGCCAAAAACTGCTGAGAACCCGGAGGGGACTGGGACCAATTTGCTCATCTATCCACCTGAGGTGCATCCCCGGTTGGACTGACTTCACAGCTTCACCCACCACACTCTTCTCCGCAGCAGCAAAAAGAAATTCAGTGGTCCTTTGCCAAAGGGGTGTCAGGCCTCTTGGAACTGTCTTTGGTTACAGCCCTCTGCCTCGTCCTGCTGCAGATTTTCAAAGTGCAAACCTAGAAATCTTCACCATGGATTCAACCCAAAGCTGTCCAATAACAAAGCTCCCTCATTGGACAACTCCTGCAGCCTTGCCCTGCTTAACTTTACCTTCTCAGAACACTTTTCCTCAGAATTTCTTATTAGTCCGAAGGTAAGTGCTGACCGGGCCCAATCCATTTCTTGTATCCAAACTGATATCCAATCGCTCTCATCCTTATCTTTCGACTTTGACCAGGTCTCGAGCAAATAGATGTCCGCGCTTTGTGATTTGATCTTCTAGGCACTAGTTTTTACAAAACTTTAAAAATGTATAACTCTGTTTTTCCTGATTGGACTTTTGTTGTTTTGGTGTCAAATAATTTATTAGAATTGATTCTGTTTTTACAAATTGGCTTAGGATTATTCATGTGTTGTGTATTTACTTTATTACTGTTTGTGTGCTGCATAAATACTTTGCACATTTCCTCTAAGTGAAGGCTGACTGCTTTTGTGCCACGCTCCGCAAGGTTTAGCACAGGTGAATTTAATGACTTTTTGTGGTTCACTGTGCCAGGGAATTAAGCTGTTGCTTGAACTGGGATCATCCCTCATTCAACCAGCAACCCACTTTCTCACATCCTATCAATATTGTTTCTCACCATCTTTTGCTGTATCTTTATCTTCAGAACAAGCAATATGTAGATCTTTGTTCTTTTGTTCGTTCGTTTGTTGCATCAACGGATCACTATTATATACAGGAATAAACGTTGAGGCTTCCTCCACTCCATAATTCTGACCAATAACATATTCCTCAGGGGAATCATACACTTTCTCCAAATAGAAGACCAGTTTAATTATTTGTCACTGCAGTTGATATTAAACTTGTTTATACTTGTGAACTTCACTTTCTTTTATAGAAGAGTGCCTTCATTATCCTTAAAAGTTCAGTTAGTTATATGAGTGAAAATTTAGCCTGGTCCATTAGTGACTGGTTTAATTTCCACTTGACTATATCGGGATAAAAAATTCACCTTGGATTTGTTCCCAAAGTTATTTTATTTATTTATAACGTTTTATATAGCGCGAACAAGATCCCAAAGGATATCAGAGCGCTTTACAAAAAGGAGGGAAGGAAGGACATAAAAGCAATGTCGACATCCAGCAAGTATACAAAAACTGGAAAAATCACATAATAACAAGGCAAGTTAAACAGATATATAGCAGCCTACATAAGGGGGCACACTATGCGGTAAGGAAGAGCAGCATCAAGTGTTGGTACAATGGATGTAGAATCAATGGCTTCAAGCAGGTGAACCTAGCCCAATTAAGGTAAGAATGTATTCATTAGGAATCTTTTGGCTTCCAGTTTGAAAGCAGTCAAGTTGATATTGAATTCAGAGGTAAACAATCAGGGTGCACTTTCTATGTTCTCCAGACTCCCTTGTATTACGAGTTGGAAGCTAAAACTGACATGCACTGTTGCGTAGAACTCTAGTATTTAGTGACTTGACTGCAGTCTTTGGAATTGTGTTAAAGCAAGTTTATCAAAAACGTCTCCCCACTTGAATTGTTTTCTGCTGCCAGTACCTTCCAGGAAATCCATAAGGTAGAGACTTGATGGCCTAACAGCATGTTATACAAGCACTAGTCTTTGGTAGTTTATGCAGAGAGATACAACTCAAGTTGGGCAGGTTATGTTGAAGGATGCTATTAGATTATAGCAGAGCTTCACATCGATCATTTTGAGAAGTGACTGCTTGGTAGTCATGTGGATCAATAAAAGATTCCATGCAGATGACACCTTACCTTTAGCTCTGATCATCTAGTGCTACTGTCTGTTACAGAGTTAGCTGCAGTTTTCCTAATCACCCTGTGAGGCCTAAGGGTTTACTTCTGTGCTTGCACATGTTTATGTGGATTCTGAAAACTGCCAAATATGGGTTTCCTTATAGCCTTTACATTGGTTGTCAACATTTGGGCTTTCTCTGGTTGAGGTATATATGAGAAACTGCGATATTGAAAAAATGTATGGTATTCTACAGACTAACACTGGTTAAGTGCCTTAATATTACTAACATTATATAAAGCTTCAGTGATGATATTATTCTGCTAATTACTAGGCATCGCTCCTCTGTTCTTATATGTTTACAAATTATTTTGTTTCTACTAGGTGTATCATCATCCAACTGGTGATGCATTGCTATTTTGAAGAGTTGCTTAGTCACCTTAAGCCTCCAGAATCACTCCTTAATCTTTATTTCATCCTTGTTTTTAAGGTGGTTGTCCCCTGGAGCATCAAGTGACCTGTCCTTTTCTGCAAACCTTCAAACTAATCGTCCAAGTCTTCTGCTTGAATCTGTGGCAGTAAGCAGGTTTCTGGTGGGAGAGCAGGCATTGTGGTTCTTCTCCTCTATCCTGATGTTAAGGGCACCTCAGATACTCTGGGCCTGATTCACAAAGATAAACTTACACTAAGACTATCCTATCCTTTAATGCACACAGTCTCCGTCACTAGTGTGGAGACGCCACAGTCGTAGAGACCCTACTCGTAAAATAGCTTTGTGAATAGGAATGTATTTGCTTTCACCCCCTACTGCCAGAATATCAGTTGGTAAGCCCCTCCCAATCAGCACTTCCCTCTATCCTTAGTTGCAGAAATGTGTTTTGTCCACCCACAGACATTGATGTTTCAGCACAATATCCCTGCCTGATACTTTGTTTCCTCACTGACACTTCATGAGCCACAGTACTCAAACCATTTTACTTCTCTTCCTACATAAGATGCTTTGTTTCATTCAAATCATTTCTTTCAGCATAAAAATGTCTTCTTTTTTAAAAATCAAAGTATGTTGTTGCTTTGAATAATTTAAAAATATGCAAGCAGGAGAAATATCCACAGAAATCTATAAAGTTCAAGCAGAAAGAAAAATATTTCACCATGAACTACATGAACTTATTGCTAACCCAATCAGCTACTCAGGTCAAAGAGTAGTTACAGAGGACATGCAGACTGTAGTAAAGGATATAAGTAAGCCTTTAAAAGAGATTTTGATTCATCAGACAATTCTGGTTGGTGATACCCGGCATACTGCTGGTTTTTACTCAAATGGAGAAGTAATTACTAATTAAACAGTTCTAAAAACCTCTCAAGAAGAGTCTTTTGAAAAATAAATCATATTATTGGTAATGTTTTGCTGATCCTTCGATAGCGTGCTTTTCCAAAATCCTTGGAAACAACCTGAAAAATTATTCTGGCTTGCAGTTTGTTATTAGACCCTCAAGTATGGAGGTAGACAAGTCCTCCCAACACAAACGTATTACACATTGCTCAAATTATTGTACTGATTCAGATACTTATCATGGTTCACAAAAACTCCTGACATTATCTTTGACCTGACAGTGATGACCTAGATTATTTTAGTGCAACTAATAAAAAGCCAGTGCAAATTTGCAAATGGGAATGCACATTTTCAATTTAATGTTGGATACTCAATTTAGCAGTCCAACTCTTCGATCCTTCTATTTTACAACATGCTGTAATCGCTAAATGGACCCCACTTGGTAATGCTATAGAGAATGTCTGCAGGCTCAATATCAGACGTCCATCTGAGATATCAATCTGCAAAAATTAAAATCTGAATTCCTGAGACCATCAGTGTCAGACTCTGTGTCAGTCATCCCAACAATTGATCCTAGGATCCACAAAAAAGTCAAGTAGCCAGGATAAAGTACTGGATGCTGTCAGTCCCATAGTACAGAGTTTCGATATGTGTGAGAGTGTCAAAGATACATTTAGGACCAGTATCCAAGCTAAGCTTTCAACCTAGATACAGCGATCTTTTCCTAGTTTTAATGACTTATAATTAGGGCTCCCGGTTTTATGGTATTTATTTTTTTGCCATTTCCGTCTGTATTTATCCATATTTATTTTTTGGGCATTTTTTCTGTATTTATCCACATTTATTTTAGTCACAAGCAAAAGACGACGCTACAGCTAGTACTTTTCCACATTTATTTAAATTGACAATGCACACATGCACTCAGTTGTTATTGGTCAACACTATACATTCATCTGAAAACTTTGCCATTTGCAGAATGTCCCAAATATGCTTAAAAGTGCTATCACAAGTTTGTCTCAGAGCCTTGAAGTTTCTGTCATCTGCATTGTGCCACATCCTCTTCCCCACTTAACACCATACTGCCCCACTGAGAGAAACTCACACTGCCTTCAGCTGCAACCCAATTGTGCCCCCGCTATAAACACTTGGAAGCAATTCAATTCAAATTGTGCACTAGACTACAGTAATATGCTGCCTGAAAAAAAGTAACAACATGCTGGAAAAAAGCAAACACTCAGGGAATACAACTTAAAGCTTTTACACTCATTATTCAGAAATCAAGGAGTGTTTTTGCTTGAAAAGCTAACATGAAAAGAAAAGTAGCACTTCACTGGCAAAATCTGTACGGTGGCGCTAATGTGTTTCAGTGTAAATAAAACCAATCTGGCCACTTTGCGACTACTCTGTCTTTCTTTATTTAGTTATGTATTTATTGTTTGTATTTAAAAACCTTTTTTTTCTCTCCTTCTGAGGCTGCATTTTGGAGTATGAAAATGTCAGACAAAGACATTTACAGCAAAAGTGTTTCTTCTTTTTTTGGATCCATTTCATTGTGGTGCTTAAACCGACTCGCCTCTTGTCTCCTTTCTCAGTCCACGCACAATGAAGCTTTGTTTGTTTCTCATTTTTTTTAAATCTTATCTCGAAAACTTCTCTTAATCCCCCGCATTCCTGGTTGGACTACACTGAGCGTTTGTTTATTCACGGCTTCACCCTCAGCACACAGGCTGTCTTGGTTTTACATGTCATAAACATTTTAAACTGTGAACAACTGTGATTGCATTTAGTGCAAGCAAGTCTTTTCATATTCTCGACATTCGTGGGATGGCTGAAGCCTTAAGAATGACCAAACCATAGCCTTTCACGCACGGTGCCGGTGTGGGGATTTGGCCGACCTGGAAAAGGGGGAGTGGGGGGGGGGGTCCGACCCTTACAGTACCCGTCCGTATATAGCACTCGCCAGGCTAGATGAAGATTTGCTTACTGCTTTTGCTCTGGCTGTAACTGAAGCAGTTTGCAGCGTGGGCGTGGACTGTAAACTGGCTGGTTTAATATACCTCACCAGCCCTTTTTAACCTACCACCTGTATGTGCGCGCATCGCAAGCTGCCCTTGTAAAACCCAGTCTGCGAGGAAAAGACGGGTGCTGATGCAATCGGCAGAGTGAAGAGGCAGGGGCTAAGGGGTGAAAGAACAACAAAGCCTCATTAACAAGTAAACGGGCTTTCAAAGACCTGTGAAGTACTCGGGTGCAGTCGCTGTGTGTATGCAGAGGAAGCTATCTCAGCCCGGGCTGACACCTTTTAACCCTCTAAGGAGGGGGAGACACCAGATGGTTGGGGGTGTGATTCTATTGATGTCAATGACAAAATACACTAGTATTTTCCCGTTTTTATATATCAATACAGATAAAGGAAAACTTGTTTTCCGTCTGTATTTATATGTAAAAATCTGTTTAAACGGAAAACCGGGAGCCCTACTTATAATTTTATTAAAGTCACATAGAGGTGAATATCATATTGCCTCAATTTTATAAATATTTTCTTGTTTGCTCTCCTGTTAAATCTTCTATCACGAGTTTCTTTGGGCCAGATGTACGACCAATTTTAGCATGCGCAAACGTGCTAAAATTGGTACGGCCTTGTACTAAAACAATTTTGCGAGGTACAAATGATTTGCGATTCGCAAAAAAGTGTTTAGAGACTCGCTATTTGGAAGGAGCGTTCCCTTCCAAATAGTGACTCTCTAACCCATGTACTAATGTTTTGCGACTGCAATTGCGGTTGCAAAACACTCGCAACTACCACCTACTTCAAGTAGGTGGTAATGCATTCGTAAATGGGAAGGGGTCCCCAGGGGACCCCTTCCCCTTTGCAAATGTTTGCGAAAATAGTTTAAGGGTAGGCAGTGGTCCCAGAGACCACTGCCTGCCCTTAAAAAATAAAACGAAAAAGTTCCATTTTTATTTTTTCAAATGCATCTCGTTTTCCTTTAAGGAAAATGAGATGCATTTAAAAAACAAAAAGGTGCTTTATTTAAAAGCAGTCCCAGACATGGTGGTCTGCTGTGCCCAGCAGGCCACCATCCCTGGGAGGGCCACCCATTCCCAATGGGGTCGCAAAATGCAAATGCCTCATTAGAATTAATGAGCCTCGCATTTTGCGACCCCATTGGAAATCGCAATCAGCGGCTCTGAGACTGTTGTACATAGTAAAATCAAGTGCAAATTGTGAGTTGCAATTTACTAGGGTCGTACATCTGACCCTTTGTCTGTTCCACTTACAGCTACACCAATCAAAAATAGTAAAGTTCTGATATACGTTTGTCTTGGGAAGACATGCCGGCAAATCTACACTTGAGCGCCCCTGTTTCCACAGCATTGAACACATAGGGTAAGGTAGTGAAATGACATGAAGTGACAGCCTCCCCTTCACACTTTACCCTAATACATTTTAACACATATTTTCCACTGATATGGCTGACTCAGGCTGAGAGGGAGTTTCATGAATGAAGGAAGGGAGGATGATATCAGACATGTTTGATAAGGGAACAGTCAAAACCTCCTCCAATGTAAAGAAAGTATAGCACCCTGGGACCACCCTCGAGGACTTGACAGGGCTCTCACGTAGATCCGGGTGTCGGCATCTGCCCGGTTGTTATTTTGCAGCAAGACCCCACCCCACTGTGGCCGAGCAGCGAGTCTGACTGGCCCCAAGCGATTCTGAGGTGGTGAGCAGCATTCTTCTATGTCCTTGCCCCCCCCGCTTCCAGTGAAGTCCCCTCAGTGTAGGTGTGACAGGTCAGGGTGTCGGGTGATATTTGAGGCTGTTTCCCAGGGGATTTGTTCGTCAGGTGCAACTGGTTTTACTGTTATGGCCTGGTACTACCTATACCCCCTCCTCCCTTGTTCAGACCCACAGAATATCAGGAACAAGAGTTTAGTTGGAAAAGGAGGTCGTAGATAACCCCCGGCCGTATTTATTAACAAAATTAATCAAACATTAAATATTAATTTTTTACAAAACAAATCTTTACGCAGACAATCATATTATTGACATTTGATTACATTTGATATGTACAGATATCAGATGGCTAACCTTAACATCACTCTAATACAAGGTATTCCTATCCGAATCTAAGCATACATCATTCATAATCATAATGGCAATCATTTTCTGCGTATCCATGTTTGAGCCTACGGCAAGGTCAATAACTGGCGTCAGATCCTTAAACCCCGCCCTCCCACCTGAGTGCGCATGCGCAGAGTGCCCGTTCACCGTGAGGGTACTTCCCCCCCCCCCAGTTACCCTTGTACGCCCTGTATACTCTCTCCATCGGGGGCTCTTGCAGTTCTGCGCCCTTTACTGGTGCCATTGTGCACATGCAGGATGGCCAACAGCCTAGGAAAAGCATATATCCCCCCTCCCCCGCACCCATACAGCCACAACGGCTGTAACTGCCCCTGGAGAGTTCTAGGAGGGGACTCCCCCCTTGGGCAACCCCATTCAAGAAATGGCGCCGCCCCTTAAGGACCTTAAATTTACTGCTCACCAATCATGACCTTACCGCCACAGGCCAGCATAGTTGCCCGACTATCTGGCCCCCCACTAACACTAGGAAGCCATGCCCCCCCTTCTCAAGCCCAACAACCATGCCAGCAGATTCTCTGATAGGATTGCATTCCCCACAGTTGATAAATGGACACCGTCTTTTAAGAAGCACGGGTCCCCCCTGATACACCCGTGGGCGATGGTCTGCAGCTGGGGAGACCTAAACAACCTCTCTATCTTGTTGTTGATACGTCTTACTGAGTGATTCAGTGCCTTCACAGACTACCCCCCCCCCCACCTCCATTGACATCTAGGTACCATTGTGACCATGTGATGATGCATCCTTGGCATGTTCTTGCTAACCAGCCAATTTCTGTGATTAAGGATTCCACCAAACCCCTTCTCCCTATCTTCACCAGATCATTCCCTCCCAGATGTAAGATAATGATATCAGGACGGGGACCCTCCTTCAGCAAATCCCTTATAAAAACCCTGGACTGACTCAAACACAGACCACCCCCTCCCATGGAATGCAACTTCTAGACCAGCCTGCTCTGCCCTGTGCCTGTAATTCCCTGAACAGAAAAATGCCTTTAAACGTGTCACATAGGAATGGCCAATAATCCACACCACCCAAGTTCCTGACGCCGGGATAGTTGCATATCCTTAGTTTGTTCTTGGATGATCCGACGTGAGTTTCCCTCCTGCGTAACAGGCTTGAGAAACTGTAGAGATTCAAACAGAAAAGACCTGTATCAGAAAAACAGATGGGCTACCTACAACATGTGCAGCCGCACATAATGTTTGTAACTATTGGAGGACCACCTCCCAATTCTCTTGACACTGCTGCTATGTAGCCCTCTTGCTGTAGCCTCGGTCGCAGCCCCTATCCTAAACTAATGTGTTCCAAAGTGCGTAGGATCCAAACCTATCCGCAGAATTGCCATGTCCATGACCCTCTTAAACTGGAACCGGGTGAGAGGTGTATCATCTGCATGAGTTAATAGATTCCCACCTCCCATAGCAGATCTCTGACTCAAAAATACTTCCACTTGTGCTACTGGGCAGCATGGGTTGCCCTGTGCTCTGTGTAGAACCAACCCTTCACCTTGGGCCTCCTGATCCGTCTTGGACTGTTTTATGCAGATCAATATGGCATCGCCCTGAATTTTTACATGGTCCACCTGTAAACCCCCAGGAGCATCCCGCTTATTCTGCGCGACCAATTCACTTACACAAAATGCGCCATAAAATGCTAAGGAAAAGGCCGCCCTGAATAATAAAGCTTCCCCTCTTGTCGTGCAGATAGCGTCCAATGCCCCTAGTAAGGCGGCTAATACCTCCATCCCAATCGGACGCCTTTAATCGGGTGTAGTCCCCTGAATGCGCTACCAACCTTTTAAGGCCTTTCTGACTGTGAAGCTATCAGTGGGATCCCCTCTGTCCTTGGCTTGGGCAAAGAAAGATATCGCCGCCACATGTCGCCTAGCTGCCACCACTGTGCGTCCCTCATCGTGCAATGAGCCTAAATAGCGCTGCAATGCCCTCGCGGTGTGCCACTCCTTCGCCCAATCCTTCCCCAAAAAGGTGCAATATGCCCAAAACTCCCCCTCATAGGCTTTCTTGGTCCTGGGGGCTAGGCTAGCTGCCACGAGGTTCGGTAGTTGGGGGCACCAATCAGCCAAAGTACTTCTGGGAAGGGTGTTGGGTTCGCGTCTGCAGAAGGGAGGTGTGTCCTGAAAACCTGCATCTTGAAGCGAGAGAGTGCATCAGCAGCATTATTCAACACACCTGGGACATGCTTAGCCCTAAACAGTATATTCTCCTTCATACACAAAAGGACAATCTCTTTTAACAGGCGGAGGATCATCTTACATCTTGCAGCCTGCTGATTGATGCATTCTACCACAGTCATGTTGTCAGACCAAAATATTACCGATTGGTTACGCAACCTGTCCGGCCATACCGTTAAGGCGACCCAAATAGGGAACAATTCTAAGAAACCAATGTTAAACGTTAAACCAGTCTGTACCCATGCGTCTGGCCACCTGTGCGCCACCCACTCATTGCCAAGTATGGTGCCAAACCCCACACTTCCCGCAGAGTCAGTCCATAAACCCAGCTCTGCAGAGGTAGTGGGTGGACTGGGCCAGGCCACCCTGCCATTGAAATCTTGCAGGAATGCCATCCAAATCCGCATGTCCTGCTTGACCTCAGCCGACAGTCTGGTATGATGTTTATCCTGAAGTCCAGTCATAGCTTGGGCGATAGAGCGAGAGAATGGCCGTGCCATTGGGATCACCCTAAGGGCAAAGTTCAACTGCCCTACAGTTTGCTGCAATTGGTGTAATGTAACCTTCTCCTTAGCCAAGCACTGTTGTAAGGTTTCCTTGAATTTCTTAATCTTATCTGCCAGCAAGCGGAAACACCCCTGAACAGAATCTAGCTTGATCCCCAAGAATTCTATCCTAGTTGTTGGTCCAACCGTCTTTCCCGGAGCCAGGGGGACCCCAAAAACCCGCATGAGTGTGCAGAATTCCTGCAATGCCCACGCGCACTTCCTGGAGCCCGCTGACCCTAGGAGAAGAAAGTCGTCTAGATCGTGCATGATAAACTGGTGCCCTGTCACCCGTCTAAGAACCCATTCCAAGAAAGAACTGAACTTCTCAAAAATGGCGCAGGAGATTGAGCAACCCATGGGCATACACTTATCCATGTAAATTTTTTCTTGAAGCTTGAAACCAAGCAAGTGAGAATCCTCTGGGTGCACTGGTAAAAGGCAGAATGCCGATTCAATGTCAGACTTTGCCATCAAGGTGCCCGGGCCCAGCTCCCTGAGCATTTCAACAGCCTGATCAAAGGACGCGTATTTCACACTACAATACTCCTCACTGATGGCATCGTTTAGTGAATTACCTCTGGGTGCAGACAGGTTATGGATCAACCGGAACTCTCCCTTTTCTTTTTTGGGAACCCCCAGTGGTGAACAAACAAAGTTATGTACCGGAATGCAATCAAAAGGGCCCATTATTCTGCCCAAGCGTAGCTCTTTAGCAATTTGATTTGCCGCCACTCCAGGGTTAGCCCTCGCCGACAACTGGTTTTTGCAGTCAGGCGTCCCCACAAAACCCAGGGCAGGAATCCTAAACCCTAATGTGAAACCTTCTTGCAGTGCCCTGGCAGTAGCATGACAGGGGTATTTGTTCAGCCAAGGGTTCATGGCCATGACGTCAATGGGGGAATGTGTTACTCGGTGGCCCATGCTCTCAATCCTGCTTTGTCTTACCTTTGTCTCTTGATTTTTTGAGACACTTGGATTCTGGGTGGGAAGGGTTTGCGCAAATAGAGCAGGCATGCTTAAACTTACATGTGCCTGGTGCCCTCGTACATGTTCTTCGGTTAAAATCCCAACATGTGCCCTTTCTCCCACCTCCGCCACCTGAGCTATGTGTAGGGCCTGAGTTATGTGCCGCCCAAAAGGGCTGATAAGGTTGATGAGGGTGAAACGCTTGCCCAACTTGTCCTCTGCTCGCTTGCGCTGTGCTAAACTGAAAGCCGGTCTGAGGTGCACCAAACTGAACTAACCAAGATATCGTGTCCACCATGTTCCAAGATAGAGCAGGGTCTGATGCTTTTGCCCTCCTGAAGTTAATGTCAGAGTTTCCAACCCCATCCCCCGTATTTATCATGTGCCATGATAATGCGGTTCTGGTAACATGCCATTTCTGCCTGAATGTTGGGGAAATGTTCCGCCATAAATACTGAGAAACCTCTGATCCAATTTGACAAGTTCTCCTCGACTCTGAACCGTAACAACTCGCTGGCCCATTCCCTGGGGAGCATCCAGTCTTTGTTTCTTAGCTTCTTCCCTCTCCCTCTCATCTACTAGTAAAGAAAACATGCTCACATAGCACCCTGACCAAATAAGCTCCTTCAATTCGCGTGACACATGCCTAGCCACATTCTCCCTCCCGGTACGAGATTCCCCCACCCCCAGCATAGGCAGTGTTTCCTGTTTACCTGCTGCGGTCACGCCCGCGGGCTCGGTCAGCTTCTCTTTCACTTGGCTCACCACCGGTACTTCCTTGTTGGCGCCCCCTGTAGAAACCCCATTAAGCTGGGTGGGGAGAGAAAGAGGCACCTGCCCTGTACCTAATGGCCCTACAAACTGTGCAATCAACTGCCTAGCCTCTGCCTCGGAGTCGTCCTGCAGGACCTTCCCCCCTACAGCTGGTGACAATATCCCTGCCTTCCCCAAACAAGGCAGAACCGCCGCTAAATGCGCTACCAAATCTGTTGGAACCAGATTTATGGTACTATCTGTAAGGACCCCAGGATTTGGCACCCCTGCTCCCGGAGGTGTGATAGCTACAGGAACTGCCCCTGCCGGGGTGACCGGCAATGGCTCAGGTATTGGTTCACCTCCGGGTACCCCTCCCAGCGGCAATGACAGGACCCGTGGACGCACAGGGACCCCTCCTTATGGTCCAGGTACCCCGCCCTCCTTAGGCTGCGAAATAGGCGCTGTCGATTTAGGCTTACTCCCCGCTTTCCTTGGCCTGACCCACTTTGGAAGCGGATCCAATTCGCCTCTGGGTTTGGGCGGTACTATGGTGCGCCTGGGTCTTTCTCCGGTCCCTTCCTGACCTTCAACCCTCCCCTTGAGATCCGCCAAATTCTTCCGTAATCTATCCACCTTCTTCCATTTTTTGTCCATGCTAACCATTTTTCGCATCATTGTTTCCATCATCAATTCCATGCGCGAGCGCTTGTCGCCCCGCCTCATTTTTCCTGCCATTGCCACTTAGGAGCGAAAGGCTATGACCCTAGACTAACACCGCATGTACAATGCTAGCTTAGTGCCCACCCCCAGTGATGATCCCACCTGTCTTAAAGTACAACGTAATAAAGCTCACTTGGTCACTTAATGGTCCACACTGTGCCCCTGCAACATATAATGAAAAACACTCTTTAATGACCCCACGTGCTGTCCCTTGACTGAATGCTACATAAACAGTATACTTAGTTTGCACAGCACGTATCTAATGCACTGTCAACCGCCCAATTGCTTGAAAACTCCCAAATCAGTTATATTCCTACGTATACAAGCATGCACATGCGCCTCACAGTATTACTATATGCTGGTATATTTTTTACCCCCATTCTTAACACTCACATGAAAAAACCCAGGTTGCTTGGTACCTTCAAACTCTTTTGAGCTTCAAATTAGCAGCATGTAGAAAACACCCCCCACTCATACTCCCACATCAATACCAGGATCCCTAGATACTTTCAAAATCGTTTGACCTTTAAATATGCAGTATATGTAAAAAACACCTTTATAATTTGGCACTTAGCAACATGCAGAACACTTTTTAAATTAATTGACCAGCATCAATGGGGATTGAACCTGTACCCTTGAGAGTACGAGTCTCCGTTGTCTGTGCCTGTTGATGGGTGCTTTCGCGAGCGCGTTAACACAGTGACTCTGTATATAATACCTTCAAAACAGATATATGACATGCAAACCGAAAACTCAACATATATAATGAGGGGAGTGAGCAGAGAGGTCAAACAACGGCTGCCTTTGGTGCGAGGTAAGTGAAAGCTGAGGCGGTAAAGAGAGGCTGGGGGAGACAACACGCTGCGGCGATGCAGCACCCTCACTCGGGCTCTTTAGGTGGAACCTGTAACCTTGCGAGGAAGAGCTTTGAACCAAGAGCCCGTGTTCCAAAATCAGCTGCTCTGGTCGCTATTGACCAGCGCGTCCCTGCGCTCTGAAAGCGCGCACTTACCCAACCTTTCAGGTACCTCCGGACCACCAGCACTGCTAACGATGGTCCCACGCAATCGTCCCAACCGGTCTTTGAAGCCGCTTTTCGCTGGTAACGCTCCTCGCCGCCCGATTCGCAAGCGTGGATACCGCCCGAAGTCGCGCTACAGCCTCCGTGTGGATCGTCCACCACCCCTGCTCTTCGCCACGACAAACCTCGCGATGTGGGACACCGACTGCAGCACCTGTAAAACAAAATACAAATATTAGCCAATGACCTCCTAATGAGGTCGCACAACAAGCTGGGGAGCGCGGAAGGCACAAGAGGAATGGGAGAGGATGTGGTCCGTCGGCTGCGCTGCCGACTCTGGTGTAGGAAACCAGGGTTCGAGCCTCGAGGTCGCGTCCACATCCTATGATTCTGGGCAAATCACTTAATCTCCCCGTGCCTGAATGTGTAATGTAAATACGGCAGGGGCGTAACAAACACCCCCGCAGCCCCCGCGGTGCGGGGGGCCCCCACTCTTCAGTAAATGAAGGGGGCCCCCTCAGCTCTTCGGTAGAGAGCTGTGAGAGAGAGGCTTGCTGCTCTAAATCAAGCCTCTCTCTCTAACTAAAGCAGCCTGCACAGAGCTCCTGCACTGACCCAGGACTGAAGAGAAACATTGTTTCTCTTCAGTCAGAGCCACCAGCCAGTCCCAGAACAAGGATGGGGGTGGGGGCCCCAGAGAGAGCAGGAGGCAGCATAGCATTCCCCACAGGGCACTGCCTCTGAGAAGGGAGAGGACAAGGATGGGGGTGGGGGCCCCAGAGACAGCAGGCAGGAGGCAGTACAGAGGAGAGCTGACAGGGGAATGGATGGGGGTGGGGGCCCAGAGACAGCATTCACCACAGGGCACTGCTCCTCTGAGGCAGCACAGAGCTGACTTCAGCCAGCAAGTTTGCAGCTCCAGAAACAGGATCTGCTGGGATGGGACACATCAGAAGGTGAGAGTTAGAGCTATTGATGTTGTAATGGACAATGTATTTTACCTATGCGTTTTCTGTTTGGAGTGGAGGGAATGTGGGTGGTGTCAATTGGACATATATGGTTTGGATTGGAATTGTTGGTTGTGGAATTGTATTGCGTGGATTGGATCTGTGTAGTGAAATAATGTGGCATGGTGTGCAGTGCAATTATGTGGTATTGAGTGGAGTGGGATTGTGTGTCTTGGAGTAGGATTATCTGGAATGGTATTTTGTGTTATGGAGTGGTATGTAGTGGAGTTTCCTTATGTGGTGTGCTGTTAAATATTATATCATGATGTGGAATTTGTGGTGTAGATTGGATGTATGTGGTGTGTTGTGCATTTGTGGTGTTAGTCTGAATTATGTAGTTTGTTGTGAATTATGTGGTGTGGAATGGAAATGTGTAGAGTTGAATTGTGTGACGTGGAAGTTGCGGTGTTGAGTGAAATTATGTTGAGTGGTATTATGAGGCATGGTGTGAGGTGTAGCTATGTGGAGTGTTGCTACGTGGCATAAACTAGATTTATGTGGAGTGTATGTATGCAGTATGGAGTACAGCATAATTATGTGGAGGTTAATTATGTGGAGCTGAGTGGTATTATGTGGAGTGTTATTATGCTGTGTGATAAATTGTGTGGGGATGAATTGTGGAATTGTGTGACGTGTGAAATTATGTGGCATGGTGTGGTGTATAATTATGCACAGTGGAATTATGCAACATGTTGCAGAGTTGTATTTTGTGGAGGGTAATTATGTGTTTTAGAGTTGAGTGTAAATATGTTGTGTGGAGTGTAATTATGTGGTTGGGAGTGGTATTAAGTTGTGTGGAATGTGATTCTGTGATGTGGAATTATGTGGTATGGAGTGAAGTGGAAATATGTGTATTTTTTGGATTGTAAGTATGTGGTATGGAATTTTGTAGGGTTAAATTATTTATAGTTGAATTGTGCAGTGTGGATTTATAAGCAGGGGCGTAACACAGGCCCCAGGGGTGTAACACAGGCCCCCACAGCTCCCGTGTTGCGGGGGGCCCCAGCGCTCCAGAAGGCCCCTCAGCGGTGCCAGCAAGCACCACAAATCCGTGACTGTCTGGGATAGGTAATTAATTAATATAGGTAGGTTATGTAACTTACGCTTGCTCTAGACTTTTCTTTATAAATTTAATGGTAACATTTAAAAAATGGTAATGGTGCACACTGCGCAGCGTGCAGATGTCTCCGTCTGCGCGGTCTTACTCTTCACCCTTAGGGTGGGGCTGGTGACCAATTGTCATGCGCATTGCTGACTGGTGAAGCGAGGAGGCATCCCAGAGGCCAGAGTGGAGACAATTGAGAGGTAACGTGCGGCGGCGACTACCTGCCATAATTTAATTATTTCTCTGGCTAGCCTTGTTTGCCCTGTCTTCTGCGGCTCGCGTAGGTGAGTCTGTCTGTTCGCCCAGTCTATGCCACCCCCCACAGACAAGTGCACCCCACCCAAAATTAATTGCGACGACCACTTGTGTGCGTAAGGTCTCCAGTTTAGTGTGAAGGCATTTAGTAAAAGAAACGCGCCTTTGGTACATGAAGGCTGTTTGGAAAATATGGGGGGGGGGTTATGTTACACATTAAAGATTAAAAGTGCGTGTCATCAGTTTCACCTGCGATTTATATTGATTTGCGGATTTTACAGAAAACACAAAAATCGTCATTGAAGTTTGTGGGCGCAAGAAAATATACCCTTCACCTATGAATTTACACCTTAGTCTGTGACTTTGGGAGAAGTTTCCCGGTTTCGCCCGACTTTGTCAAGGCAAAGTGATACCCACTTCCCCCCAAAACTGACCCGATTTCTTATCGCTGATTTCTAGTTGTCAAGTGATGTCGGTTCTGAAGGGGCAGGTCCAGCTGAACTGGACACAGGGTGTGAGTGGGGCAGAGAGGGGGAGGATTGGGGCTGTGGTGGCAGTGGTGCTACATAAATTGCAGCTTGCAGATAAAATGGTTTCTAGCTGAAACAGTTAAAAGTTACTAAAATACAGCAACATGCATTGCTGCACAGTCGAATGCCCTTCGCTAAAATTGACAGGCCATCTTTCAGTTACTCTTTGTTGTTTGGTTGTTAAACTGAGACTGAGGTGAAACATTGGCCAGAACAGTCTTAAAAGGTGCAAAAATTACAAAAAATGAAGTATAAGTATCACAAAATGTGCGACATTAGACTGCATAATTTGCCTTTTCCTGCTGCATAATTGAGTACCTGCAACATAATTCTCATGGCACTGCATACCATGTACTTCCCCCTCTGTTTACTGCTGTCGCAAACAGCCACCAATCCTACCCCATTGATATGAAAGGAAAAAAATAACATTTACAGCCTTTCTATGTTACGAAGCATGTTCTACCAGAGGTTGCACGTGACTTTCGTGGAAACAGGCACCAGCGTGTGTAACTCTCTTCTCTTTCTGGACTTTTTTTTTAACACCAGCACAACCTACCTCACTTGCGACCTTTGAACTGTGGGGCGCTCCATGCACTTTCCCGCCCTGAAGCCGTCGTACTCCACTCAGTAGCAGTAAAAGGATCAATATTTCTGGTCCATAAATGGCTCCAAATCCCTGACTCTGTGGGTGTGACAAGATCACCCAGCATTCTGCCCCAAACACCTGCCAGCCCCACAGAGCTCTCCAGGCAGAGAAACCTGCCAGCCCCACAGACCTCTCCGGCCACAGAAACCTGCCAGCCCCACAGACCTCTCCGGCCACAGAAACCTGCCAGCCCCACAGACCTCTCCGGGCACAGAAACCTGCCAGCCCCACAGACCTCTCCGGGCACAGAAACCTGCCAGACTCACAGACCTCCCCAAGCAGAGCAATCAGCCAGCCCCACAGACCTCCCCAGGCACAGAAACCTGCCAGACCCACTGACCTATCCAGGCACAGAATCTGTCATCCCCACAGACCACTCCAGGCAGATAAACCTGCCAGCCCCACAGACCTCCCCAAACACAGAAACCTGCCAGCTTCACAGACCTCCCCAAGCACAGAAACCTGCCAGTCCCACAGAACTCAAGCAGAGCAACATGCCAGTCCCACAGACCTCCCCAGGCAGAGAATCCTGGCAGTCCCACATACCTCTACAGGCATAGAATCCTGCCAGACCCACAAACCTCCCCGGGCAGAGAAACCTGCCAGCCCCACTGACCTCTCCACGCACAGAATCTGCCATCCCCACAGACCACTCCAGGCAGAGAAACCTGCCAGCACCACAGACCTCCCCGGAGACAGAATCCAGCCAGTCCCACAGATCTCCCTAGGCACATAAACTTGCTAGCCCCACAGACCTCCCCGGGCATAGAAAAATGCCAGTCTCACAGACCTCCCCGGGCATAGAAACCTGCCAGCCCCACAGACCTCCCCAAGCACAGAAACCAGCCAGTCCCACAGACCTAAACAGGCACAGAAACCTGCCATCCCCACAGACCTCCCCAGATAGAGAAACCTGCCAGCCCCACAGACCTCTCCAGGCAGAGAATCCTGCCAGTCCCACAGACCTCCCCAGGCAGAGAAACCTGCCAGTCCCACAGACCTCTCTGGGCACAGAAACCTGCCAGTCCAACAGACCTCCCCGGGCACAGAAACCAGCACGTCCCACTGACCTCCCCAAGCACAGAATCCTGCCAGTCCCACTGACCTCTCCAGGCAGAGAAACCTGTTAGCCCCACAGACCTCCCAGGGCACAGAAACCTGCCAGTCCCACTGACCTCCTCAGGCACGGAAACCTGTTAGCCCCACAGACCTCCCAGGGCACAGAAACCTGCCAGTCCCACAGACCTCCCCGGGCGCAGAAACCTACCAGCCCCACAGACCTCACCAAGCAGAAAAACCTGCAAGCTCCACAGACATCCCCAAGCACAGACACCTGCCAGTCCCACAGACCTCCACAGGCACAGAATCTGGCAGCCTCACAGACCTCCCCCAGCACAGAAACCTGGCAGTCCCACAGACCTCCACAGGCACAGAATCTGCCAGCCCCACAGACCTCACCAAGCATAGAAACCTGCCAGACCCACAGACCTCCCCAGGCACAGAAACCTGTTAGCCCCACAGACCTCCCAGGGTACAGAAACCTGCCAGTCCCACAGACCTCCCCGGGCACAGAAACCTGCCAGCCCCAGAGACCTCCCCGAGCACAGAAACCTGCCAGTCCCACAGACCTCCACAGGCACAGAATCTGCCATCTCCACAGACCACTCCAGGCAGAGAAACCTGCCAGCCCCACAGACCTCCCCAAGCACAGAATCTTGCCAGCCCCACAGACCTCCCCAGGCAGAGAAACCTGTCAGTCCCACAGACCTCCACAGGCAGAGAAACCTGCCCGCCACACAGACCTCCCCAGGCACAGAATCCTGCCAGTCCCACAGACCTCCCCAAGCACAGAAACCTGCCAGTTCCATTGACCTCCCCGGGCACAGAAACCTGCCAGCCCCACAGACCTCCCCGGGCACAGAAACCTGCCAGCCCCACAGACCTCCCCAAGCACAGAAACCTGCCAGTCCCACAGACCTCCCCAAGCAGAGAAACCTGCCAGCCCCACAGACCTCCCCAGGCAGAGAAATCTGCCAGACCCACAGACCTCCCCAGGCAGAGAAACCTGCTAGTCCTACAGACCTCTCCGGGCACAGAAACCTGCCAGTCCCACAGACCTCTCTGGGCACAGATACCTGCCAGTCCCACAAACCTCCCCGGGCACAGAAACATGCCAGTCTCACAGACCTCTCTGGGCAGAGAATCCTGCCAGTCCCAAAGACCTCCCCAGGCAGAGAAACCTGCCAGTCCCCACAGACCTCCCCGGGCACAGAAACCAGCCAGTCCCACTGACCTTCCCAAGCACAGAATCCTGCCAGTCCCACTGACCTCTCCAGGCAGAGAAACCTGTTAGCCCCACAGACCTCCCTGGGCACAGAAACCTGCCAGTCCCACTGACCTCCCCAGCCACAGAAACCTGTTAGCCCCACAGACCTCCCAGGGCACAGAAACCTGCCAGTCCCACAGACCTCCCCGGGCACAGAAACCTGTTAGCCCCACAGACATCCCCAAGCACAGACACCTGCCAGTCCCACAGACCTCCACAGGCACAGAATCTGCCAGCCCCACAGACCTCCCCCAGCACAGAAACCTGGCAGTCCCACAAACCTCCACAGGCACAGAATCTGCCAGCCCCACAGACCTCACCAAGCATAGAAACCTGCCAGCTCCACAGACCTCCCCAGGCACAGAAACCTGCAGCCCACAGACCTCACCTAGCACAGAAACCTGCCAGCCCCACAGACCTCTCCAGGCAGAGAAACCTGCCAGCCCTACAGACCTCCCCAAGCACAGAATCCTGCCAGCCCCACAGACCTCCCCAGGCAGAGAAACCTGCCAGTCCCACAGACCTCCCAAGGCAGAGAAACCTGACAGTGCCATAGACCTCCCCATGCACAAAAACCAGCCAGTCCCACAGACCTCCCCAGGCACAGAAACCTGTTAGCCCCACAGACCTCCCAGGGTACAGAAACCTGCCAGTCCCACAGACCTCCCCGGGCACAGGAACCTGCCAGCCCCAGAGACCTCCCCGAGCGCAGAAACCTGCCAGTCCCACAGACCTCCACAGGCACAGAATCTGCCATCTCCACAGACCACTCCAAGCAGAGAAACCTGCCAGCCCCACAGACCTCCCCAAGCACAGAATCTTGCCATCCCCACAGACCTCCCCAGGCAGAGAAACCTGCCAGTCCCACAGACCTCCACAGGCAGAGAAACCTGCCAGCCACACAGACCTCCCCAGGCACAGAATCCTGCCAGTCCCACAGACCTCCCCAAGCACAGAAACCTGCCAGCCCCACAGACCTCCCCGGGCACAGAAACATGCCAGCCCCACAGACCTCCCCAAGCACAGAAACCTGCCAGTTCCACAGACCTCCCCAGGCAGAGAAACCTGCCAGCCCCACAGACCTCCCCAGGCAGAGAAACCTGCCAGCCCCACAGACCTCCCCAGGCAGAGAAACCTGCTAGACCCACAGACCTCTCCGGGCACAGAGACCTGCCAGTCCCACAAACCTCCCCGGGCACAGAAACATGCCAGTCTCACAGACCTCTCTGGGTACAAAAACCTGCCAGTCCCAAAGACCTCCCCAGGCAGAGAAACCTGCCAGTCCCCACAGACCTCCCTGGGCACAGAAACCTGCTAGTCCCACAGACCTCACTGCCGGGGCATATGAGAACGTTTTTCTATTTTTGGGCTGTGGCCAAAATAGAATAATCTTACTATGGACTAATTATTGTTGCTATGTCAGTGTAAAATGAATTTGTTCTGTGTTTTACCTGGTGTTAACCCCTTCAGTGCCCATGACGAGATGGTCTCGTCATGGAGCGCGGTTGCGCTGTGCCCATGACGAGACTATCTCGTCATGAACCCCGCCCGCTAATGCAACGCCCGGCACAGGGCGGGGAAAGGGCGGGGCACTGAAGAGGTTAAAGTGGATGTCTTATGGCCCGAAGTTGTAGGTCTGTTTTTTTTCTAATGAGATAGGTCCATAACTGAAATAAGAGGCATGTCTGGCATCTTCACAGTAGCGCAAGATAAGCCCCCGCAGCCCTCTCGGTGCAGGGTGGGCCCTCAAGCTCCAGGGGACCTCCTCTGCAAAAGTGGTACGTGGTGGCCCGGGGAGGGGGCCCCCTCTGTGTACTTTGCAGGGGGGCCCCCTCAACTTTCGTTACGCCACTGAAATACGGTGCTATGTAAAGCGCTCCAATACCTTCGGGTCGAGTTCGCGCTATATAAAATATGCACACAAAAAAAGGAAGATTTCTCGGCTCCCCAGCCTTTTATTAGTGGCGAGTGCTCGCCCCTCAAGCGTGGCGGGCACTGGCAGCTTCCATTACCCGAAAGTTTCACTTCTGGGCCATATCTAATTGTTTACTGATTGAAGGGCGAGCCTGTCGCGTCACGAGGTGCGCGAAAGGCCCGCCTCCAGTGTCGTCGGGGCCGGCAGGACCGCCATATCATCGGCAGGTCCGATGCCGGTCCCGCTTTACTATGATTGCAACACATGTCGGTTCCCATGTCTTGTTTTATGCTGTTGCCCCTCCCTCATTCAATCTACATAAAAGCAAAAGAAAAGAAGCGCCCACAGCACCGACCAGACACAGCGGGACCAGAGCTCAGGCCAGACACAGCTGGATCAGAATTCCTGAGAGGTGTGACTCCGCTCAGCGTCTGACCGTCGGCGTCCCGGACATAAAGTTGAGTCTGCGGCTGCGATAAGTTCTGCTTTCGTTATGTATTTACAGTAAGCCACGTTTCCATCTTTTCTCCTTTTATTCATAGTTCTATTATTTTCCTTTCTCCTGGTAGGTTTATATTAAGCCACAGGAAACAGCAGGCGTTGACAGTGAAAACTCGTGGTACCTTTACTCTCCGCAAGTGGGAAGGCTTAACCTGGAACAAGACCCGCGAGATGACTTCCCAAAACCTGTTGAAGAACCCCAACGGTGCCGGTGAGTACCAGGGCTTAGTACGTTTCTCTGCATCAATAGAGTTCTTGACAATCATGAAATTCGGAGCCGGCTGAAGGGAGAGCGGGATTGCACAGCTATGCGCATTCTGCAGACATGCGCACTGTGAACAGACCCACAGTGCTTGCCTTTATGGATGTCAATTCACCGAAATGCCAGGGGTAGAGTAAGTGACATCACACGCCCTCTGACCTCCACTTTCTCTCACACTTACACATACACTCAAATACACATACTCTCTCACACAAACACAATCTCACCCGCAAGCATGCACACAACATACAGTTCAAACATCCTTTACTTACCTCAGCTGCCATGGAAGGGCAAATTCCATCTTATTGTACTCCATTTATATTACACTATCAGTGAATTATATATTTTATAAATTCGCTATTAGTGTAATAAAAAATCGACAGAAAATAAAGAGAGTGGAGCGTCAGCTGCCCCTGTGTTCCTGGCACTGATTTTGCCACCTCTGAGGCCAGGGGTCGCAAAAGCAGTGCCAGGGGTAGCAAATTGCATCTGCGACCCCTGGAGACCCCTAAATGACTTCCAGGCTTGCCTTACCCATGAGCAAGGCCACTGGAATTATGCGGTTTTGCGGCTGCTGCTTTGTTTACACAATTACGGTTTTGCAACCTAATCCAGCATCGGCTTCATAATCTGTAGATTTTAACCCCCATAAATGTTTCTAGCTCAAATGAATCAAAAATTACTAAAAGCGCTGCAAGGTGTGTTTGAGGGCAGTGAAGGGGCGGTCGCAAAGGTTAACTGATCATCTTTCAGTTCCTTATTTCTGTATTTCATTGTTAAACCGGTACGAATTAGGTGAAATCTGTGCCCAGCCAATATTACCATGTGTAAAAAATTTAAAATTATGAATACTGTAAAAAAAAAAGTGCTGCATCATTTGCCGTTTCTTGCCGCATAATTTGTCAACCCTGCCACGTTGTTTGGTGCTCCCTGGCCTCATAATTCCAGTGGCCCTACCTATGAGGTCACCTGTCCTTTTAATAGCATATATATAGAGCCTTTTTTACCCAGGATGATTCGTTGAAGCGCTTTACGTTGGGCAGCACGCTGCTCCGGCTTACCAAGGTTAGTGATTAATTCATTGGTTATTGGAATAATCTTGTTTTTAAAATAATACCATTCTATGCATGTACGTACTTCAGTTTCGTGTGTGGTGGATTCAATTAATAGGAGTTAGGCGTGCTCATTGTGGGGTTGGGGCAAAATGGTGTGGGGGCAGTGGGGTATGTGCAGGGCACGAGTCTTAAAGAACAGAAGTGGGGTGACTAGCCAAGTTAGGCAGTGTGCAAGTCAGATCATGTGCGTGACATCAGGGTGGCATCACAATCAGTAACCCATGGCCTCTTAGGAAGTGACATCACAATAAATGTTCTATTATGAGTACATTTGCGCACATTACGAGGTTTAACAAATTAGATTTTGCATTGGGGTTGGGCCTACACGTATGCATTTATTTCTTAAAAACTGCTACAAAGAAGTTGGCAACAAGGAGAAACATGGCAGTAAATCTGTTCTGCTTAATTGGTTGCAAAGCCTACATTCTAAAATATCTTGTGGGGTTAAGGCACCTGCTGCGGAGATCTTTGTGTGCCCAATCAGGGAACAATAATAATTGTAAGAGGTTAACACATTTGGTGGAGAGATCTGTGTTTCCTCCAGCTCCAATGTTGAATCAAAGTGTAGCATAGAGGGTTAATGTATTTCCTGAAAAGCAAATCATCTATCATGTAGGTGACAGATTTTTATTTTGATTGGTAAGTGAGTTACTGCTTTTGACACAGAGATCCTTTTGTGACTTGCAGTTCATAATTTGTGATCCTTCTAATATAGCACCGTGAGCTGTGAAGGACTTGTGAATCCTAAACCTTGCAACCCTCACTGTCTTATGTAACACTTCATATAGATTGATTTATACACTTATGATTTACTGTCAATGTATAATGTGTACATGTGTTGTAAAGTGCTCTGACTACCTGCACTGGGATGAGTTGTGTTATGAAATAAATAAAATAGTTATGTTTAAATTGTTATTTGTGTAAATACTGGGACAGGCTAACACATCTGACATTCCTAAAGTGCCTTCGTTTCCAGTGGTGGCTGGCGGGGAATGGGAGTGGTGTGAGCAGTGGGGGGTTGAAAAAAACGAAAGAAAAGAAAAACCACGTACCTCTTTACGTCTGACGTGTTTAGGAAGCACATAGGTTCCCACAAGCCAATCATGATGCTGCTGTCACCATGACAGTAGTGTCATGATTGGTCTAAGCACCATGGTTCAGTGCTCCAATAGGAATTGGGAGCCTGTACATGCTCATCACACAGGCTGGGAATTATAGCGCGGTGGAGGACATGCTAAGTGCATATGACTGTTTTGCCGGCCCAAGAAGGCCAGCCAAAGTGCCATGTGCACTTAAGTGCATGAACCACCCCACCACCTGTGACACCAGCCCCACCCCGCCCTAACACAGCCCCTTAACTACAAAAAATAAAATGACAATAACATTTTTATTATCAATGTATTTTTCCTTTTCCCACTGTTCCCAGAGCAGTGGGGTGATGCTTCTCCACCTTAGCGCCTTACCAATATCTCCCAGCCAGGATACTCCAACAAAATGAGGCCTGCTGGCCCCTTAACTTCGGCCTTTGTTATGTGTCTGGCTGGAATTTAGTGCTGAACAAATCAAACATTCACTCCCAGTCAAGAGATCTGTGTTAAATCCATCGTTTTGTTGCTCATCATGCCACCCCAGTATGGACCCAGCCACATGCAGATCAGTCTTGACCCATATCTCTTGCCTGGGGTGAATGCTTGATTTGTTCAGCCTTCCGTCTATCATTTGTTTGCACAGCATGGCTGGAATTTAGGGCTACATAGACGACAAACATTTTGTGAGTTCCTAATTGTGACTTACAATTAGGAACTCGCAAAATGCAATGAACAACAGTGTCTCAGACACTGGTTGCGATTCCCAGTGGGATTGCGATTTACCTGCCTCATCAACATTCATGAGGCAGGTCACAATTTGCGACCCATTGGGAAGGGCATGTAATCACAGGGATGGTGGCCTGCTGGGGTCAGCAGACCAGCATGCCTGTGATTGCTTTTCAAATAAAGCAATTTTTGAAATTGAAATACAGCACATTCTAAAATGGGAAAACGTGCTGCATTTAGAAAATAAAAATGAACCTTTTCATTTTTTAAGACTGGGCAGTGGTTCGTGGGACTGCCTGCTCTTGAAAAATGTTGGTGCCCACATTCACAAAGGGAAAGAGGACCCTTGAGGACCGCTTCCCGTTTGCGAATGAGTTACCACCTCCTGCACAGAGACGGTAAAATATGAATGTTTTGCAACCGCATTCCGATTGCAAAACATTCATAAATGCCCCTGCGACGCGCTATAAGATGGGGCACCCTTGAAATACCCCTTCCTATACACAGGCACACCCAGTTCAACTCCTCTTACACACACACACACACACACATATTCAAAGCTCTACCCATCATTGTACTGGAATAATTAAACAGTCACATCTCCTTCGACCGACCTGCCAGACACCTCAGCTTGGATGCAGTTTAATGTTTTTTTTTTAACCATATTTTATTTGCATTTAATTCTCAGTATCACAGACATTGTTTAATGTTGGATAAGTCCAAGACATACACAGCAAATGATCCGTTAACTTTCATGAATTCGTACAATCAGTCTCCCCCCCCCCCCCGGGTTGCATACAAACAATATATAAAAGGGCAATTTGTTAGTAGCAGTCTGTGTGTGTGAAACTTATCAGCCGTGCGTGGTGGTGACCTAGTTCGAGTGTGTTAAGTTTGGTTTCTTCTCAGCTCATTGCCTAGGGGCACGTCATCTGCTCTAGGGGAGCCCATCACTTCAACGTCCTCCTGTCCAGAGGCTATTAGTTCATTCACCAAGGTTTCCCATGCTTTGACCTTGTCCATCTTACCAATCCTCCAGCTAGCTTCCCTAAATAGTAGCCTACTTTCTGCGCCCGCCCACTTTTTTTTAGTTCTTTTCTCCTGGTGGCGACCTGTGGGTCTCTCGGGGCCTTCCAGTTTCTAGCTATCTTCCTCTTGGCTAGGACGTAAGCGAGGTCCTGAAACTTTCCTGTTACTTTGTTCCTGGTTGTGTGCGGAAACCATCCTAAAAGGAAGTGCTCTGGTGTCTGTGGCAGCTCTTTTTCTATCACGTTGCCTACTATCTGCCTACGTCTCCCCAGAAGGTCTGCAGTAGTGGGCATTCCCAGAACATGTGGAGTATGTGTGCATCCCTCTCCCCGCATCTCAGGCAGGCCGCTGATTCCGCTCCGAAGTACCTCCTAATGCTGGCCGGCGTGAGATATGCTCTGTGCAGTACATAATAGTTAATTAATTTGAAGCGTGCGTTCCTGGACGCCTTTGGTATACGTTCTAGAATTTTTTCCCAGTCCCTCTCTGGTATTTCTTTACCTATGTTTCAGGAAGTGACCCCCAGGGAAGTCATATGTTGCCTGCAAGTCTTTGAAGGTAATAGTGCAGAGTCTCTCTAAAGGTCTCCCATTTCTCACAGTCCCGCTTCTACCGAGTCCTGCAGCCCTGCCCAGTGCTCCCCTTGTGGAAGATACCGCAACATTGTCAGATGTAAGGCAGGAGAATAGGGAATCGCAGCACCCACTTTCATCCTTTATCTGGACCAACAGCGCAGTACCACCGTGGTAGCAATTGTGTCTGCTGGCGCGGTGCGGCAGACTCGTAAAATTATTTTTGCTAGGTTGGCAGTGTCTGGTGCGTCTGGGCAGCGTTCTGTCAGGATTGCGGTCTGCCGCTAGCCATTGGATCAGCAAGTATAGTTGCGCAGCTAGATAGTAGCTCTCAAGGTCAGGCACTGCTAGCCCGCCCTCTGCTGTAGGGCCTCGCAGTGATGACAGTGCCACTCTCCGCCCGCCTGTTCCTCAAATAAAAGAAGTGACCATCGAGTCCAAGTCTCTAAACATCGCCCACGGTATCCACACTGGCAGTGTCCTGAAATAATATAAAAGGCGTGGCAATGTTATCATCTTTAGGAACGCCACTCTACCAGCTACAGAAAGTGGGAGTGTGCCCCAAAAATCCAATGCTGCTTTTGCCGTCTCACTGCTTTGCCTACATTACCTTCCAAGAGGTCCGATGCATCATGGTAAATTTTTACACCCAGGTATTGCAGACAGCCAGGCTCCCACCGCATGTGAGAAGTTGGCCTGGCATATGCTGGTCACTAGTTCTAGTGGCCACCTTGCACCAGTCCAATTCGACTCTTGGTAGATAGGTTTAAAGACAACCTTTTGAAAGAAAGCTATCCTAGTGGTAGCTGTGGAGAGCAGCCTTCAGGCTAAGTCTCTGAGGAATGTAAAGCAGCTTGTTTTACCTTATAATCTCTTGAATTACCAAATGAAAAGACACCACACAGGTATATATATCAAATATATATGTATTTATTACTAAATATACTCTACTAATCTCTTTATGAGATTAGAGCCAGGTAAACATTCAAAAGATCAACATTTCTCAATAAATTAAGCACAAAGATGGCTGTAGCCCTAGGGGCGTACCAGACCATATACTAAAAAAATGGCATCACAAACTCGACTTGCAATATGAAGAGGCCTAGGGCCTTGGGAATCGCTGGGGCTTCACTGCTGCAGTGTTTACAGGTAGGTAATCAGCCCACAGGAGGCGCGTGCAGTGTCTAAACACGCATGCGGGTTTCTCATTGGTTTCAATGCAAAAATGTCGCGGTTTGTTATTTACAGTTCTAGGGCACTTCGGAGTGGACAACAAGCAAACAACTTACAGGGTAAGTACTTCGATAGCCAATGCACACTTGGGCACCGTAATGCCAGAGTTACCTCACCCAGGGAAGCCGGGTGCACAGGTGTCCTTTGGTGTCGGGTCGCGATGCTGTTTTCAATGGGAATCGAGGTGTTCTTGCTGCTTGTGTCGTCGAGAGAGGTGTCCGTTCGAATCCAATGATGGATTAGAGTTGCAGGGGACCTAGAAATTGAGGGGACAGAGTTCAGAGTCACTTGCCAGTGACCGGTGGCCAGCAGGATAGATGACCACAGCTGTCGAGTCGTTTCAGGTCGCTGATGTCATTTTGTCTCTTCGCTCACGAGGTCCAGGAGGGATCAATGAAGACCAGCAGCTGGGCTCTGAGGGTCCCACAACGTCTGCAGCTGTTGGCGGTGTCGGCACGCGAATCGGAGTCAACAAACCTTGGCAACTGCAAGTCTTGTGTGGATGGAAGATTGTCGATGGATCAGACCAGCAAGGTCCGATGGACTTACCCAGCGACGGTAAGTGAGGGCAGGCCCAGAGCAACCAGGCGAGCCCTTTAAGTTGAAGCAGAAGTTTTCTGGAGGGCTGCTAGCCACCGGGCAAGCAACCGCAAAGACGCCTTTGCAGGAAAAGTTTAACAACAGCCCACGGTCACTCAGGGCGAGGTAGGCCGCTGAAATTCAGTACCAAACCTGCTAGGGACTTGGACATTAAGTGGTCCAAAGCACAAGTTTGTAGTTTGTCGTTCAGGGCTTGCACTCGAAATCAGTGCACGGTTCCCTGGTATCGCAGTTCCTCGTCACTCGTGGGGTCCAGATGCCACAGCTTCGCTGGGGACTCAAAATGGCCGACGAGAGGTCAGGAAATTTGCTGCAGGGGACGCAGGGACTTCGGGCTCCAGCGGGAGCGGTAAAGTTTGCAACCGTTGTTCAGTCCTTTAGGTGCCTGCCAAACAGGGGAGTCACTCCTTGACTCCAAGGGAGATCCTTCAGTCTTCTAGAGGTAGTAGAAAGTCGAGGGCCAGGATTCTTCTTCTTAGAGCGTCGTCCAGGTGTAATCTGAATTGCATTGGCAATACTAGGTATCTTATACTGATAAGATGGGAGGGACTAGCTCTATGGCCACTCCTCTAGGAGGGCCAGGGTAGTGGGTGGTTACACCCACTTCCCTTTGTCCAGTTTCGCGCCAGGACAGGGGCAGGATGCCCCTGAACCGGTTTGAGCTGGCATATGCACAGAGGAGCCTACTGCTCCCCCAGTGCAGGACTTCAAAGGCACTCTAAGAGTGCACCCACCCAGCTCCAATACACTAAATCCTGTCTGGGAGGTTGTGACACCTCCCTGTGACAGAAAACCCTTTGTTGAGCTCCCTCCACTGCGAGTTTCGGTCAGCAGCAGGAGGGCAGCCCGGTGTCTGTGCTGGTGGCATCCATTTTGTGATGCCAGGGCTTTAGAAGATTTCTACAGTTTAGTACAGTGGATACATGTCATCCCCTCTAGAAGGGTGGGATCATACTCCCACACCAGGGACTGGTGTGGGGGTATGATTCCAAGATGTTTGACACCAAACACAACATGTTTTGATGCAGTCATTCCAAAGTTAGCATTAACCGGGAGGTTATTATGCACTTAAGAGTATATGGTTTAACCGCATCCACAAACAGCAGCAGAGAATAGACTCTGCCAGCTGCAGAGGGGTCCTGCTCAGGCAGAAGCACCCCCTCACATAGTAAACCACGCACCCTGCCCTTGGGATTAATAGGGCCTACCATAGGGGTGACTGATAGGTTTATATGTGTGTGTGTATGGTGAGATATAGGAACCTATACCTCAGTGAGGAGTGCTAACACTACCTCACACAGGCTGCAGTAGCAGGCCTGTGGTGTCAGATTGTGAATGCTTCCCAGGGGTGGCATAATGCATGCTGCAGCCCCTGGTAGGCCTGTGAAGTACCAATGCCCTAGGTACCTAAGGTACCATTTACTAGGGGCTCACAAGCTACCACAGTATCCAATCACTAGTGCATCTAGTATGCACACCAAGTTGTTTAGAGAGATCAGTGAGACCGGGGCCCTGATTAGCAGGGACCCAGCCAGATTATAGCCAGAAACCAGTGTATACATCAGAAAAAAAGTGGGGGCAACACAAGTGCAGATCCTACTCTCCTGCACAACCCCCCCCCCCAAACGCAGGGACATTAAACTAACCTTGACCAGTTGAGTCTTCATGTTCTAAGTGGAAATACCTCGAGAGTCCATCTGCATTGGCATGTTGGGTCCCAGGTCTATGTTCCACTGCATAGTCCATCCCCTGTAGGGACATGGACCACCTGAGCAGTTTAGGATTTTCACCTTTCATCTGTTTGAGCCATAGGAGGGGCTTATGGTCAGTCTGAACAATGAAGTGAGTGCTAAACAAGTATGGCCTCAGCTTCTTCAGGGCCCAAACCACAGCAAAGGCCTCCCTCTCAATAGCTGACCAACGTTTCTCTCTAGGGGTCAGCCTTCTGCTTATAAAAGCTACTGGCTGGTCTTGACCTTCATCATTAAGTTGAGACAGTACAGCTCCCACACCCAGCTCTGAAGCATCTGTTTGGACAATGAACTTCTTTTTGTAATCTGGACTCTGTAAGATGGGGGCAGTGCACATTGCCTGCTTGAGGTCATCAAATGCCTTTTGACAGCTAGCTGTCCACTGAACCTTTTTTGGCATTTTCTTGGAGGTTAGATCATTTAAGGGGGTCACTATAGATCCATATCCCTTAACAAACCTCCTGTAATACCCAGTCAGGCCCAAGAAGGCTCTCACCTGTGTCTGGGTGGTTGGAGCTACCCAGTCCTTTATGGTCTGGATCTTGCTCTGCAATGGTTGAACCTGGCCTCCACCTACAAGTTGGCCCAGGTACACAACCTGACTCTGCCCTATCTGGCACTTAGTGGCCTTGATAGTGAGGCCTGCTTTCTGCAGGGCCTCCAGTACATTCTTGAGGTGGACCAGGTGATCCTGCCAGGTAGAACTAAAGACAGCAATATCATCTAGATATGCTGAGCAATAAGTTTCCATACCAGTCAGAACTTTATTCACCAACCTCTGGAATGTGGCAGGTGCATTCTTCAAACCAAAGGGCATTACCACTAAGTGATAGTGCCCACCAAGGGTCGAAAATGCAGTTTTAGCCTTGGCATCATCAGCTAATTTGATTTGCCAATAGCCAGCTGTAAGGTCAAATGTACTTAGATATTTGGCTGAGGCCAAAGTATCTATCAGTTCATCTGCCCTTGGTATTGGGTAGGCATCAGTCCTTGTGACTGCATTGAGGCCACTGTAGTCAACACAAAACCTCATCTCTTTCTTACCGCCCTGGGTATGAGGTTTTGGGACAAGGACTACTGGGCTAGCCCAAGGGCTATCTGAGGGCTCAATCACGCCTAGCTCCAACATTTTCTGGACTTCAGTCCTGATACAGTCCCTGACATGGTCAAGTTGCCTGTAGATTTTACTCTTGACAGGCAGACTGTCTCCAGTGTCCACCTCATGGGTGCACCAGGAAGTCTGACTTGGGGTCAGGCTAAACATATGTCTAAACTGTTGTAGCACTTGTCTACATTCCGTTTGCTGATGGTCAGTGAGGCTGCTTGACAAAGCAACACCATCAACTGACCCATCATCAGGGTTCTGAGAGAGGAGGTCAGGGAGAGGGTCACTCTCCTCCTCCTGGTCCTCATCAGTTGCCATGAGCAAGCTCATGTCAGCCCTGTCCACATATGGTTTAAGTCTGTTGACATGGAGCACTCTAAGAGGGCTCCTGGGAGTACCAAGATCTACCAAGTAGGTGACCTCTCCCTTCTTTTCAACAATTGTATGAGGGCCACTCCATTTGTCCTGGAGAGCTGCTGGGGCCACAGGCTCCAACACCCACCTTTCCTGGCCTGGCTGGTAAACAGTCAGAACAGCCTTTTGGTCATGTCAAGCTTTTTGCAGTTCTTGGCTTGCCTCAAGGTTTTTAGTGGTCTTCTTCATGTACTCAGCCATCCTGGAGCAGAGACCAAGTACATAGTCCACTACATCCTGTTTGGGAGGTTTGAGAGGTAACTCCCATCCCTCCTTCACCAGACATAATGGTCCTCTCACAGGGTGCCCAAACAGAAGTTCAAAGGGGCTGTAGCCAACCCCCTTCTGAGGAACCTCCCTGTATGCAAATAGAAGGCAAGGAAGTAAAAGGTCCCATTTTCGCCTAAGCTTTTCTGGGAGGCCCTTAATCATTCCTTTTAGGGTTTTGTTGAATCTCTCAACTAACCCATTGCATTGTTGGTGATAGGGAGGGGTGAATTTGTAGTTTACACCACACTCCTTCCACATTGCAGTCAAATATCCTGACATAAAGTTTGAACCTCTGTCAGAGATGACCTCCTTAGGAAAACCCACTCTGGAGAATACTCCAATGAGGGCTCTTGCTACCACAGGGGCTGTGGTAGTCCTGAGGGGAATGGCTTCTGGATACCTGGTGGCATGATCCACTACCACCAGTATAAACCTGTGCCCAGATGCTGTTGGAGGGTCAAGGGGACCAACTATATCAATCCCTACCCTTTCAAAGGGAACCCCCACCACAGGGTGTGGTATCAGGGGGGCCTTTGTAGTGCCACCTGTCTTGCCACTGGCTTGACAAGTGACACAGGAGCGACAAAACTCCTTTGTGTCTTCAGACATGTGTGGCCAATGAAAATGTGGAACAAGCCTGTCCCAGGTCTTGTTTTGGCCCAAGTGACCTGCCAATGGGATATCATGTGCTAGGGTGGTTGGAGCTACCCAGTCTGGGTGGTTGGAGCTACCCAGTCCTTTATGGTCTGGATCTTGCTCTGCAATGGTTGAACCTGGCCTCCACCTACAAGGTAGCCCAGGTACACAACCTGACTCTGCCCTATCTGGCACTTAGTGGCCTTGATAGTGAGGCCTGCTTTCTGCAGGGCCTCCAGTACATTCTTGAGGTGGACCAGGTGATCCTGCCAGGTAGAACTAAAGACAGCAATATCATCTAGATATGCTGAGCAATAAGTTTCCATACCAGTCAGAACTTTATTCACCAACCTCTGGAATGTGGCAGCTGCATTCCTCAAACCAAAGGGCATTACCACTAAGTGATAGTGCCCACCAGGGGTCGAAAATGCAGTTTTAGCCTTGGCATCATCAGCTAATTTGATTTGCCAATAGCCAGCTGTAAGGTCAAATGTACTTAGATATTTGGCTGAGGCCAAAGTATCTATCAGTTCATCTGCCCTTGGTATTGGGTAGGCATCAGTCCTTGTGACTGCATTGAGGCCACTGTAGTCAACACAAAACCTCATCTCTTTCTTACCGCCCTGGGTGTGAGGTTTTGGGACAAGGACTACTGGGCTAGCCCAAGGGCTATCTGAGGGCTCAATCACGCCTAGCTCCAACATTTTCTGGACTTCAGTCCTGATACAGTCCCTGACATGGTCAAGTTGCCTGTAGATTTTACTCTTGACAGGCAGACTGTCTCCAGTGTCCACCTCATGGGTGCACCAGGAAGTCTGACTTGGGGTCAGGCTAAACATATGTCTAAACTGTTGTAGCACTTGTCTACATTCCGTTTGCTGATGGTCAGTGAGACTGCTTGCCAAAGCAACACCATCAACTGACCCATCATCAGGGTTCTGAGAGAGGAGGTCAGGGAGAGGGTCAATCTCCTCCTCCTGGTCCTCATCAGTTGCCATGAGCAAGCTCATGTCAGCCCTGTCCACATATGGTTTAAGTCTGTTGACATGGAGCACTCTAAGAGGGCTCCTGGGAGTACCAAGATCTACCAAGTAGGTGACCTCTCCCTTCTTTTCAACAATTGTATGGGGGCCACTCCATTTGTCCTGGAGAGCTGCTGGGGCCACAGGCTCCAACACCCACACTTTCTGGCCTGGCTGGTAAACAGTCAGAACAGCCTTTTGGTCATGCCAAGGTTTTTGTAGTTCTTGGCTTGCCTCAAGGTTTTTAGTGGCCTTCTTCATGTACTCAGCCATCCTGGAGTGGAGACCAAGTACATAGTCCACTACATCCTGTTTGGGAGGTTTGAGAGGTAACTCTCATCCCTCCTTCACCAGACATAATGGTCCTCTCACAGGGTGTCCAAACAGAAGTTCAAAGGGGCTGTAGCCAACCCCCTTCTGAGGAACCTCCCTGTATGCAAATAGAAGGCAAGGAAGTAAAAGGTCCCATTTTCGCCTAAGCTTTTCTGGGAGCCCCTTAATCATTCCTTTTAGGGTTTTGTTGAATCTCTCAACTAACCCATTGCATTGTGGGTGATAGGGAGGGGTGAGTTTTTAGTTTACACCACACTCCTTCCACATTGCAGTCAAATATCCTGACATAAAGTTTGAACCTCTGTCAGAGATAACCTCCTTAGGAAAACCCACTCTGGAGAATACTCCAATGAGGGCTCTTGCTACCACAGGGGCTGTGGTAGTCCTGAGGGGAATGGCTTCTGGGTACCTGGTGGCATGTTTCACTACCACCAGTATAAACCTGTGCCCAGATGCTGTTGGAGGGTCAAGGGGACCAACTATATCAATCCCTACCCTTTCAAAGGGAACCCCCACCACAGGTAGTGGTATCAGGGGGGCCTTTGTAGTGCCACCTGTCTTGCCACTGGCTTGACAAGTGACACAGGAGCGACAAAACTCCTTTGTGTCTTCAGACATGTGTGGCCAATGAAAATGTGGAACAAGCCTGTCCCAGGTCTTGTTTTGGCCCAAGTGACCTGCCAATGGGATATCATGTGCTAGTGTCAAGAGGAACCCCCTAAACTTCTGAGGAATCACCAACCTCCTGGTGGCGCCAGGAGTAGGTTCCCTTGCCTCAGAGTAAAGGAGCCCCTCATCCCAATAAACCTTATGGGACCCACTAGCACTCCCAGCAGCCTCAGCAGCAGCTTGCTGTCTGAGGGGTTCAAGAGTGGGGCAGCACTGTTGCTCTTTGCTCAGATCTTCCCTGGAAGGGCCCCCTGCCCCCAAGAACTCAACCTGACCAGGCTCAAGTTCCTCTGGGGCAGTTCCTTCTTCAGGCTCTGCTTCTCCTCCCTCTGGAGGGGAATCTGTGATCTGAGACAGAGGGAAAGGCCCAGCCTTAACCCCACTGCTCCTCCTCTTGGGTAGCAACTGGTCCATAGTTTCAGGATCCAGTGCTGGTTCAGCTCTATGCATTTTGGCTTGTGACCTGGTCACAGCAAATACCTCTGCAGGTATGCCCAACATCTCAGCATGAGTCCATATTTCTACTTCAGACCAGGCTGAAGTCTCTAGATCATTGCCCAACAAACATTCGACAGGGAGGTCTGCACTGACTACTACCTTTTTGAGGCCAGTTACCCTTCCCCAGGAGAAATTAACAACTGCCAGGCTATGGTTGGTCCTGGTGTTGCTAGCATTGGTTACCTGGTACATTTCACCCAGGATGATCTGTGCAGTATCCACTAGGTCCTCTGCCACCATGGTGACACTAGCACCTGTGTCCCTGAATGCCAAAGCCTGTTTGCCATTTATAATAGGCTGCTGTTTGTATTTGCCCAGATTACTGGGGCTCACTAGGAATGACATATCAAGGTCTCCCTCACAAACAAGCAATGCCTGTGTTGGTACTCTGACTAGGCCAGAGTCCACATCAGAACCCAGGGTCAACCCTACTACACCCTTATTCTGAGCATTACCTCCACCACTGACTGTACTAGGGGGTACAGGTGCCTTAGGGGCTGGAGTGGTGGTGGTTTGGTCTTTGGACTTGGTACAATCAGAAGTCCAGTGCCCTTTCTGTTTACAGTATTTGCACCAGGGCTTCTTTTGGCCTTTTCCCTTTGCAGATTGTGACTCCCCACCAGATGCAGATTTTTGGGGCCCTTGTGAAGACTTCTGGTCTTTAGACTTATCCCCACCTTTCTCTAAGCCTTTAGGATCTTGCTTCTTAGTGTCACCACCCTGGTTCTGGTTTTTCTGCCTCACCCTGGTTCTGACCCATTTGTCTGCCTTCTTTCCCAATTCTTGGGGAGAGGTCAGATCAGAGTCCACCAGGTACTGATGCAACAACTGGTTCTGACAATTATTAAGGATCTGTTCTCTCATTATAAGATTATACAATCCCTTAAAGTCAGTTACTCTACTACCAACCAGCCAACCTTCTAGAGCCTTGGTTTCACAATCAACAAAGTCAGTCCAATCCTGAGTCTGTGCTTTCTGGGTATCCCTGAACTTCAACATGTACTGTTCAGTGGTTAAGCCAAACCCATCTATCAAAGCACTCTTCAGGGCTTCATAATCATTAGCATCCTCTTCTCTAACAGTGAGGAGCTTGTCTCTACCTTTATCTGAAAAGGAGAGCCACAAGATTGCTGCCCGCTGTTTCTGGGGGACCTGTTGAACTTTACAGGCCCTCTCCATAGCAGTTATCCATTTGTGGATATCATCCCCACTCTGGTAGGGAGGAACAACCTTGGACAGGTTCCTATGGTCAGGAGTATAATCTCTGTTTCTAGGGACACTGTTGCTGCCACCAGGGGTATCTAACCCCTCCTTCTTTGAAGCTCTTTGGAGCTCGAAGGCTTCCCTATCTAAGGCCAATTGCTTGGTTCTGAGAGCAAGCCTAGCTTCCTCATACTGCAGCAATTTGTACCTTCTTTCAGAGAAGGTCTCCCTGGGAAAGTTGGAGCTCCTTTGTGGAACAGATTCTCTTCCAGAATGGTATGACCTGTCAGAGTCCCTTGAGAGGGACCTAGGCCTGTCTCCCACTCTTTCAGTTCTCTTAGGGAGAATTCCTCTGTTTCCATCAGACTCTTGTGAGTCTGGCCCATAATCCACAGACTCCAGGTCATCTTGATTTTCATCATCAGACCCAGAGACTATGTTTGACCCACCCCCTGATCCAGACCCACTTGCTCCGAGAGCTTGTTTCAGGTCATCTGCTACTAACAGATCTATCAGGTGTTGTGATGAGGGACTCCTGCCCACCCTCAGTTGTCTTGCAAAGCATAAGGCCTTCAAATTTGTATAGGCAATATCTTTGTACCGAGATGGGATGGGCCCACTGGCTCCATCCTGGTGAGGCATACTAGTGTTGTGCGGTGTTGTACTACCTACACTAGTTGTGGCCTACTAAACCTAGCTTGAGCTGTAGCAAGGGTGTGCTTATCCCTTCACAAACAGCTCTAAGTTCAGTAGAACTTATTGATACTAGCTTGACTTTATATGTACCTTGAGTACCTTAAGTGGTTTTCAGTTAGTGTTGGACTCATTTTGCCCCTAAAGCGCCTGGAAGCGCTTTTATTTGCCTTTAGCGCTCGGAGCGCTTTAATTCTGAAAGCCGGTGCCCACCTGGCATTTGCCCGTTCTAAACGCATCCTGAAGTCCCCTGGCAGGTGCCCACCCTGCCAGGGACATTGCCGTGGTCGTCGGCGGGTGCCTACCCCGCTTATTTAATTATTTAGTCGGCGGGTGCCCACCCCGCTTATTTGTTCGAATTACGAGGGAGCCTACCCCTCATTGCCGCTGTGAAGGAGAATCACCGCTGCGGCCCGGTTCATAACCAGAAGTCAGGCGGCCCATGTTGGGCCGTGGGCGAGACGTGACAAAGCAGGAAGCGGACGGGAGCCTACCCCGCGCTCCTGCACTGAAGCCGGAAATCTGTGTTGACTGACGCGGGGCTCCCGTGAGGTCGAGGGAAGCCCCGCGCCGAGAAGAGGAACGCCGCCGAGAGAAGGTGCAAGCGGGAGCAGGCGGGAGCCTACCCCGCGCTCCCGCGATCCAGAAGAAGCCAGCCAAGTCCAGCGGAGCTCCCCTGAGTGAGGAGAGCCCCGCGCTGAAGGAACCACCCGGAAGAAGCCGCGCAATCCGGTGAGTGGTGTTGGGGGTGTTCCTGAGTTCCAGAGGGGGACTCCAACGTAGCGCAGCCACTGGGTAGTTGGGGGTGTGTCGGGGCACGCTCCTCGGTGCCCGCCCCCCCCAGTTGTTTCGGAGCCAGCAAGGCTCAGGGGGCCTTCGTTTATCCTGCTGAGTCCCCCGAGCGGGACTCCAACGTCCAAGGGGGCATTGTTTCAAGAGTCCAGAGGGACTCCATCGTGGGGGCATATTATTTTAGAGCGCTCGTGGGGCTCCAACACCCCGCATTGTTTTCTCCGAGCGCTGGTGCGCTCCACGTTATTGGGGGCCATATTCGTTTGTCTAGAGCCCAGGGAGGCTCCAACAACTGCCCTATTTTTCCTAAGAAGGCACAGTGGTGCCCACGCTCCTTTCTACAGCTGCCCAGCACTTAGTGGGCAGCTGCAACGTTTAGGTTGTACATTGTGCGCCTGGCTTGCGCAGCCTGCGCAGTCGCACCCTGACAGTTGGATATTGGGTATTTTTGCACCCTGAGAGGCCAGTTGGCCTGGGGCCAGTTATCTTGTGTTGTGCCCTCCCCTAGGGCGCCTGGTGATTTCCATACATGTACTTTTGCTCCTGCGCATTGCCTTCATGATATTTTCTTTCCTAAACTGTGTTTATGCCTTGGAGATTGTTTTACTAGTAGTAGTTATGCTAGTGTGTCCATGATTCCCTGCGTGATATTTTCCTAAGGTGGTTAGGGTTGCGTAGGTGGTACTTACCTGTTACCAGTAGTTACTGGTTGTGTGCAACATGTTCTATTTTTAGTGCTACAGTGATTGTATGGGCTATGTTCTAAAGTATTATTCCTACGTTCTAAGTGTAATTTCTACAAAGTGCTAATTCCTGACAGTGGTCCATGTGGCCCTGTCCCCTGTATATATAATCCCTTGTAAATTCTGCCCGTGCCTGTTGGCACATTGTAAAGTGTGTGTTTTTATCTAATGTGTTTTGATATAATACAAAGGTTATTTTTATAGAATACCTTGTGTGGAGTTTCCTTTGTGGTGGGCCTTGGGTGTTGTTGCTGGGTGCGCGCGCAAACGCTTTACACATCGCCTCAGGGATAAGCCTGTCTGCTCGTGCCAAGCTACCAAGGGGGTGAGCAGGGGTTATCTTTGGCGTGTAACTTCCTTGCCCTGACTAGAGTGGTGGTTTCTGCCTGACTTTGGCGCAAGCCTTAGCCAACCAGAAATCCCATTTCTAACAGTTAGTAATTCAAATAGAGATTTTCTGGTAAAACAATGGCAAGCTGGAATCCCACACACTGCCCACCAATGTGAGAAGTTGGCCTGGCATATGCTGGTCACTAGTTCTAGTGGCCACCTTGCACCAGTCCAATTCGACTCTTGGTAGATAGGTTTAAAGACAACCTTTTGAAAGAAAGCTATCCTAGTGGTAGCTGTGGAGAGCAGCCTTCAGGCTAAGTCTCTGAGGAATGTAAAGCAGCTTGTTTTACCTTATAATCTCTTGAATTACCAAATGAAAAGACACCACACAGGTATATATATCAAATATATATGTATTTATTACTAAATATACTCTACTAATCTCTTTATGAGATTAGAGCCAGGTAAACATTCAAAAGATCAACATTTCTCAATAAATTAAGCACAAAGATGGCTGTAGCCCTAGGGGCGTACCAGACCATATACTAAAAAAATGGTATCAAAAACTCGACTTGCAATATGAAGAGGCCTAGGGCCTTGGGAATCGCTGGGGCTTCACTGCTGCAGTGTTTACAGGTAAGTAATCAGCCCACAGGAGGCGCGTGCAGTGTCTAAACACGCACGCGGGTTTCTCATTGGTTTCAATGCAAAAATGTCGCGGTTTGTTATTTACAGTTCTAGGGCACTTTGGAGTGGACAACAAGCAAACAACTTACAGGGTAAGTACTTCGATAGCCAATGCACACTTGGGCACCGTAACGCCAGAGTTACCTCACCCAGGGAAGCCGGGTGCACAGTTGTCCTTTGGTGTCGGGTCACGATGCTGTTTTCAATGGGAATCGAGGTGTTTTTGCTGCTTGTGTCGTCGAGAGAGGTGTCCGTTCGAATCCAACGATGGATTGGAGTTGCAGGGGACCTAGAAATTGAGGGGACAGAGTTCAGAGTCACTTGCCAGTGACCGGTGGCCAGCAGGATAGATGACCACAGCTGTCGAGTCGTTTCAGGTCGCTGATGTCGTTTTGTCTCTTCGCTCACGAGGTCCAGGAGGGATCGATGAAGACCAGCAGCTGGGCTCGGAGGGTCCCACAACGTCTGCAGCTGTTGGCGGTGTCAGCACTCGAATCGGAGTCAACAAACCTTGGCAACTGCAAGTCTCATGTGGATGGAAGATTGTCGATGGATCAAACCAGCAAGGTCCGATGGACTTACCCAGCAAGGGTAAGTGAAGGCAGGCCCAGAGCAACCAGGCGAGCCCTTGAAGTTGAAGCAGAAGTCTTCTGGAGGGCTGCTAGCCAACGGGCAAGCAACCGCAAAGACGCCTTTGCAGGAAAAGTTTAACAACAGCCCACGGTCACTCGGGACGAGGTAGGCCGCTGAAATTCGGTACCAGACCTGCTAGGGACTTGGACATTAAGTGGTCCAAAGCACAAGTTTGTAGTTCGTCGTTCAGGGCTTGCACTCGAAATCAGTGCACGGTTCCCTGGTATCGCAGTTCCTCGTCACTCGTGGGGTCCAGATGCCACAGCTTCACTGGGGACTCAAAATGGCCAACAAGAGGTCAGGAAATCTGCTGCAGGGGACGCAGGGACTTCGGGCTCCAGCGGGAGCGGTAAAGTTTGCAACCGTTGTTCAGTCCTTTAGGTGCCTGCCAAGCAGGGGAGTCACTCCTTGACTCCAAGGGAGATCCTTCAGTCTTCTAGAGGTAGTAGAAAGTCGAAGGGCCAGGATTCTTCTTCTTAGAGTGTCGTCCAGGTGTAATCTGAATTGCATTGGCAATACTAGGTATCTTATACTGATAAGATGGGAGGGACTAGCTCTATGGCCACTCCTCTAGGAGGGCCAGGGTAGTGGGTGGTTACACCCACTTCCCTTTGTCCAGTTTCGCACCAGGACAGGGGCAGGATGCCCCTGAACCGGTTTGAGCTGGCATATGCACAGAGGAGCCTACTGCTCCCCCAGTGCAGGGCTTCAAAGGCACTCTAAGAGTGCCCCCACCCAGCTCCAATACACTAAATCCTGCCTGGGAGGTTGTGACACCTCCCTGTGACAGGAAACCCTTTGTTGAGCTCCCTCCACTGCGAGTTTCGGTCAGCAGCAGGAGGGCAGCCCGGTGTCTGTGCTGGTGGCATCCATTTTGTGATGCCAGGGCTTTAGAAGATTTCTACCGTTTAGTACAGTGGGTACATGTCATCCCCTCTAGAAGGGTGGGATCATACTCCCACACCAGGGACTGGTGTGGGGGTATGATTCCAAGATGTTTGACACCAAACACAACATGTTTTGATGCAGTCATTCCAAAGTTAGCATTAACCGGGAGGTTATAATGCACTTAAGAGTATATGGTTTAACCGCATCCACAAACAGCAGCAGAGAATAGACTCTGCCAGCTGCAGAGGGGTCCTGCTCAGGCAGAAGCACCCCCTCACATAGTAAACCACGCACCCTGCCCTTGGGATTGATAGGGCCTACCATAGGGGTGACTGATAGGTTTATATGTGTGTGTGTATGGTGAGATATAGGAACCTATACCTCATGTGTAGGTTCACACAGGCTGCAGTAGCAGGCCTGTGGTGTCAGATTGTGAATGCTTCCCAGGGGTGGCATAATACATGCTGCAGCCCCTGGTAGGCCTGTGAAGTACCAATGCCCTAGGTACCTAAGGTACCATTTACTAGGGGCTCACAAGATACCACAGTATCCAATCACTAGTGCATCTAGTATGCACACCAAGTTGTTTAGAGAGATCAGTGAGACTGGGGCCCTGATTAGCAGGGACCCAGCCAGACTATAGCCAGAAACCAGTGTATACATCAGAAAAAAAGTGGGGGCAACACAAGTGCAGATCCTACTCTCCTACACCGCAGTCTTACCAAGGTAAGCGGTGGAGGGGTATCCGGGGTTAGTGAAAACAGACTGGATTTTTGCCAGTTAACCCGGAGGGCAGACACAGTGCCGAATCGTGCTAGCATGGTGGGTGCCCCTGAAGTTCGCCCTAAGTGTCGTGCAAAAAGATCAGAAGATCATCCGCATATAATGCTATCAGAAGACGGCCCGTTGAGATCTCTAGCCCTCTGTAATCCTGGCCGCTCCTGGCTCTACCTGCCAGCAGTTCCATGGCCAGAGCAAACAGGAGGGGAGAGAGGGGGCATCCCTGTCTCGTTCCCCTTACCACCCCCGGTCTAGGTGAGATGACTCTTCCAGTGCGCACCCGGTCTGTAGGGGCTGTGTACAGGAGTTGCACCCATTTCAGGAATCCCTCCCCCTGGCCCATCCCGACCAGGACTGCATACAAATATTGCCATTCCAGGCTGTCAAATGTCTTTTCAATGTCTACTGCAAGCACTGCTGCTTCCTGTTTTGTATCCTTCAGAGTCTATTATCGTTCAAAGGCGTCTGATGTTTGTGGCAGTGTTCTACCCTGGGATAAAACCCGCCTGGTCGGGGGTGGACCAGATGAGACATACGTGGCAGTAAACGGGTCGCGGGGATCTTACTCAAGATCTTATAGTCCATGTTCAACATGGACAACGGTCTGTAGGCCGTGTAGTCGTGGCGTTCTTTCCCTGTTTAAGGTATGGGGATAATGAGGGCCTTGCTGGTGCTTTCTCGGGCCTTCTGGAACAGTGCGGCCAGGTGGGGTGTCAATTCTTCCACATACGTTGCAAAAAACTTGGCCGGTAGGCCATCTGTGCCCGGCGATTTATTACGCGCCATTCCCTTGATGGCCACCTGAATCTCCCGTTGCGTGATATCCGCCCCTAACAGTTCTGCAATTTCAGGGGCCAGGAGTGCCAGTGGTAGATCAGTCAGGTAATCCCCCATGTCTGTCAACTCACATGTACATGTTTTGGTATATAGTGAGGTGTAGTAGCGTGCAAAAACCTTGTTGATCTTACCCTGGGCAAAGTGTCTGATCCCCCACTCATCTTCTATTTCCACCGGAGAAGAACCCCGGCTCACCGGATTCGTCAGCCATGCAAGGAGCGATCCAGACTTGTCTCATTCATCATGCATCCGTTCTAAATATTTTTTGTAGTCAAAGCTCCTGAGCCTCTCCGTTTGCTTCGATACCTCCTCTTTGGCGTCCAGGAGAGCTGTTTGGAGCTCCGGATGTCCTGGCCTCGTGCGTTCCACTTCTCGGAGAGCTGACTCTGCCCCTCTATTTCCTTCATATTAACCCTCCTGACTCCTGTGGCATGCGTAATGCACTGGCACCTTAAAACCACCTTAAAAGACCCCATTCTGTGGTTAGGGATGCCGTCGTCCCAGTATTGAGTCGGAAATAATCCGCTATTTCACCCCTGATCTCCTCCCTAAAAACCTGATCCTCCAGTGTGTCTGGGCGAAGGCGCCACATGGGGATCGCCGCTGGCGGGTGCGCCCATGTCAGGGACATAATCAGCGGATTATGATCTGAAATGGTGCGTGCCAGATATTCTGCGGACGTGACCTGTTGCTGAGCATCCACTGAGCACAATGAGGCATCTAGTCGCACGAGCACTTTGTGGACCGCTGAAAAATAAGAGTAGTCTTTGGTTTGCAGCATCAGGGTTCACCATGTGTCCAACAGCCCCCAGCTCTGTCTCCAAGTACTGAACGTATGGGAAGCACGCGCTACTTGGGAGGTTGGTAGCGGAGGGTGGGACCTGTCCAAAAGTACGTCTTCTACACTGTTAAAGTCCGCCCCCACTATCGCAGTACCTGTAAGATATTGTGCTAATTTGTGGGTTAGCGTAGCAAAGAATGCAGGCTGATCTACATTAGGGACGTACACACTTATCATGGTAATGTCTCGGCCTTCCAGCCTTCCCTTGATGGCCACGTATCGTGTGAGAAAGTGCCATCTTTCTTGCATGGTATGCCCCCACTTTTTGCTGATTTGCTGAATGTACTTTGACTGAGTGTGCCCTGGACTCCTGCCAATCAGGTGCCCAGGGCCTATGTTCCTTCCCTAAAATACACAAACCCCAAATTGGCAAACCCTGGCCACATGTCAGCCCCTGGTAAAGGTACCCTAGGTACCCAGGGCCTTGTGACCAGGGAAGGCCTCTAAGGGCTACAGCAATCATTGTGCCACCCTTAGAGGCCCTGTACCCTTACACACACACACTGCCTTTGCAGGCTGGGTGTCTGGGTGCAGGACAAAACAAAGAGTCGACATGGCACACATCTCTGTGTGGCACGCCCAACACCTACACTGCCAAGGCATATATCAGCCACCCCTCTGGCTGGGTGCCTTATGCCAATGGTGTGGGCACAGGAGCAGGAGCCCTGTGCCCCTACAGTGCCCAGGTCCATTCCTGGGCACTGTAAGTGCAGTGCTGCCATTTAAGAGTACATGGTGCTGAGAGCTCGTCAAACACGAACTCCACAGCACCATAATGGCAAAACTGAAGACTGGGAAGTTTGGTATCAAACTTCTCAGCACATTAAACCCACACTGATGCCAGTGTGGAATTTAATGTACCAAGCACCCCAGAGGGCATCTTAGAGATGCCCCCTTACAACTAACCTACAATCCACGTCTGCTCTGAAGCCGCCTAGGCTGCCACACAGCAGACATGTTGCTGGACCCCTGGGTGGGAGAGCCCCTGCTCTCCTGGGCCTGCAACAATGCCCATCCTGGGCGAGGTGATAAATCTCCTCCCCCAGGATGAGCAAAGGGAAGCTTCAAAGGCATGCCGCCTCTGTGAGCTTCCCGAGGCCACTGCAACCCCCCACTCTGGCGGGAAGCTTGGCCGGAAACCCCAAACAAGGACAGGGGATGTGCCAGCCTGCCCACCCCACCCCTCAGGTGGGGGAGGCGAGGTGAAGCACATCTCCGGGCTCTCGCCATCTTGAAGATGGGAGGCCCTACCCTATCAGGACTAGGCTACTGCCACCCTCCCACAGGAGAGAGGCAGGATAGGGGGTGTACCCACCCCAGGACAGGGACCCATTGGTCCCTGGCCTTCACCTACCTGTAACGCCCCTAAATCTAGTATTTAGGGGCACCCTGAACCTTCCCTCCCCAGATTCCAGATTGGAAACTACAAAGAGCAAGAAGAAAGCAGATCTGCCCTGCAGCTGCTGAAAAGAGGAAGACAGCAACTGCTTTGGCCCCAGCCCTACCGGCCTGTCGACCCTCGAACCTGCTCCTGCTCCAACCCGGCACCTCTTGTGGCCAGCAACCTCACCAACCCCGGAGGACCTGGCTACCCTTTGGCTCTAAGCCCCTGGGACTCCCATGAGAAGAGGCTCTACTCAAAAACCTATCTCTAACCCCTGGCAGCAGCCCGGAACCGCGAACTCAGCACACTCTGCACCACCCAAGCCTGGCCAGTGCCGGAGTGAACTAAAACCCTGAGGACGACCCCACGGCGACTGTGACCCCGAGTCCGGCACCCAAGGACCTCCCTCGACACTCCTGAAGAATCCTGCAGCCTCAGAACAAGGTGCCCCCCCAACCGCGATCAACAGAGGGTAAGATTTCCCGACACCAAAAGGCACCCCTGCACGCAGCGCCCGACAGCCCCCTGTGCCCAATCCCGGGGTACCTACCTATCCTCCAACTACCCAACTTACCTCTCGAAGTGGTGGTGGCACCTGAAGAGTCCTCGTCCCCGAGCTTGCAGTCTTTTTCCAAACCGGAGATTTCCCATTGAAATCAATTGAGCGCCCGAAGGCTCAAAAGCACTCTGCACCCAGCCGCCCGAGTGGCACTGGCAGTGAAAACTCTACACCTACCCACTTCCCCACTTGCCCTGAGTAAGTGACCAGGAGCTCAGCTCCCACAGCCGCGTGGCTTGCCAGTCAGCAGCCACCAACCAAGGCCCCCCTATCCCTCATAGGATAACATTGGGCCTAACTCTCTCTGCACCCGGCCGCCCTAGAGCCGCTGAGGGTGAACCAACTTTACCTACCTGACCCTGGGGGATCCCTGAGTCTATGCCAAGAACCTCAACTCTGCCAGTCGAGTACTTACCCTTAAACCGCAAACTCTATTTTCCTCATAGGGTTACATTGACTGGCTTTTTCCTGAAATTTCTTCTAAGTGTGGACTTTTCAAATCTTAAAATATTCACAAAAAATCAGGCGAGTAACGAAAACGAAATTACTCACCTGCCCTTAGGTGAGCTCCCAGTGCTGGATCTTGGTGCCCAGCACTGACTCAGAAAGATACTTACAACTGTACTTACCCGTAACTCGATTTTCTTCCATAGGAATCCATTGACTGTTTTTCTGTGAAAGTGTCGATTTCTGCAGTCTTTAAATATTCTTCAAAAATCATATAATATCTGAAAACGTAATTACTTACCTGTTTTGGATAAAGGTCCAAGTACTGAGTCTAGGCACCCAGTACTGGATTACAAAAGTAACGAGAACCTACTGTACCTGTAACCTGAATTTTCTTCCGTAGGGACTCATTGCATGTTTCCTTCGAAATATTTTCTGTCAACTTTTAAAATAGCTAAATATTGTTTAAAAGTCATTACAGTAATTAAGTCGACTTTCATCACTTGATTCTGAGTACTGACCCAGGACTGAATCTAGGATCCAGTCCTGAAATTCCAAATGTAATCTAAAAAGTAATCTGTTGCAAGTAATCTGAATTTACCATTGAGCTCAATGCATTGTTGTGTTTAAAATAGAGTTGCCTATTGCAACCACTTGTAACTGTTTACAAAAGTCAACTGCAATTGCAAAAGTATTTGTATGAAACATCTCGTTCTGAGAAAGTATATTTTAAATCCAAGTGTTGGTTCTAAAATAAAACAAGCATATATTTTTTATATACAAACCATTGGCCTAGAGTTCAGTTATTGAGTGTGTGAGACCATTTGCTGACTGAGTGTGTACAACAAATGCTTTACACTGTCCTCTGATACTGCCTTACTGCTCGACCAAGCTACCACTTTAGAGAGTAAGGTTATATCTAACTTTCACCTATGTCAAACCCTGGGGGACTGTGGACTCTGTACACCCTGTACCTATTAAGGAACAGTATATACAGAGCCACTTTCTCACATATCGGCCCTCCGGATCAACCACTGAATGGAGTAACAGGAACGGGACTCCTCCCCCCCCTCCCCCCCCCCGGACCCACACCACTGCCCCCGTGCATAAGCCGAGTAGGTAGTGTAGAAGAGCTGCCCTCTCCATCTCCTGTGTAATGCCTGCCCTTCCTTTTGTGTTAGGTGTGTTTCTTGTAAAAGAGTTATCTGGGCTCCCCGCCGTTTAATATATGAGAGGATTTTATGGCGTTTAGACATAGTGTGCGTGCCCCTAATGTTCTAGGTCATGTATTTGTAATGTCTGTTGTCAGCAATTATCGAATATGACCGTGATCCGAGCCCCTCCCAGGCTGATTAGCACCCACCACGCCCACCTCTCCTTTGAGCCCACATGAGGTTTAACATTCTGCAACCCAGTGTTTCCCCCCCCGAACCCAACAATAAACTTGCCCTCGAACTCCCACTCCCCAGGATAAGCAGGAAAAAACAACCCCCCCCCATCCAAACCAGTGTAAAAAGTCTACAATTGACTGCTTGTAGGGTAGTCAGTCAATCCCAGAGGGTGGCCAGCTGTTGAAGCTCTCCCAGTCCCTGCAGCCGCCATCGCTCTCCGCACCTTCGGTGGTCCACCCCACAGCGCTTCCCCCTTAGTTACCCTCATACCTGTATGCAATAATAGGGGTGTCCCTTTATGTTCATGTTCCGCATGGCCGGGCCCGCTAGGTCTCAACGTAATATGATGCCATCCGCCGTGTGTGGTGTGACACTCGGAAGTGACTCTCTCTGCGCCTCAGTCGCTGGATCCCCCCTTCAGAACCGGTGCCCCCTGCATGGTCGTTGTCTTCGGGAAGGTATTGACTCTGCACCCCTCCACTGATCTGGGCCACTACTTGCATCGCGTTCATTCGCTCAAGCTGTGCCTCTTCCTGCGATGGTGCGAGAGTCGGTTCTAATCCTCTGTGGCCTGGAACGTGGTCTGTGCCGTCCTTTTTTCGCCATGTTCTGCAGTGGTCGAGCTCCGGCATGGCGGTCCAGCCACCTGCGGGGTTTTGATGAACTCCGTGCTACCTGCTGTTACCACTCGGAGCATAGCTGGGTATTGCGTCACATATTTGTAATCCAGCTGGCGCAGTCTCTGCTTCACGTCTCTGTAGGATCCCCTTCGCCGTTGCATCTCTCGCGAAAAGTCTGGGAAGATGCGCACCGTAGAGTTGTGCACTTGTTTCTCTCCCTTGAGGCATGCCTGGGTAAGGATGTGGTCCCTGTCTTTATAGTGCAGGAGTTTCGCGATCTCCACTCTTGGTGGAGCTCCTGGCAGGGGCGGCTTCGCAGGGACACGATGCGCCCGTTCCAGAGCAAAGAAGTTTGACAATCCCTCAGGCGCTATCTCTTCTTTGAGCCACTTCTCAAGGTAGGCCGTCATGTCGCAGCCTTCAATTTTCTCTGGCAGGCCCACGATCTGCAGGTTGCTTCTACGTGATCTGTTTTTGGCATCCTCCGCCCTGTCCTCCAGTGTCCGCACTTTCATTTCCAATTGAGCCATTCGATGCTGCATGGCAGTGAGTGCCGGTATAGCCTCCGTAAGTACTCCTTCGTTCTGTCCGCCAGCTTCCTATGGTCTTCTCGGAGCAGCCCCATGTCTAAGCTCAACGAGTCAATTTTACTTTCCAAGCGTTCACTAGATGTGGTGATAGCCTGTAGGATGTCCTGTAGTGTTGGGACTACAGGGTGTGCCCCTTGCTGCGTGGCCTGGCCGCTCTCTTCCATGGGTGCAGTCATGGTGGGGTCTTCTCTATCCTTTTTTTGAGGGGTTTCCCCATGGCGTCTTCGTGTCCTGCGGTGCTCCTGGTATTGCGCGCGCTCATGGGATGTCCCAAATCGCCGCCTGATATGCGCCGTTCTCCTCCAGCAAGCGCTCGCTCGGGTGTCCCCATCTCTTACCTGTCCTCCAGATCAGTGATAGTGCCAGTTGCTATGAGACACACCCAGAGTCCCAGGCCCTGTCGCTCCAAGTCTCTCTCGCGCTCGTCCGCCCCAGCTGCTGTCGCAGGCAGAGGCCGGGTCACATATTACTGCGCATTGGGCAAGGTCTCCTCCTCAGGAGTTTGTTGTCCCCAATCCCTCTCCCCAGAGTCCTACCGGAGGGAGGGTGATGCAGACCTCAGCACCCAGGTCAGTTGCGCACTCTGGGCGGGGGGAGTTTCAGCTTCTCTTCTTGCTTTGTTCCCGCCTGGGCCCACTGTTGTGCCGCTCCACACGCTATCACATGCCGTCTCTCTCCCTCTGGGCGTACGCCGCTCCTCTGCCAGTCACGCACTCCACGGGGGCCGTCCCAGGGCCTGCACCCTCAGCGTACTTCTGCGCAGGGAGTCCTCAAGTCTGGCGCTCTATCTAGCAGCAGGAGCCCGGTCAGCTGGGCAGGTTAGGGCACACTATCGTTGCACATAACTCACTTCGCCATCCCAGCGCTGGGCTTCAGTGCGGTCGGCGGAGTTGGCCAGTCAGGTGCGGCTTTTAACAGGAGAGTGTCCGGGCGCCCCCGCCTATTGCGCCACTCCCCGGCAGTGGGAGGAAGGGAGGGCACTCCGCTGACAGCGTTCTCCTGCGTCAGAGGTGGGAAGCCGAAAGAATGGAGCACCCCAGGCCCTCAGGAAGGCCGCGCCAGCAGGAATGTCCCGGCTACGTCTCTCGCCGCCCTACACTCAGGCCGCCATCTTACCGCAGGGCTTTGTTGCGGTCGGCGATCTCAACACTCCAAGCGTGGCTCTATCCAGGCGCCCCCGGCACGCCGCGTTGTTCCGTGTAGAGGGAGGGAGAGAGAGCACTCCGTTGCTGGAGCTTTACTCCCCGGCGCAGGTAGTCGGTGCTTGTTCTGTCTTCCTCAGCTCCCGTTGGGTGCTGCCATCTTGGGAAGTCACTTGGCCACGCCGCTCCCAAGCATTCCCCACCGATTTTTGGCTGTGTGAGCTGCTTGTTTCGCTTCCAACACTCCAGCTGTGTCCTCAGTGGCGTGGGTGAGCTGTGAGGTATCGTGCCCTATTCAAGGGTTCAGGATGGCCTTCGATGGCGGCTGGGTGACGGGGAGCTCGCGGTTTGAGCTGCTCACTCCATCGGCGCCAAGCCACGCCCCCAGCAATTTTATGAATAATGACAGATATTTTTTTGTTAAGAATTTGCTGTTCAGCTTTTCATAATTGATTTAGTTTTTTCTTGCTCTAAAACCATAATATATCATCACTTTTGCACCACTGTTATCTGAAGAAGAAATGTGAAGGGACCCCGAAATTCGATGTATTATAGTAGCATAGTTACCTTTTTATTGGATTACCAAAATAAAAAGTAATCACCACACAAAATATTTTAATAATTTTATTTAAGGTAGTCATTTTAGTTTCTATAATCTAGTATTTTCTTTCTCTTTACTTTTTGCAGAAGGATTTCGTCACTGGGATCATGAAAATCAGGGAGACGGATGGGAAATTGTTGCTTTGGAAGGCTGTTGTGATCCAGTGGCGTCTCATGCATTTGCTTCTTCATTTGGGTAATTGAACAAAAATCCTATATGCGAGCTATTTTTAGGCTTCACCTGACAAATGCCTTAAATATTACACCTAACTTTTGGCTAAGCCTGATGATGGTCAAGCATAACACTATAAAGGCCCTACAGTGTTTGAAAACGTAACCCTGTTTTCATGACTTTTGTTCCTATCTTTCATTTTAGGTTTACATCTGTTTTATTTATTTGCAAATGTTACAAAACACGAACTCTCACTTACGGCCTCTAGCCGGTGAGGTGAAACATGGGTGGCGGGGTCAGAAAATGGGGGGGGGGGGGGGGTGGGGATGACTAAAATGTGTTTTCAGGTTGAACAATCCTGCGGGGGGGTGAATGAAAGAGGCTGAGCATGAGGGTGAAGTCCGGAGGGGGTTGTACTGGTTGACATTTTCCTGCTGCATTGAGCAAGTCAAGTTCCTGAGGTGGTCTCTCAGAGGATGTAGTCATCCGGGGTCAGTTCACACTAGACTTGTCAGCACTGCTCTTGGTGCTGTGAGTCAAAGCACTCGTAAGTAGGCCGGGCAAGACAGCTCCCAGATGTCTTTTGTGCAAGGAACTGTATGCATGAACCCTTATCAAATTGGGGTAGCTTGTGCTCTATGGATGCTGTTAATTGTTCTGTGTCAAGTATCTCCCACAGTTTCTGTAGCCAGTCGACATGGGTCAGTGTGTCTGTGACCCACTTTGATAAATTGACTTGTTTGGCCACACTGAGCGATAATGAACTTGCTTTCCCTGTTGCAGAGCGCAATGAGTAAGTCAAAGCTTTAGGTAGCTCTAATAGTATGTACCTAGGGAATTTGGACATGTCTGTCTCATACATCTCATTAATGTCTTTCATCATGTTGTTCCATTACGATTTTAGTTTGGGGCAGTGCCATAGAAGTTGGAGGGTCTGCATTATGTAGAGGATCTTTGGAAGGAGGGTCATTTTGATCACAGCCATCCTACCCAACCAGGAGATGGAGCCACCCCTGCAAATTTGTATATCGGACCCAGCGGACGCTAGCAACTTAGTGTAGTTATGTACTGTTGTTTTCTGAATTGATAAGTGTATTTCGAGGCCCAAGCACTAAACATTTCGAGTGGCCCATGCGAAAGGAAAGAGGCACTCAAGCTGGGTCTTATCACTCTGGAGAATAGCAAGGTTCAGGGCCTGTGAATTCTCTATGTTGACTTTGAAGACAAACACTCTTTCAAAGGCTTCAAGTTCTTGCTGGAGTGACGGTAATGAGGTTTGTGGCTGGGTAAGGGCAATCATAACATCATACACATGAAGGTCAATTTTATGCACCTGACGGGCCATGATGATGCCTTTGACCTGGAGGTTCATGTGTATCCTTTCAGCTAAGGTTTCCATGTAGAGCACAACAAGAGTGGGGACAGGGGGTATCCCTGTCTCGTGCCTCTTGCTGTGTTGAATGGCCACAAGGTCAGCACGTTAACTCTCACCTTAGCCACGGGCTTGGTGTAACTGCAATTCCCGAATTTGGTACTGGCCGTCCCTGTCCAGCACCTGTTAGAGGAAGGGCCAGTGCACATGCTATCAAATGGTTTCTCCGAATCTATGAACAGCAAGATTGCAGATGTCCAGGGGTGGCTTACTGTATCTATAAAGTTCCGGAGTCGTTTGTATTATCACTAGAGCACTTTTAGGTATGAAGACTGCTTGGTCTGGATCTACCAACGTCCTGCATAGAGGGGCCAAGACAGGCCGCTAGACTGCAGGTAAAGATCTTGGCATCGACATTTAGCAAAGAGATGGGCCTATACCATGAAGTTAGAGTGGGATCTCTCCCGGGTTTGGGAATCACTGTGATAGTTTCCTCCCTCATTTTGTTGAAGGATGTGCCCACTTTGCTAAAGGAATTATAGAGGCGGTTAAGGATAGGTGCCAGTTGGGTGGCAAACAGCTTTAAGAAGCAAGAGGTGAATCTGTCTTGCCCTGGTGCCTGGCCTGGCTGAAGTCTTCGAAATAGCCGCAAGGAATTCATCCTCTTGTAGATCCATTTCCAGTTGGAGGGCGTCTCCCTCTGGGATATGCATAGTGATTGCCTGGGACAGGTAACTTGTGGTGCCCATAAAGGTTAACATTTCTGTCGAGTTCAAGTCGGCATAGAAGCGTTCAAATTCCTGTGCTATTGCTATGCCATTGTGTGAGTTTTGCCCCTGTGGTTCCAGAATTTCAGCTATTCTCTGCCTGTGTGTTTGAGCCATCACCCTGTGAGAGAGTAGTTGCCCAGCTTTAATCTTCTCTGTGTATTACTTCTGTATGGTGCAGAGGAGAGCGTATTCCGCTTTGGCCATATACATCGCCCTGAACTGTCTTCTAGGCAGTGTTATTTGACTCCTCACTTTCTGGGTGCCCGATTCTTTGTAGACCTCCTTAAAATCTTTCACCTGTATTTCCAGGGTGGTGCATTTGTCCTTCCTGTCCTTGTTCAGTCTTGCGGAAATGGCTATGAAGGTGCCTCCAAGGACAGATTTTAGGGTGTCCCAGAGCAGGGACAAAAAGGTGCCTGGTGCTTCAGTAGTATAGAAGAAAGTGTGGGGGACCCCTTTGACTGCTTTTAGGTCGAAATGTGCACTAATAGTTTGGGGTTAAGATGCCAAGTCCAATAAGACATGAGTGAACTAAGGATACTCAGAGTGATCGAGAAAGGAGAGTAGCGGCCCTAATTTCTACAGTTACCGCGAAGCGGGAGGACGTCAAAAAATAGTCTATCCTGGCATAGATTTGATGGGATGCTGAGAAAAAGGTATAATCCTTCTTAGTTGGATTTGGCGCTCACTGCATACCCAAGAAGCCCACCTCCTGCAGCCATTGAAGGCCTGCAGTTATGTAGGTACCCGTTTGTCCTGCTCTGTGTGCTGATTTGCCTATAAGTGTATCAGGGACGGTGTTGAAGTCACCTCCTATTAGTATGTCAGTGTCAGGTTAGTCAGTGTATGCTCTAGGGCATTGAGGATGAATTCCTATTGGTGATCATTGGGGGCATAGATGATGGCTAGAGCAAAGCTATGCATGTATATCAAGAGTCTCAATGAAAGAAGTCTGTTTGGTAATTCTGCTGGTGGCTGAAGAACTTGGCCCTGGAATTGTGACTCCTGCCTTTTTCCCTCGTCCGGAAAATAAGTATTGCCGGTCGAGGCTTCCTGTCTCCTATGTGTAAGTCTCCTGTAGAAGTCAAATGTCACATTTGGAGTCTCTAAGCATAGAGTGTTGTGCTAGTCCTTTTGCCTGAGCTTTTGGATCGCAAACATTCAAGCTCACGATTTTGACCAGGTGTAAGGGACAGAGGTGGTTTTGCTGTTGAATTGAAGGGGAAGCGAGCGATCAGCAAACCCAAACTGACAGCCAGGACAGTCCACCTCAGGGCAATGCAATCTGTCAAGCACCCAGGTGCTCCATAAATGCTAAGGAGAGTTATCAGAGAAGCAAGAGCACTCATCCGCTTCCACCATGACATCCAGAAGAACAGTGTGATCGGAGATAATGTAGTTGGCGAGCGATAATTTCAGCGAAAAAAGGAAAAGCGAGTTAACAAGTATATAAGGAAAAGGCAGAAAAAAAGACCAATGAGGAGATTTGCAAAGCATGTTAAAATTTCCAAATTCTCCACCACTGGATAACCAAATAATCGAACGCGACTAATCATTGAAAAATAATTCAAACCACTCTACCACGGAGCAGACCGGCCTACAAGTTAAAGAGATCGCTAACGTCCTAAGTCCCTTGGCAGGGAATTTTCTAACTGGCATAAGTCAAGTTAAACAGGTCCATCCAGTATCCATTCAAACGACAGACCAACCCTATGAACTACAGACCTAATCACGCTTTTTGGAGTTTACTGATCTATTTCCATCTGGAAATGACCCACTCAATTGGGAGCGAATTACGAACCTAATTCAAAAGATACATCCGCTCCAAACCTTCTCAAGCACAGAAATGAAACTGGTAGTTTTTCCGTTAAAATCTGAAACCACAGTGGCTGTAGTGGAATTCTGGTCCCCGGTGATCCCAGGAATTATTCTACATCAAAGAGAAATTTTGTTTAAAAATGGATACGATGTCATAGCAACCACCAATAAGGGTCTTCATAACCGGAATCCCTTTAAAGAGATCATTAACACGAAAAATCATCTACCCGCCCAAGTTTATAAAGGTTTAACTGACTCAATAAGTACTCCCGATTAGGAATTGAGAAAAAAAAATCTGGAATAAATCCATACCTAAGGAGGAGATAACAGATGCAAAGCATTGGTCCTGGATTGCGGAGAACTTAAATGGTAATAAACAGGGAAGGGCGAACATACTCCCTCTTTAGCCAAGGTTTGAGCATTGTCTCCTGGAATATAGCGGGGAAAAGTCAGGAGAAATTCGCAATGATACTGGAAGACGACCCGGGGATCGTGGCACTCCAGGAAACTTGGTCAACCACAACCTTTTATTTAGACAAATACATTGTATATGACATCCCAGCAGAACCAGTTAGCCGGTGTCACGCCAAAGGCGGACTTGCAGTACTTCTTAGCGAAGACTTTCTCTGGGACCAGGAGATCATACCTATGAAGTCACTGAACAGTCAATGTATTAAGATCAAGTGCCAGAAGGAGCAAATGGGCATACCAAATGATTTACTTATCTTTAATCTATATATTCCTCCTGGTCCCAAATTCGATCCTCTTATGTGCGAAATACTCCAGGAAATGGAAGAGGTGGTAGAAAATCAAGGATTCCCGTCAATATTCCTTACAGGTGATTTTAACGGGAAAATCTCCAATGATCTACTGGAGAAATGGGAATATGGACAACAAGAGGAGGTCCCGTCAATATCTACCCATACCTTTCCCGCAGGAATCAAAGCTGATAAACGAGGGAAAGTGATACTTTCCTCGCTCCCAACTATTAATGGAGTCATCTTAAATGGTAACATCGAAGGTGACATACCGGCAGCCCGTACAAGAAAAGGTATTTTTAATTCCTCAATACTAGATTATATGATATGTAGCCAGGATCTGTTCAGGAGAATAATACACTTAAGCATCAACTTCAATCAAGCAGTGATCACGCAAGCTTAAAACTCACCACTGGTTTAATAGTAAAATCTAGCTCTACAGGTTACAATATGTTCTCACAAAGTCCAGCACAGGTGAACCAGGGGCAAGGACGTCTCATTTGGAATATTCGAGTACTCGATAACGATAAAATAAGGAAAACCCTAGTGCAAATACTTGCGAATTCAGACCTCACAGATCCAATAGCAAAGTTTGAAGTTACTCTAAAGAAATTGGAATGTCTGCAAGGATTTTTTTAACCAGCTTATCTCTCACTCAAGAAAACACAAAAAGAAACATATGGATATATATGCAATACAACTCAATAAATTAATTCAGGCACAATTTTTACAGTATTCCGAAAGTAGACAAAAGGAAATTATAATGCTTACAAATCGCCATCGAAGGGCAAAAGATAAGCAAAGAAAAGCGCAACAGGATAAGAAATGGATGGACATCCAGATCGCAGTTGAGCAAAAAACATGCGTGAATACTGGGCCCTCATTGCAAAAGAAACGGGCACAAAAAAATCCTTACAATCGCCACCAGTTCCTCCAAGAGAATGGGAAAGGTATCTAACAAGTAAGTAAGTAAACGTTTATTGTTTAGTTAATTAAAACCGTAACAAATGATTAAAAGAGAAATTGTCCTTTACAATAAAACAGATAAAAAAGCACGTTAACAAGTGTACATCAGTAAATCAATCGTTAATATAAAAAACCTTTTTGTTTTGAGATTTCATATTCCTTTCAAACGCTTTTCAAAAGCTATCAGGAACTTTATCAGCTTGCAATTCATTATGAGGGATGTTGAGTCCAAAGCACCAATAATGGCAGACCTGCAGGTACGTAGTCTCTTGGCCCTAAAAATGTACTTTAAAAAGTACGTACGCTCCTGGTTCAGAGACTTACAGTGGCATACAATGTGGATTAAATTTTCTTTTGTAGTGCCACATAGACGACAGACATCTGAGTCTGGTCGTTTCCAGACCGGTTCGTCTGCCAGAGTTGGTAATTTACCAAATCTCACGGCCATTAGCCTCTTTTTGATGAAAACCGAATATGTTGTTTCTAAGTAGGCAGCCGGGGTAAGTTTTTTATAACTGTTAATCACAGACCAAGAATGGGAGCGGTCTGAAAAGATGGCTTTGTCTGTAATTAATGAATGAAATTTAGCCCCCTTATTTAGTGCCTGTTTAAAGGAAATATATGGCAGATCTTTGTCCCAAAGTTTGGCGGTGCATGTTTGCTCCAAAGCACAAGTCAGATATTTATTAGCAGCTGAGTTTTGTTGGCTTTCTAGTTCCTGCCACAAGAATCGGTTCATAGTATTATTTGTAGAGTTCATTTTAATTCGATACCATACTCTGATGCTTGTGTAAAGTCGTCCCAGTGACTCATTCATTACGCCAAATTCTAGACGCACCTGAGCATGTGAAGCTGAGCTTGGTAGTTTTAAGACCTTCTTATAAATTTTTGTGATGAGGTTATTTAAAATAACTGCGTCCTTGCCATGCATTGCTACACTGGCATACGCTAGGGTAGGAAGAACTTTGGTGGCCATCACTGTCAATAGGGGAGTAAACGAGGGACCTTCCAATTGTTTTGAAAGTATGCTTAAAGCAAATATTAAGGCTCCTGCTCTTTGCGTCATGTATTTTTTTTGAGCGTTTAAGTTCAGTTTGTCGTCGATATAATATCCTAAATATTTGTAATTTGATACTCTTTCCAGGAGTTTTCCTTCAAGCATGATATTAAGATGCGCAGATCTGCGGTTGGTTATTAACATTATCTTTGTCTTGGACAGATTAAGAGCTAGGTTATTTGCCTCCAGGAACTCCGATGTTACTGCTAATAGTCTAGACAGGCCCACTTTGGTTAGGCTCAAAAGCACAATGTCATCAGCATAAGCCATATGAGTGAGTTGGAAGTTGCCAAGTTTCGGTGCATGAGCATTACAGTTGTTTAATTTGCCCGAAAGGTCAGAAATGAATAAGTTAAATAGTTGTGGTGCTAAGACGCAACCCTGTTTTAATCCGATCGATGTATAGACTTTTCTTGATAGATGTGAACATTCACCCAGCTTGATTTGTGTCCAGGTCTCAGAGTAAAAGAGGAGTAGGCCCCTAAGTATCCCTTCCGGTATGGCCCATCTTCTTAACTTCGCCCATAGTAGCTTGCGGTCAACACTGTCAAATGCCGCCTGCAGGTCAATAAAACAGAGGTTAAGATCCTGTTTAGCGTGCAGGCATTTTTCAGCTATCATGGTTATTGACAGTATGTTTGACATTGTTCCGATTCCAGCCCTGAATCCAGTCTGGTTAATTGGGATCATTACTTTGTCTTCTTCCCAAATTACCAGATCTTTTAGAAGGAGTGATGCGAAGTATTTAGCTTCTATATCCTGGAGTGTTATTAGGCGATAATTTAGAGGATTAGCTCTGTCTCCTCCTTTATATATAGGCGTGATGATAGAGCCTTTCCAACTTTCAGGAATTACGATTACGGTTTTGAACATCTGCAAAAAGTTTTTCTAGCGATGGGGCCCAAAATTCTGGTGCTTGTTTAAAGGCAATTTGCGGGATACCATTTGGTCCCGGTGCCCCATTGCTTTTACCCTTTCTAATAATGGTGATTATCTCCTCCACTGAGTAGGCACCAGCTGTGGTCGCGGAGTGTACCGAATTCCTTGGGACCATTGTTGTTGGATAAATACGGCATTGATCTTTGCTATTATTCGTATAGGAATCCCCCAAGATGAATTGCTGCCCAAGTGCCTTCATTGGGTTTTCTGTAAATTTTGACGACAGAAAAGTTGCCCATTCGGATTCTTGGATATTTGATGTTAATACGTTTCGCGGTCTTACTAGCTGGTTTATAATTTTCCAAAATTTATTTGAGTCCTGAGGTTTAGTACTAGCCAATAAATTGATCCAGAATTCATCATTCGACTCCCTTTTATGCTCCCAAATCTTTTTTTTATATAACTTTCTTTGAGCAAGAAAGGTTACCAGATAGCTCCGGTTGTTAATGTTTAGTTGCAGGTTTTTTTGGCTTCTTCGCAACACCCTTCTTAGTTCTTGTAGCTCCAACGGCAAGTTCTTTCTTAGGTTCTCTCTCTTAGCCCTTATTTTAAGTGATTTCATTTTTGTCTGTAGTTTCTCTAAAAAAAGGGACCAGGCTTGAAGTTTGTCCATTGTTGCACTTTCCAACTCTTTCAGTATGACCTCAATTATTGCGATCCAATTCTCGTCGTTCAAGCTATTCCAATATATACGTTTTAGATTGAGTGTACCTAGTTGGCCCTGTAGGGAACAGGCAGGTTGAAGTGTTTCTGCAAAGGAGTTGAGTTTAAGATGTTGCATCCCGTGATCACTCATTGGTGTATATTCTATGTAAAAGGTAAGTAATTGGGGGATCAATTGAAGACTAACAATGGTAAAGTCCAATATTGATTGGGTGTTTGTCCCATAATATGTTTTTTTCGGGGGTCTATCTTCTTCTGTCCTGCCATTCAAAACTCGCATGCCTAAGTACTCCAGTTCCGTTACCAGATGTTTGGCTAAGGTGTCCTTTCGGCTCTTTATTACTCCATTTGACTGCTGTGGAACATTCCAATGCATGTTCTCTTCAGTTAGTATCTCATCTTCCTCTGGAGTGTATATCAGGTTGGAATTAAAATCTCCTGTTAATATAATGTTCCAAGTTGGCTCTGTACTTCGTAGATTTAGTATTTCCTTACATAGCATATCATTTTTTATCTTTTTTGCTTGACGATTTGGTTGAATGTAATAATTGATTAGAATTGTCGTTTTGTGGCCGTATGCGTTTTGGCCAGATCATTTTACAAGCTGAATGCTTGGGTCTGGAGATTTAAGTTGTTCTGAATTGATTTTTAGGGTAGTAGACACATAAACTGAAAGACCGCCAATTGCTCGGCCAAAGGTTTTGCCTTTTTTCGCAGGTACCATGTATTGAATAAATCCAGCCAATGCGATGTCTTCCTGGAGCCAGGTCTCTTGGAGTGCAATTATGTCGGCATTGTCCCATTCATCCGGAGCAAGGCCGTCCTCCAACAATCTTTTTGCTCCAGCTATATTCCATGAGATTATGTGTATATTGTTCTTTACTACTTTATTCATTTCTGAACCGTTCGGTCAATTCCTCTGATTATTCAGCATACCGGGAAGCCATTTCCAATCGTCAGATGGCTCTACCGAGTCCCCCATTCTTTCGATGTCAGATACTTTGCATATGGTTTCTGCCTCACTTCTGCCTTTGGCGTTGTATAAAATAGAATAAACTGTGTTTTTCGGAGCAAGGTCCGCCATGCTCCTTGTAAGTTGTTGGCAACTCTTTGTCTTTAGGGGAAGCGGGTACCTTGGGGTGATTGGCTGTGATAATTGAATACCCCATGATTGGAATATATCTGATTTCCCTAGAATTAATTGTACTATCGCAGCGGTTTTCCAAGTTGTCATCGTTTGTTCATTTGTTAATTCTTTTGTGCTGCTTAAAAATTGTACTCGATCTAGATCGGAAGATTTAATGGCAGTCAGATCCTTAATTTCCTTCATCAGTTTTAAAATATTACTCCTATTTAGAATATCATGACTCCCTTGAGTTACGTACTCCGGGGTAAAAATAATTTGCAAACAAACATCGTCTAAATTCATGCTGTCTGACGCAGGCTTCGTTACCACCTCATGCTTTGACTGCGTATTTTCTTTATTCGTAATGCAGAAGCTTAGTTTTGTCTGGACCTTGTTTCGCTGGGTGACTGATGTTAGGTTATGAGGCGTTGGCCCAAGATTATACAAGGAGAACGAGAGGGCAGAAAGCATGAAACCCCAAGTAGATAAGACCAGAGTAACCACTTTCGACAATCTTGCTCCATCATCCCCCCAAAATCGAACTTATTATAAGAAAAGCAAGATCTGCAGCAATGGGCCCAGATTTGATACCGATAAAGGTGCTCCAAAAGAATTCAAAGGAGTGAAGCTTGTTCCTAGCTCCTCTCTTTTCTTATTGCTTTATCACTGGCGAAATTCCTAGTTCCTGGAAAGGAAGTATATTCATTCCAATTCATAAGAAGGGCTCCGACAATTACAGAGATCGCCCTCCTGGATACTTCAGGAAAGGATTTTGCAGCCAGTGTACTGGAACATCTCAAAGAGTGGGCTTTTTCAACTGGATCCATACCGATCAACCCAGCTGGGTTCCGGAAAAAACATTCTGTAAATTATAATATAGCTATGCTCCAAGCAATAATTGATAAATACGTGGTCTCGAAATCACAGGTTGTCTACTCTGCCTTCATTGACTTCTCAACAGCATTTGACAGGATGGACAGACCAATACTCTGGCGAAAGCTACAAAAATTGGGAATCCCAGAAAATCTAATTCGTATAATTGTTGCACTACATTCAGAAACCTGGTGTCAAGTGTTACTTGGGCAAGAAAAGGGCATTACGTCCCCAATTAATACATCGAATGGACTTCAGCAAGAGTGTCTTTTAGCTCCTCTACTATTTTCTCTGTACCTCAGTGACCTTTCGGGTTGCTTTGTGCAGGTAAACAAGTTTCCTCTGAAAATAGCATTGTCTAAAATATACACCCTGCTGTACGCAGACGATGTGATTATTCTCGACCTTACTCCATTCGGTCTTCAAAGGAATCTGGATGCACTTTCAACATATACTGAAAATAATTATTTCTTAATCCCAAATATAGCAAAAACAAAATTAGTCCCTTTCCGAGGAAAACAAAAACATACCAACTACATCTGGACTTTAGGAGGGAAATTGCTGGAAAAAGTGGAAGAATACACCTATTTGGGGCGTATTTTTACTCAAACTTTAAAAAATCTTTCCCACTTCCAGCACTTGGTCCACAAAGCGGATGTATGACGTTACAACGCATACTATTACAACGCATACCTTTACAACGCATTTTTTACAACGCACAATCCATTACAACGCATGACATTACAACGCAGGACACTACAACGCATTTTTAAAAACTACCTTTACAACGCATATCCATTACAACGCATACTACCTTTACAACGCATACCATTACAACGCATAATATAAAATTGCATTTAAGGTAAGTATTAGATAGTATAGGGTTAAAAATTACTATTCTAACTCCAGGGGGTGCAACAGTAGGGTAAATGTTGGATAGTATAGGGGTAAAAATTACTATTCTAACTCCAGGGGGTGCAACAGTAGGGTAAATGTTGGATAGTATAGGGGTAAAAATTACTATTCTAACTCCAGGGGGTGCAACAGTAGGGTAAGTGTTGGATAGTATAGGGGTAAAAATTACTATTCTAACTCCAGGGGGTGCAACAGTAGGGTAAGTGTTGGATAGTATAGGGGTAAAAATTACTATTCTAACTCCAGGGGGTGCAACAGTAGGGTAAGTGTTGGATAGTATAGGGGTAAAAATTACTATTCTAACTCCAGGGGGTGCAACAGTAGGGTAAGTGTTGGATAGTATAGGGGTAAAAATTACTATTCTAACTCCAGGGGGTGCAACAGTAGGGTAAGTGTTGGATAGTATAGGGGTAAAAATGACTATTCTAACTCCAGGGGGTGCAACAGTAGGGAAAGTGTTGGATAGTATAGGGGTAAAAATTACTATTCTAACTCCAGGGGGTGCAACAGTAGGGTAAGTGTTGGATAGTATAGGGGTAAAAATTACTATTCTAACTCCAGGGGGTGCAACAGTAGGGTAAGTGTTGGATAGTATAGGGGTAAAAATTACTATTCTAACTCCAGGGGGTGCAACAGTAGGGTAAGTGTTGGATAGTATAGGGGTAAAAATTACTATTCTAACTCCAGGGGGTGCAACAGTAGGGTAAGTGTTGGATAGTATAGGGGTAAAAATTACTATTCTAACTCCAGGGGGGGGCAACAGTAGGGTAAGTGTTGGATAGTATATTACTATATTATGCGTTGTAATGATATGCGTTGTAATGGTAGTATGCGTTGTAATGGAATGCGTTGTAAAGGTAGTTTTTAAAAATGCGTTGTAGTGTCCTGCGTTGTAATGTCATGCGTTGTAATGGATTGTGCGTTGTAAAAAATGCGTTGTAAGTGTAGTGCGTTGTAAAAGTTGCGTTGTAAAGGTTGTTCCCCCCACAAAGCAGATGTTCACACTGGGGCGCTCCGAAGACTGTACTCCTCTGCCGGGCGCAGGCATTTCTTATCCCTTCTGCAGGTCTTTAGTACAAAGATTCCATCTGTTTTTTATATGCTCTCGAACACATCCCAATAAGTCAATGGCATTCAATACAACTTAAAGAAAGCCAGAGCCTCCGGAAACTAAATTAAAGTGCCCCAAGCTGTGCCCACGCAAGCCCTGCGTCTTGAGTTTTCTCTAACCAGTACATATGCCAGGCGAATTACCAGCATAATACGATGGGCATATAACATCTTGCACGCAGAACCAGGAACCCTAAGGGCACTGCTAAGATCGGAAATCTTTGAACAAGGATCTACAAAATGTTTTTCATCAAATATAACGTTTGCACTGAAGTTAACAGAATGTACAGTGGATCTGTTGAAATCCTGGACCCCGGCACACTTGAAACTTTTTTAAAACACTCAGCTCCAAGAATAAGTTACGATCTTCACATTTTACACTGTTCAAAACTGCTGCTATACAAGGCATATGCAGACTCAATGGAATTTAAGCAAAGGCAACACTATCTTACTTTTACTTTAAGTCACGGCGCCCGGCGATGCATGATTTTACTTCGACTTGGGATTCTCCCTTTTTATATCCCTAACTTGCAACTGGACACAAAATAAAAAAAATTCGGAAGCCTATGCGACCTCTGTCAAGGAGGAGTTCATGACTTGATACATGCACTGTTCATATGCCCTAATCCCACAGTTGTTGCTGCTAGAAAGAGGTTCATAAAGCCAATCCAAACAAAGTGCAACTGTACAAATGTATACAGTTTGATTTCTCTTTTAAAATCACCTCCTAATGAATTTACTTGTTATAACCTGTTCAAATTTTTAAAACTATTTATAAATTTATATTAGGATGAATGTTATAAAGTTTCTTAGTCACAGATGTAATTTTGCTGTTTTTAAACTTATTATTAGTTGTTCTCAGTAGAGAACAAAATCAAATAAAAAATGATTGATTCTTAGTTGGCGAGCGAGTACTGATGGACATGAAGTGAGTGGAGGAAGCCCCATCATCCCTATGCATCTGTAAAGCTGAGTTTATTGGTGGATGTGATCAATCCCTGGGCTTCCAACCCAGTGGTGGGGAGTCAACACTGCAGGCACCACAAGCATCCCAAGCATCCCAAGCATCCATGAGGTGTGACATCTGCACCCAGAGCCACTCTGTGGAGTCCTGGTCTGAAGAAGGACTTTAATGTTAGAGCTTATAAAGCAGGGCCGATCGCTCTCTGTGGTTCTTGGCTGCTGTGCATTTACCTGTTTCCCTCTGAGATGGGTGGTGGGTTCTCCCATTGGTTCCCCGTTTGGCCGGAGAGTCCTGAGACTCCCGGGGGCTGTACACCCTTCTCCCACACAGCCTCCAGACCCAGGATCAACAGTTTTTTTTCAATAGTGCAGATCATGTGTGTTTCTTTGTAACAAATGAAGAATGGGCCAAAGGATTGCCCCACATGTATCTGACTCTTTTCTCCTTCTCATGGAAGGCTTAAGCAAGTAGTGACATTGTAGTGTGATGGTAGACAAATTCTGATACAGCCATAATTTTGGCCCTTCGAAGACGATCAAGCTCTGATTCCACACTACAGACACGAGGGTTCCCTTTTGACTGTAGTGGTGTACACTTGGTAAGATGTCCTCTGGGGCACGACCAGTTCTTTTGAAGGTCGGCCCACAGTATGCGTGTGGTCAAGGACAATGCATATCTCACTGAGTTCCAGCAGAATATGATGAAAGAGACGGATGATGTAATTCCCTAATTTCCTAGAGTCAGCTTGGAGGGGAAACTCCTTTAATTCTAATGTTTGAGTGATGGGGTCTATTTTTAAGGTCTTACAGATGAAGCTGTAATTCCTCGTTGTGATCCCGCAGCTCTAGCAATTTCATTGGTGATCATGAAGTTTTTCCTCCCTTGCATCGCTGGCTTCCTACAGGGTGTCCACCAAGTGGCTGATCTCCGCCATATCTGTTTTGATTTCTTTGAGAGCCGCATTCTCTTCTTCATGTATGGTAGCCATATCGCTCCAGAGTGTGCCAAAGAGGGTCTCCCTGAAGGAGCGCATGAGCAGGGCTTCACTCTCCAAGGTGGTCTACATCCAGATGCCAGCAGGACAGGTGAGGTGTCCCAAGGCTGGTTGAGTTTCTTGACAGAGAGTTGGTGAAAATATCTTTCAACATAGTGTCTTTCTTGCATTGGTGTGGTCCCATGTCAGTGCTGGGGTCCTCCTTTAAGACGGCCAGAAACTATAGCATATGGGAACCAGCAGGCCTGCTTAGAGGTTTCGCAAGGATGCTGTCTAAACTGGTGTCAGCAGGGGTATTGCAGTCATGATGGCAGACCGAAGGGCTTCATCCAGCGCCCCCTGACACAGGTCCCTATTGTAAGCTTTCCATTCTACTGCAAAAAACTTAGGGGGACTGCCAAGTGTACCAGCTTTTGCCTCCTTGGTCCCACTGACCTCACACCCCTGGCTCCCCTTGCTTCTGCTCTCACCTTTATCGCATGCACATGGCCCCATCTACTGCCAACCAGGAAGGTGAAAGCAATATCGCTCAGTGGTGTCCCACAGCCAGTGGGGGCTGCCAGCTGATTCAGGCCCCTCCCAGGTGCGAAGGGGGTCTTCTGCTATTGTGGCCATCGGGGTGTGGCCCAGTCAGTTTCAGGGTCCCAGCGTCAACACCAGTGTATTTTGGTGGGGCCTCCAGAGTCTTTGGCTTGTGGGGGCCACCACAAACTGTTAGGAAATTCAGCTGGCAAGCCCAGTGGCTCTGTAGCTTGCAGTCTGCCATGTCAGGGTCTCTGTGTCCCTTGGTGCCAGTCCCTTCATCCTCCTCACATGCGGAGCCTGTGTGGCCGTAGGTGGCTCTAGTGACCTCATAAGGCCACAGGCAAGGAGGCCCCCACAGCTCCTGTATCGAGCTTCAACTGACGTAGCCCAGCAGGCCACTCAGTTTGCGGGCCCCGCAGCAAACTCCATCTTACCTCACGGCTGCCGACGCACATATCCAGCATTCGTCACTTCCAATCAGTTCACTCCAGTGTAGGGGCCAGGGAGTGCACTCTCGCCCAGCCATGTGCCGCCCCTGCTGAAATCCACAGCCAGATCTGCAGGAGACCAGTCGAATCCGCCAGCTACTGATGTAGGAGCTCCACAGAAAGGCTCCTACTTGGGTGCCATCTAGGGCACTCCCCCTTATCTTTCATTTAAAAAATATTTTCTTGAAATAATTGTCTCTTTTCCACTACCAATCCTGCTAGACGGTACTTTTACCACTATTTCCATGCAAACAAGCTATGTTATCCCTGAACCTTCTTTCTCTGGTTCTGTACATGGTGAGGGCACTTTATAGTTGCTTTAAGGCACGATTCATAGTTACTTGAGATAACTGCAATTGATGAATTTCGTTAATTTAGTTAGTTTAAAACGTTATGTTCTAAACTGACATTTTCACCTAACTATAATGTTCCTTTAACCTTTTTGTTTTTTTCAGTGCACATATGTACACATATATTACCCAGTGGTGGTTACCACTTTTTAATTTGCTAATAACTGTGGTCCTGTTTCAGGATCTGCACAAAACTTTCCAAAAAATATCTCATCCACCTCTGCTCCTTCTGGGAAGGTTCTGGGGTGATCGTCAAAGGTGGGCAGGGAAAAAAGGGAGTGGGGGTCTCAAAATGTGTTTTCCGCTTGCAATTGAATTAAGAAAATTCAACATAGCTACAGCGTGCTTTGTGTGATTTGGTGCAAATCCAGTCCTTCGTTTTTGAGAAATTAAGGTTTAAAATGCATTTATATATCCCACCGCAGAGGATCTGTGGAGCCGAAAGGTCTAATGATAAGATCTAATGGGCTGTAACCACATCAATAAAGATGTGGTGGCAGCCATTTTAGAACTCAGGTACTCAGTCTCCTGCCCTAGAAAATGAATAAATACCCCAATGGGGGGGCCAAGACTTTTTCATTTTATTTTTTTTAGTGGTACTGTAGATACCTTTTCAGATTCAAGCCCCCCTGGGTGGGCCATGGCCCAAGGGGGTGGCACAGTTAGTTTGTTAGGAGAGGAAAGGTGTGCAGCAATACCCCCCCCCCCCCCAAGAATCAGAGGTCCCAGGGACCCCATCCCCTAGGGACAATTTATTTATGGGAAGGGGGTTTTCCATAAAAAGGCCAGCTAGGGGACCGCCCTCATCGCCCAGGGCCCTATTAAAGCAGTGTCCCAAGGATCCATTTCCCCGGGATACTGCTGTTTCCTGCCTAGGAGAGTGGGCAGGGAATACAAATTTACTTCCCTGCCTGCATTCTCCCGGCCAGGGAACACAACTTTGCTCCCGCCTGGGAGGAGCACAGAGAGAAGCTGCTTCCACCCTGGTGGGAGTAAAGGAATGAAGCATGCTCCTGGTAGCACCCAGGATTGCAGCTGGCTGTAAAGCCAGCAGGGGCCACAGGGCCTTAGGGCTCCCGCCCGAGAAGCCAATGTTAGTACAAAGTTTGGGTGTCCTGGGTGGGACCAGGACACACAAATTATTTAAAATGACACCCTTTATATTGTTACATGTCATAGTCAGTGGTTTCATGCTGTGCATGGCCTTCAGCTGTAAGGGTTGGGCGCCAGGCTCACCGCCCACCCTCACACCGTGCACAACGATGCACATTTTACTTTAAGTGAAAAAAAAAATGGAAATTCATTGGGGAAAAAATCCGAAAATTAAGTTAAAGTTCTAGTTAGGAATTGTAATAATGTCTTACTTTACCTTACCCTAAACCTTAGAAATTCACTGAAAAAAAACAAAGGGAAAAGTGGCATTATAGTTGAGTGAAAATGTCAGTTAAAATATTACATTTTAAGCAACAAATCACAGAAATTCACCAGTTATACCTACCTCAAGTAACTATAGCACGTGCTCCTAAAATAATTATAAATTGCTACCTTGCCATGCACTGGTATTTACCTCACATATTACAACACACAACATTTTATATGGCCTCAGTGATGACATCACTGCAATATCTGTTGACATAATTGATGACCACACTGTGCATGGCCGGGTACACAAGTAATAGTTAAGAGTTAAACCTTGAGGGACCTCTAAGAAATGAGGTTTTACTGGGGAAATTGGTAGTTCCAGGTCTGATATCATAGTAGTAATAAGGCCTGTCAAAATACTAGTAGTCGACTCAGCAGCATAAGTAACTATAGTAATACTGCTAATCTAATACTTCTACCAGGCTTCTTGTAAATGCCTGCATATATTAGGAGCACTACTTGGAGAAGTTTTATTGTTGTTTTCTCTTGTTTTTAAACATGTTTCTATATGCTTTTGAATAACAACATAGAATATCTTGTAAGCATACATAATTTATGATATATTTGTGAACTGTAATCTAACACCATTGTCATTTGCATTTGCATTTAAACAACATCTTAATTACTATAATTGTTGCCGCACAAGAATGTTTTTTTTTAGTCATGTGGGTTTGTTTTAGTGGCTTCACGCTTCTCAGATCGCCAACATTCTTTGTGCAGTTTGCGGTCAGGGTACCCAACCTATTTTGATCGATCAGTTTAGTTTGATGAAAGTAGTTTAACTTGGCATGGAAATACCATAAAACAAAGACAATATTACAGTAAATACATAATCTAAAATTGAGACAGTACTTCCATGAAATAAAGAGCAGAATTGCGCCATTTAAAAAAAATCTAAATGCAAGCAGATCCCAAGCTCAAAGTACATTTTAGGAAATTTCCCACATAAAAAATTACAACTGGAGAAGAAAGCATTTGTGAGTATTAAAAAGTGTCTCTGCAGTAGTTAACATTGAGCTCTTTCAATAATGGTTTCAAATTTTATGACCTAAAGACTGTATAGATCACAAAAAAACACATAAAATGCACCCTTATTTGAACATGAGTTACAAATGCAAGATTCCTTGTAATCAAGGTTAGCCCAACCCCTGGGTTCTGAGAGTAGGAGATGATTAATACCGCCATTAACCCTGGTAGGCAAGTTCTGCACAAAATCATTACTAAGGTGAAATAAAAATGAATTCCTTCCTTATTATCTGTAAGCCATTAAACCGACAGTTTAAATATTTCACTATCTTCTCTCTGTAGTAAACTGCAAGATAAAAAATAATTTCCTGAAGTTCACCTTATCAGACTACCAATTACCATAGGAATTTTTAAAGCATTCAGGCAACTAATTTTAAAACAGACATATTGGATATACCTGAGCTGGGGCAATTTGTCAATAGTGTCAAAACTTAAGCAGCTGCAGATAATCTCCTGAGAATGTCTAGCAGATTTGCTGCTCCAACTCGACGTCCATAAAAGAAGGGGTGACAGATGTTATTCTTGAGGTATTTCTGTCCAAATTTAATATGACAAATAAAAGTAGATGAACTTTTGCATAAACTTATTACCATTGAAGAACGCGATTTTTCATCTACTTTCAAGGAATTTGCAGAGGCCGCCACCAAAGGGGGCCTCGAGGGCCGGTGCCCTGGCCCACGCCGAGCCCTGGAAGTATCCGGCTCTGGGCGCCCTAAAGCGTACAATTTATGACCAAAGTATATGCATGTATTAGTAATAAAACTGTGCTCAACAATGACCACTATAACCACAATGCATGTTGGCTGCTTATTTTAAGGATTTCAATGATAGAGTGCATGTACACTGGAGTGGGCACAGTGCAGGGGTTATCGCTTTACTGGTAACCCAGATGCCAGCACCATAAGAAACAACAAATATATTTGGCCATATGGATAGTTTTTATCCATTCAAGCAATTTGCAATCTTCTTTCGCATAAAATTAATAACTGCTCCCAAAGACCTAATAGCTGAAGTCTTGTGGTATGTGACATATTAGTCCAGTTTTTAGTAGTATCAAAACTAACACATAAGAAAAGCAGGGAACCTCCTTAAAACATGCTCTTTGATGGAAAAAGTTCTCGATTTCACAGCCTTAGAGCCCATAGTTTAGACAAAAGATTTGCTAAGTGGGTAGCTAAATACAAATTATCCTTAAAATTAACACATTAGTATATCAGGGCTCTTAGTCCATTGGCTATCCTGGTCATTAGGATCACATTATCAGGTTAAAAAAAGTACAGGAATACATATACTCTTAACTTTGAGAAGACCCCGTTTCTATTAACTGGTCTCCAGGCCATTGGTGTATATTAGGAACTAGGCAAGTACTCAATATTTACATCCCTCGCCAATATCATGCCCACTATTCTGTTTCATGAATGTGTGTAGGTAGAATGGAGCATCATTGCCAGTCATTATGGAAAGTATGTGGAGGGTGCTTTGTTCCAACTGTACCACTAGAATGAGTCACAACGTTGGTGTTGTGTTCTTCATAGCAGCCTATTGTCCTCTGCTATTTAATTGTATCAAGAACATGTGCTTTTCAGTAGTTTGTCCCTTCCCATTTAGACAGCCGTCTTCTGCACAGTGACAATGGTGGTGAGATGTCACTTTTCTGCTGCATCACTATTTGACGCTTGGCCAGGTTCAATGTTTAATCCACAAATTTGCACACCACTATATTTTGCTTACTTCTTGCCTGCAGTTTCAATAAGCATATCCAAGATTTACATTCTACTCTAAGGCTGGTCATCTCTCCTAAGAGTTCCAGTAACTCTAGCCAATACATTCTGAGGGAGTGTCATGAACAGAACATATACAGAAGGTCCAATAGATACAACCTGTGCACTGAACTGTAGTACTTTCAATTAAACTTTCTAATAATAACTGGAAAAAAAAGAAGTTTTGCAAATTCAGTCTATCTCTTCTGGGTCCGTCGACCACACTACCCTCAGGGATCTTAGTGTTATTTTCATCATGCACATCACAGCAGCATCTTTTTCCAAAAACACAATGTTTTCTCTTACCCCGCATTGGTCCTATGCTGGTCCCCAAAGTCTGTCTTACTCAGTGTTGCATACTTGGACCCACAATTATCTATAGGTGACTCGCTCACATGGGAGGGGGTGTTGGGAAGCGTCTCAATCTGAGGGGTTCCATCTGGAGTACTAGGTATAAACAAGTCTAAATTACTCTTAGACCTAATACATCCCCAAACTTCTTTATCTTTGGCAGCACTTGGACAATGGCTTGGGGCGTACTATACAAATATAGCAGAACATCATCTGTATATAGTAAAAGTATGTTTGTGTGCTGACCTATTTTAATGCCCTATTAGTTTCTGAATGCTGTGTCCAGAGACTCCAATGACAGCACAAACAAAACCAGCATCTGCAATGCAATGGGTCTTGCATTTACACAAATTTGAGCTAGTGGCATTGTAAATGACAATGCCTTTTATTTATGTTTTAGTTTAAAAAAAATAAAATGAAAGGCATTGTCATATACAATGCCAATAACAAACTCTCACAAATGCGAGACCTATTGCATCCCAAATAGTTGAAGGCATCGCTGAGCTGCCCCCTTCTGTCTCCCATGGCCCTTGAAGAGCTCCCCCATTGCTACAAGTTAAATAAACAAGCTGGTGGTCACAACTGCACAAGAGACCCTCCTGCAGTAAGAGAAACACATTAAAGAAAATAGGGGCATATTATCAAGCCAGGCAATAAAATTATCGCCGCTTTAGCGGTAGAAAATTGCCGCTAAAACGGCGATAATTGGCTTGATAATATGCTCTATGGAATTCCAATTGAAGCCCAGGTTAGATGTCCTTCACATCTAACATGGGCTTCAATTGGAATTCCATAGAGCATATTATCAAGCCCATTACCGCCGTTTTTACGGCAGTTTTCTGCCGCTAAAGCGACGAGAATTTTATCGCCTGTCTTGATAATATGCCCCTTAGTGCTTACAGACTAAAGAAGAGGTACCGTGTAAGTAAAAGTGCCAGTCCTCATGGCAGGTTACTAATGAAGCAAAACCAAAGGAAATGATGGACGGAGTGTTGAACATTGCAAGCACTCACCCCCAGTCAACTGATCTGGGTTTAATCCATCACCGTTCTTTAGCCCACTCTGCCACCCCAGTTCAGACATGGCCAAATGCAAATCAGTCTGACCCTGTGCCTCATGGGAACAGTCCAGCCCGAACTGCCAAGCCATGTCTTCCCTGGACCGGAAACAAGCTTCCTAGGACCGGTTTCTGGCATTCCAGCCGTCTTCAGCCAGGCTTGCTTGAATCCAGTGGCAAAGTGAGCAAGGGACTCACGTCTGAGCATACCCTGCCAACTTATGGCGAACAAAGCAAAACCAAAGGAAATGATGGACGGAGTGTTGAACATTACTTCAGGTTACTAATGAAGACAAGGCGTACTAAGGACGTACTAACAAGCCTAATAGCGAATCAGGAGCCAGCAATTACAAGGGACAATGGCACAAGCCAATGACAAATATGGACGGAGAGTGGGCGAGGCTTTAAGTACATACTCCAAAACAGCATGGCTCACAGAACAGCGCATGCGCTGCCCAGGCTCTACCTAATAAAAGGGTAAAGGGCACTGCTGTCTCATCCAACGTTTTATGTAGATTGTCTGTGAGATAATGCTGCTTGTCTTCACTCTCGCTTTCGCATATGCATACAGCAACTTAACCCATCACAGTAATACGTTTCCCATCCCACGTTTCTAAAACTGCAGATAAATAGTCCCACCCTAAAGTGTCACAGCCTTCTTCATATTTATTGACACAGCAGCACGTCTGTATCCGGGGAAATTATTCCCTTACTTGGAAAGCCACCTGATGTTCAATGCTGTGTTCTAGTTGAGATTAAACCCTTTTAACCTGGGTGAAGCAGTGTTGTCATTACTGGGGACAATCTGTTAACCAGCACCTTTTTTTAATAAAAATGTATAATCTAAACTAAGCATCGGCAGTGGAAGGAACGAGGCTGTTTCCAACAGCTCCTGATATGGCTTGATATTGGATTGTTACAATACACCCCTATCATATGCCTCCGTATATGAAGTCTTAGATTTCAGAGCCACTTAAGCATTCTCTGATTAAAATTGTACAGGGTAACTGTTGTTGCCTGGGAGTTTTCCGGGTGGCAGATCCTGTATAACTAGCAGGATTTCCTCTGTTTCTAACGGTAAATTTAATTCTCTTGTTTTGTGTAATTGGGTGTATTAACACAAGTGTCTTGTATATTGTGAGTTATGCATTAATAATCACAAGTCCCAAAGTGGCCACATTCATCTTCCATTGCGTGTTGACAATCTGTCCCTCAAGCATACCAGTGCATCTGTTTATGGTCTGTGCCATTATACAGCAGCCATGCCAATGGGTGTCCTGGTCTGTCGCCCTTCTTATGCTGCCTTGACACATTCTCGAAAGTCTATCTGGGTCAGATGGTCCATTTCCTCTGTTTGGTTCTGATTGGTGTTAGTCCTTCCAGTACTTGTGTACCCCTGGCCACCTCCAGCCCAGCTTTACTTAATTCCGATTTGCCTTGATGATTTCCTTTGAAGCGGTCCACCTAACTTCATGCACTGTAGTGACAGATACCCCTCATATATACCTGCAATGCATCTGACTTCATTGACACATCCCAGGTTGATGCTTCATTTGTTTCGAAATTCTGTAGGTGATTCCCTATCTCTTCATGAAATACCCTACCTAATAGAGCTAGCACCTGTAGCCACCATGCTGGTATACACAGTCCACATTGCCCCCGGTTTAAGTCTATCAGTATTGGGTCTTGATCTGGTGTGGATCATGCCCAACAATCAGCCTGAGAGAGCTTGATCCTGCATGTGTCTTGAGTGCAGACACAAGTCCAGCTTACATTGTAACTTGAGGACATAAGAGTAGTGCAAATACTCTCTGCCCTTTGGATGAAACGTGTGCCATATATTTCAGTCACCAACTCTACAGCGTGTTGGTAAGTGTGGTCAATGATTTAGCCATGTGCATCTCTGCTAATAGAGGAAATAATCTGTTGCTCTCGCCATCTAGCACACTATTATTGTACCCACCCCAAATCACTTTGGTGCGAATTTGTTCAGCATTTGAGCCCATACTGAGTGCAGGGACACCGGTTGTAATGTGCTTGGTGTATATAATCTTCCTATTTACAATGCTTTGCCATCTAATTGTCCCTCAACAATGATGTATCTGCTCTCTGGATCTACTTCCACTCCATTCTCCACTAAGGAGTGCCCTGGTCTAGCACACACCAGCGGCTTCTCCACCGCTATGGCGGAGGAGCGTTGCCTCGCCTGCTGCCAGAGCAGCAGGTACACACAGAATAATAAAATGGTCATTACCATTTTATTATTTTGTGTGCTGCCAGCCGCGCTAGCGTGAGCGAGATGATGGGGTCAGGGCATACAGAGTCCTACTTATTGCAAGATGACTGCTCAGTGCGCATGACAGCCGGGCCAATCCATCATGCACACTTCAGAGCCTGCAATACCAGTGCTGTAAAACAGCAGAAGGATTGCAGGCACACGTCCCCTGCTTCAAAATAAGTGCTGGGTAAGGGTTAGCCTGCTCAAACCACGATTGGTTGGATTCACCTACAGGAAGTAAACCACCTTCCTTCCTGCTCGTCATTGTCGGGAAGAACATAGCTGTGAGCTTTATGGCGCGCTGCGCCCCACCTATTTTTAATGTTGCTTGTAGCTCCTGGCGCACACCAGCGTACCTCTCCCTCTGCTGAGTAAACAGTATGATACATTTGGAACACGCCAAACATTCAATTTGACAGAACTGTTACAAGGTCAAATAGAAGTCCAGTCTAAAGTGTAATTTGTGGATATAGCAGTCATGCAAGTACCTTCTGTCCTTATTATAGAAGGTGAGTCCTTCCTATATCAGTCAACCACTAATTCTGCAGCCAATTTGTGAGTGTGGTCGATGCCCCAGCCGTGTGTCTGTTTGATAATGAAGGCAAGGATCTGTCACCGTTGCCGTCTAGTGCACTATTAAAATTCACACCCCAAATCATCAGAGTAGTCATTTGTTTCCGTATTTGTGTATGTAGTGAACCCAGGTACTCAGTTTCCAATGTGCTGGGAATACACTGCCTAATTACAATGGTTTGCAGTTGAACTGTCCGTCTTCAAAGGCGTATCTACTCCCAATCTATTTCCGCTTCCTTCATCACAAAAGCGAGCCCTGGTCTAGCCTACAGTAGCATCCTTCTCCCCCTCTACTGAGTCGATAGAATGATAAAGTTGTTTCGCTCTATTTCGTCTGCACTATCAAACCATCAATTACTGTCAAAAGAGTCTCCTGTAAACAGGCTTCATCCCCTTGTGCACAAATATAAATATATTTTGTACATTTTGTCTGGGTCCCCATTCCCCTCACATTCTAGGTCACTCATTTGTGTGTATATATATTAGTAGTTGCTATTGGTCAGTTATGTCTTGTGAGAATAGGTTGTGTTTATGGCCCAAGATCAGTGTTGTGTGTCTAGTTGCAGTCTGCCATGGCTTTACACCCAACAAATGTGTATAGTGCATGTGTTTACCCATTGGTAGTAAACATAGATATAAATAGCAGACTAAGTACATATTTACCAATCATGAACAAGAGTCAAACTCCCTTTCATAGAAAGGTTCAAAATGACCAATGCGCAATAACCTTTTATCAATTTACCAAAGCCAGACTTGTCCACTCATGCATCTGCAAATGCATAAGGGGGCATAGATACACTGCTGATCTGACTTGCATAATAGTCCACCATCCTTCAAGTCCCTCGTAGCAGTAGACACTCTCCATGATGAGTCATCATAAAATAGACAGATGATTAATCCAGCAAGGGGAGGAGAGCGGGAGATACCTCCACCAGCAGGGCCGGACTGGGAACTAAAAGCAGCCCTGGCAAATTTTTCCAGAACAGCCCCCGGCGTGTGGCGAGCGTGCGCAGCAAACGTGCCCAACCGCTACACGGGTGGTTTGGGGGGGGGGGGGTTCTCCCCCCAAGAAAATTTTGGAAAAAGACAGACCAAAATAGTGAATTTTACAGCACATTTTTCATTACATCTTCAATTGTATCAACTTTCAAAGCACAGTAAATAGTAGATGATGACCTTAAAGAGCACCAGGTTACCCACCCAGTCAAATGTACCCATAAACATTCTTTCAGAGAGCACCAACAATAGACACAAGTAGTGAATCAGAGTAAAAGTGAGACTAGCCCCCACATGTTGTGTAGCGAGCAAGCGCAGTGAGCAACCACTACGAGGAGGAGTTTGGGGGGTTGTCCCCCCCCCCAAGAAAACTTTGGAGACAGAAAGGCCAAAACATAGCATTTTTCAACACATTTTTCATTACATATTAGATTGTATTAACTTTTAAAGCATAGTGTAGGAAGGTGGAATCTGACTATATGGTTGCCCCCAACTTTTTGCCTGGTATTTGAGTGGTTTTTGACTAGTCTGGCTGGGATCCTGCTATCCAGGACCCCAGCCTATCTGCTTTCTCCCTAAAACTAATGTAAGTACCCTAGGTACAAGCCAATTGGATTCTGGGGATACCCTGACAGTCCCTTGTAGATGGGACCCTAGGTACCCAGGGCATGGGTCCCACAGTAGGCCTACCAGGGCTGCAGCACTTATTGTGCCACCCTGGGACAGCCATACAAATTGACACCACCAGACCACTACTGTAGTCTGGGTAAGGTGGTGCTAGCACCCCTTATAGGGATATAGGTACCCTATATCCCACCCCATTACAACATATATACTCTCATAGGACACCCCTATAGCAGGCCTTGGTAATCCTACAAGGCAGGGTGCTGAGCTATGTGTGAGGGGGGACCCCTACCTGAGTAGGGCCCCTCTGCAACCTTCGTAAAACCATTGCTGGGTTGTTTGTAGTGTAGCCATACCATATACTCTTAACCGCATTAGAAGTCTATCGCAATAACGCGATAACTTGAAAATGGCTACACAGAACCATATTGTGTTTGGTGTCAAACATGTAGGAATCATACCCCCAGTCCAGCCATGGGCATGAGGGCACGATTCCCCCCTGCTAGAGGGGCGATATGGGAAAAGCGGCAGAATTTAGACACCCATTTAAAAGTGCACCCGTAGTACAAAATGGATGCTACCAGCCACCCACACGACTCTGGATGCCTGTTGCTGGGGAAAATCCCAGCCTCGGCAGCTGGACAATAGGGATCCTGTTGCAGGGAGGTGCCAGCACCTCCCCAGACAGACTATGTGGATTGGAACTGGGTGGGTGCACCTTAGGATGCCTTTCAGAGTTGCACGTAGGCAGCTACAGCGCCTACATTCTGCATACACCGCCTGGAACCAGTTCAGGGGCATCCTGCCCCTCGCCCAGGCGGGAAACACACAAAGGGGAGAGGGTGTAGCCACCCTTTCCCGCCTCACCTCTCATTGGTGGACACTACTCTGGACACTCCCCTAATCTTGGGGATAAAGGTGAATAACGTGGCCCCAGAGCCTCAGATTAATCTTGGACTTTACAGACTTGACCTTCGACGAGCTGCTGCCCAGCTGACTGAAGAAATCTCCCTTGGGGTAAAGGAGTTACCCCCTGCTTGGCAGGCACCTGAAACACTGCAAGTGACCTGGTTCGAACTTCGCTGCTCCTACGGACGTCGTCGACTCCCAGCGCCCTTGAGGTGGGTTTCCTGAGCATCCCAGAGGCCAGTGAGTGTGCACAGCAAGGCTGAGCACCGTGGACCGCGTGGGTGCCGAGATTCCCAATACCCCAGGACGCCGGTCACCTCTTGCATAGCACACGACCCTGACCAGTGGGGAAGTTGTGCTTTGGCCCAAACTTGAGCCAACCTCTCAGCAGCAATTGTGCCAAAGACCAGTGCCGTAGCTCACTCCGGTGGCCCGTGGGCTCCCTTTTACGCACGCCAAATTGCTGCCTTCTGCGGTCCCTTGTCTCTCGACTTGTGGGCCCTGGCGGAGGACAATCTTAACTTTTAAGAGTTCCCCTGGTTGCTCCAGGCTTGTTCTACAGTCTCCTTGAAGGAGACATCTCACAGACCTCGTGGGTCTGCACCAGTAGCTGATTTGTTCATCTTGCGTGGGTTGCGGTTGCCAAGGCTTAGTGGATTCAATCCGGACACTAACACCGCAGCAACCCTCATCCGACGTGGGTCAGTCGCTCCCCAGAAGCTGGCCTTCCTTGAAGCCTCCCTGAGCCCGTGGCTGCAGATCCAAGCTACACCTCTTTCCACTTGAAGCACCCGACATTGAAGGGCTCTTTCCTTTGAGCTCCCTGGTCACTGTGCTGTGACCCAGACTCTGTCCCCTCTGCTTTCAGGTTCTTCTCTACAAGTTCTACAACTTCAATCTTCACGGCATCATCGACGCTTTTGGCTAGCAGCAGTTTTGTACATTTTCCCATTGAAAATCAGCCCGCAACCCGACATCGAAAACGACCTATGCACCCGGCTTCCCTGGGGCAGGTAACAGTGGTACCTCGGTACTCTCATGGTAGTGGGCTCTCCAAAAGCTTAACTCTAAGTTTTCACCTTTGAACTCCTGCTAGAAGTGTCTTTAATCTGTTTAAATCAAACTGCGACATTCTCCATAGGCTATAATAGAGATCCCTATAGCAGCTATTTCCACTGCACGCGCCTCCCGTGGGTCCCCTTCCTCATAACCTGGGGTGGATTCTTAAGGGGCCAGCGATCCTAAATGCCCTAGGCATTGTCTGTAGAATTGTCGTGGTTCTTATACCACTTTTTTAATATATGGTTTGGTCCCCCCCTGGGGCCCTATGATTCCAGTGCTATTTGTTTGTATCTATCAATGCTTGTTTGAATTGTAACTTTGCCTCAGCCTCATAAAGAGACTTGTTTAGAATAAATACATATATGTTATATATATATATACCTGTGTGGACTACTCTTTCATTTGGTTATTCAAGAGGTTATCTATGGTAAAACAAGCTTAACACTCCTTCAAGACTTAGCCTGAAGGCTGCTCTCCACAGCTACCACTAGGATAGCTTTCTTTAAAGGTTGTCTTTTAAACCTATCACCTTAGGAGTCGAATTGGACTGGTGCAAGGTGTCCCCTATAACTAGAGGACAGCATGTGCCAGGCCAACTTCTGACACATAGTAAATGATTACCTTATGGGTTTTAGGCTTTTTTTTCATTAGACTGTTTCAACTTCACAGCATACAAACTACATTCTGATATTCTTTTTTGTATTCTTAATAAATTGTCACTCTTGTTTTCACACATTAAGCACTGACATGTGATGTCACATAAGTACACAGGCCACTGAGGCCAGAAACTGTGGAAATGTCACACATAAGCAATTAGGCACTGACCCAGGCCTGGTCACACCAGGCCAGTAAGCATGGAAATGTCACACATGAGCCTCCAGGTCACCGAGGCCTGAAACTATGGAAATAACACACATAAGCACCCAGGCCAGGAAGAATGGAAATATCACACATAAGCACCAAGGTAAGAAAGCATGGAAAGATCACACATAAGCACCCAGAAGGCATGGAAATGTCTCACATGGCACCCTAGCCAGAAAGCAAGAAAAATTCACACAAATGCACCCAGGCCAGTGGCACTGGAGTACTTTTCAGCGAGTGGATGCTGCCATCAATGTTGCCTGTACATCACTGAAGTCATGGGATTGTGAAAAATTCTGGAATCACACATAGAACAAGGGTAGCAATTCAGCCATGCCTATTCCGGGACATATAAAACTTAAAAGTATATTCCAAACCATTTAAATACACTGCATCCTGCCTTATGGAAAGGGCTTGCGCTAGTGGTGACATCCTGGTGACATATGTAGTAAAAGGAAATATTTTTAGGCCTGGCAAAAGGTTCCTTTTGTCAGGTCAAATGGCAGTTTTAAAACTACACAGGCAGACTGCAATGACAGGCCTACTTACGTGGGTGGCACAATAAGTGTTGCAGGTCCACTAGCAGCATTTAAATTACAGTCCCTGGGTACATGTTGAACCACATTTCTAGGGACTTACAAGTAAATTAAATTTGCCAATTCGGTGTAAGCCAATTTTACCATGTTTAAAGGAAAGAGCACAAGCACTTTAGCACTGGTTAGCGGTGGTAAAGTGCACTGAGCCCTAAGAGCCAACAAAAATAGCATTTTTGATGTAATAAAGCAGATCAAACTTGAATTTAATTTGGAGGAATCTGAGGCCGACAGGGACTTATCTAACCATGTCTCAGCAGTCAGTATGAACAATATGTATCTAAAAAACTCTTCACGAAGGAAGGACTGTGGAAGACTAGTGCTACAGCTCACCATCCTTGAAGAGCATCTCCCCATGAAGTCCTAGTATCATTTTGAATAGTTGACACAGAAGAGAGTTTATGGATGCATATTCTTTAAAGTTCTTTTAAAGTATTCTGAATGTTGTGAAGCAGATTAGCAGATACGTATGTCCATTTACTTTGAGGCAAATGAAATAAAATTGGGTCACTCACGGACACGGACGGTGCATGCAGCACCACCAGCAGCTGCATTTTATGCAGATAGTTGTGCTGCTTGTTTGCTCGGTCACGCCTCAGGGTCCAAATCGGCCCCTGCAACAAAACCTGCCCCCTGTCACAAAACCGGCCCCCACCCCATCCTGCCTACCGGGGGATTGCCCGGTGCAAGGAATTACCCGTCCGGCCCTGTCCACCAGCCCAAGACACCACACACCCTGCATACTTTCATTTGCTAGGAGTGCCATCTAAGATTAATTCATCTGATGTCATCAGTGTGGCCTCTCCGAATTCCTTCAACTACTGCGTCTTCACCTTCCAGTTCTGAGCCTGTTTCTTTTGCTTGGTCAATGACCCAGCCTTCTGATGCGATTGTTCCTCTGCCGTCTTGGATTATTCTTCTCTAGGCTGCTTCAAGGATGTGATGGGATCTGTGACTGGTTCTTGTCATCTGTGTTGCTTTTACTTGTACAAGGCCTCTATGGTGCAGGTCATGGTGATACTTTGTGCTGTGCAACCCAGGTCTCTGTCCATGGCCCTGCTTCTACTGGGTTTATGAAAAACCCTGTCTATTTTCATCAGTGATTTGTAGCTTTGCAGGAAAAAGGAGCATGTATTTCAGGCCAAGCATTCTGAGTGTCCGCTTAACCTTGAGGAATGGATTTCTTAGTTGCTGAACCAATATGGTGTAACCTGGGAAGAACAGCACTTTAGTGTACTTTACTGCTTATGGACTGTTTCACTGCGTTATGTGCAGTATGTTATCGGCATTCATCCATCAGTCGAGGTGATGATATGAGTCTTGGTGATCATGTTGGTACCTTTTGAGTTCTTTCTATCATGAAAAATGTAGATAGTTCTTTGGCTGTTCAGCTGTTTGACAATCCATTCTTCTAGAAGGAGTTCCATGTTGTGCTCTTCTTATTTTTCCAGGGAGATTCACTTTCCTTGCGTTATGCCTTCTTGAATGTCCCGTGGAGTATTCTGCGCTGTACTGAGTTTTATTTTGGCCTCTAGTTCAGATTCTTGTTTCTGGAGGTCTAGCATTGTAGGGCATGTGATGGCTATTGTTGACTTCACGATAATAAATCTGTCCGAGATCTTGCGCTTATTCACTCTGAGAAAATTCAAGTCAATTGACACTCAATTTATCTTGGCTTCCAAGGCCTCTCTAGACTCCACTATGACTGCCAGTGGCTGGTTCATCCACATTACTTCCTCACTCCATGTTTACTGGGATTATTGGGCCTGCCCTGCTTGGACCACAGCTTGGTGTTCTTTGGTTTACACATTTTATTATTGCTTAACCCTCTTGTGCAGTGTGATTGATTGAGAGTTGTCCGGTTTCCTACTGGCCAGTGTGACATTTAACTAGCCCCAACACTGTACCTCCACCCCTGGCCACCTCCGACCCACCTTGAACATGTCCCTGAGTTCCTTCAGCTTTATTCAGGTGTTATATTGCTTTTTTTAGCAAGTATGCAACTTCACAACACCGGTGTCCATTTTTGGAGAGTCACTCTCATAATATGTATTCTGTTATTCTGGTCCACTACGGTGTAGGCATGGCTCCATGGACTGCCGTTTTCTAGATCCATTATATTAAGTGGGTGGTGCTACCTGCTTTGCCCAGTTTCTGAGATATGTTGATTCAGTGACCATGTAGAGCTATTTCTTGCTTTATCGCTGACCTGTTGGCTGTAGTTCTTTGCCCTTCTTGCTCCCTTGCCTTTAAATGGCGACTTTGCACCTACTTCATTTCATTGCAATCTCTCCACTAGCACAACACAAACTATTCCTATTTCAATGGCCACTTGCAGATGCCCAGTTTGCATTGCATTTGTTGTGTAATGCTGCCCATATTTTATCATACATTTCAGTCTGCTGTACTCTTGTTCCCCTTCTGGGGCCCAGAGGAGTGCTTTCTTCATCAGCTTCTCATTACTTGTATTATGTAACCCGCGCTACCGCCTCTGATGTATTAATAGCCATGTCACTAACTCCACTCCAGCTGCGGACATAAGTTAGCTCAGTCTGAATTTCCACATCCTAAATTCCACTCCTCCTGGATGCCAGAGTGCTGTCATGTTAGGTCTGCTGCACCAGGCGACTCACCCGATGTGTCATATAGCGGTCTTGGTTTTCCACATGCTTCTCACGACTGATACTGGATTGTGAAACAGCTGCATTGTCATGGATGAGTGTGTGTTGCTCTTCGTGGGGCAGCCTGTGCTGTTCCTCAGAACCACTCCACTGCCCTGATCTCTCTGCTGTCCAGCAACTCAGGATGTGAACCACTCCATTAATTCAGCTCTGCCACTCTCCTGTGGACCACATTCTCTCCTGGCATTATTCAAGCTGGTGGCTCCACCTGGCCCGCTGTTCCAAACTCTGTGGTCCGATGACTCCGGACACAGACTGCTCTCTCACATCAACTCTTCCACCACCCCGCGGGCCACACTCTTCCAGCACCATCCAAGATTGTGCCTCTGCTGGGTGTGTGCTCATGTCTGGGGCCTTTTACCTCCAGCCCTCTGTGGGATAGCTCAGTCAAATCAGTGGTGCCTGGGCGTTATCTCGAATGCGATGCTGCCAAACAATGGTTCTGTGCCGCCAGTAGGTATAGGATGCAGCCGGATTACTTGGTGACTGCTGGAGCCTCAGCGATGCACGTCTAGTCGGCCATGTTGTCTTTCTCACACACCCCCTAGGCAGCTCTACAGATATTACCACTTCCAGTAGAGAGCTTACTACTAAAAGTACCTCTACTGTCACTGTTTCCCTTATTATGCTTTCACCATTTCAGCTGATACATTTAAGGTCTTAAAATAGCATTATTGTTAATGCTGCAACTCTGGAACTGTTGCCAGCAGTGCTACTGCTGTTACTTTTAATGCTGCTGTTACTCCAAGTACTACTACCTGCCCTACTCGTACTGTTAATGTTGATAGTGCTACTACTACAAATACTAGTGATGACACTCTCACTACCCTTAGTGCTAAAGTCTCAATAAAACACTTTAGTTAATAATGAGGATCTTGTTTTAAAGTCTGGTTCAGATTCAGATTCCAGAGGGAGCTCAATCCTGCGGTGAATCGTGCCGTGGAATTTCCTGCACCATACAGGAAAGATATTAGACCAGTGGATTCTCCACTGGACTTTGCATTTCCCCACAAATTGTGAGATTTCCCATTACAACTAACTCTAAATCGTGCCCTGGGTTTTCTGCAGTTTTTGGTGACTTTTTAAATGTATTCTCTTTACGTTAATCCTCTGTATACTTCTTTGGGTTTAGGGTCAAGTCCTCTGGTAAATGATTCTAACAGAGGCAAAAGTGGGCAAGATTACCTTATGTATAACTTTCTGTAACTGGAGGGCAGGTAGGTATTTGAGCTTTTTTGATGGGAAGAAGAGAGCTGCAAATGTTTATTGTTCTTCATTGCTTCTATAATCTTTCCCTCCTCGACGAATGCCTCTTGCTGCTTTGGTGGCCAGGGGAGGCTCAGAAATAGGTGGAATACTTAAGCAAAACCCAAAACAGAGACTGAACACGAGAAAGATGAAAATGTGATTTCGATGGGTACATTTGCCAAAATGCAAAACTATAACAATAAGTAACAATTTGGTTTTATTAAAACAATAAAATGGTACAATTAGAGCACCACTTTAGACGTATCTGCTTAATCATTGTTTAATTAATGCTGGAGTCTAGGATTAGTCATTCAGAATTCACTTTGTGTGTGTTTGAGGCAGTTTCATTGATGCAGACTTACAAATTGTGTAATGCTTAGCTGCTATGATGTTTCAAACACATCCATGGCTGGCTGAAGTCCAATAAACACACACCTCGTATCTACTAAAAATTGGAATGGTGAAAATGTAACAACCTGAAAATGTCTGCAGATTACATTTTTCAATATGTACTTCTTATCCACAGGTGGTGCACCAAGTGGCAAACTATTGACCTCTATAAGGAAGGGTATTCAAAGAAGTATCTGGATGAAAAGCAACCAGAAATCCTCATCTCTGATTGGTAAGGCATAATGCACACACCACACTTCTTCACAATGCAGCAGCCAATTATGTTGTTATGGCTGCAAAAAGACTCAAGTAATCCAGTGACACTGTCCTAGAGATCTCCTATCTCTGCTCACAGGTTATTTTTTGCTTGTGGTCGACTCTCGGTAACCAATCAGCATTTTGCTCATTGGTCTGCTATCCCATTCCCCAAAACATTGTATCATAACAGATGTAGGGGCTTATTCAAAGGTAGCCGACCAGCCCCAACATGGTCAGCAGAGATCTTGGCCTCCTGTCCTGGCAAAGAAATGCACGCCTTATCTAGAGAGACGTGTTTGGCAAGGATTTCTGTAATGGCAGCTCATCTGGCAATGCAGGGAATGTACTTTCTTCACTGAAGAATGCTGAGTGTCAGTCAATAAAAAATGCCTATATTTAGTATTTCACAACCATAAAGCACACAAATAATTTAAAAACAGTCAAATTTAAAAGAATGATATTTCCAAAAGTGTAATTAATTGTTAACATTTTCAAACTTTTTATAAAGTTTTCAGTCCTGTATCTACCTCGTTTATTAATTTCATGTCCGCTTTTAGGAGAAGGTAGTCTATCAATGTGAAGAACTTTACCCCACGGCAATTTAAAATGTTTGAGCCCCCCCCCCATCCAGCATGTTACAGCCTGCCTGCAGGTGTGGATGTTTAATTCATTGAAGATCAGTTTTAAGAACTTCCTTCTTTCGTCTTTTACTGTGGGGCAGACGCACATCAGGTGGCATATCGATTCTATGTGGTATTTCGTCTTGATGTTTGCCTTTCCAGGTTGGTAACAAGTCCTTTGAGTTATGATCTCCTAGTCCGTACAGCATAAACCTCTTTTTTAATGTAAGTCGAAAATGTGCTGCTACATAAGCTTGTGGTTTGGGCTTTGTATATGAATTTATTACTGACCAGGCATGTCGACGTTTAATCAATCTTGTTTTGTCTTCCAAAAAAGACAGTTTCCTTGCAGTGGCATTACACACTCTAGTGATTGCTGTTCTTTCCATCTTACTGTCCCAAACCTCTTGAATGCCTAATGCTTTCAGAGCTGCACTCGGGTATTCACCACATGAATGCTGAGTGGTCCACTATATGTTTTCGGCCCGCGCGACATTCTTTTGTACTTTTCAGCCCCCCCCCCCCCCCAAAGCGGGCTCTGTTGCCTGTAAAACGAACGAAAAATGTCACTGACATGCATAGGTTTTCTAGTTGCATGTCAGGGACATTTTCACAATACCCTTAAACGGTCTGCCATCCCTTGCATGGTCGTCCTGCAAAACAAAAACCAATGATGCTAGTCCCACCCTTATCAGGATGACCCTATTGTCAGTGTGACCTGCTGGCTTGGCGGTGGATGGGCCGCCTAGTCAAGAGTTTCCACTGGCAATCCAGCCAAGGCTGTGTCACAGGAGGACCTGTGGTTCACCCTTTTTAAAATGAGGCAGGGGAGCCATCAGTTTAGAGGGTAGTCGCACCATAAATTCATGGCTGTGTTCCCATCCAATTTAACCCAAAATGAGCCTCACAGTCTTGAGGTGTCTTTTGGATCCAGGCCACACCTAATCACCATGTCCTGTAACCTACAGACTGCCACATCATGCTCTGCTAATCACTCTGTCCTACACTCCAGGGATGACTCTTACCTTTGTGTACAGTGGCAGAGGACAACTCGTAGAGACTGTCAAGACCACAGAGATGTGTAAACCAGTGTATTCTTTGCATGCAGCTTCTCAAGAGGTGTAGGAAGTCTGTTCTTTTGCCATCTGTTGCGCTTTAACCAGAAATTAGTGGTATGGTGATGTTTAGGGCAGTGCGATGCCTTTTGATGTGCTCCAGTGGGAATTGAATAATTTCTTTACATCCCACTTTGGCCTTGAGACACTGTCCTTAATTCTATTGTTTTTGACCCCTGCTGTAGTAAAGAGATTGCATATCAACTAACCTTTTGACTCTTATTCACTTTCAGTTCCAAGTTCAACAGTGCTATGATCCTGAAAAGTGTTTTTCAACATTGCTAGATTGGCAATTACTTAGCCTGGGTGGTGAACTCTGCTCCGTTTACAGAGTTTCCCACACGCCGTGCTCTGCCGAGTATGCAGAGTTCCAAAAAACTCCACTCCTGCTCTCGCTTGCCAGCTTTAAGTTGGCGAGCCAGGAAAATCCAACACTAGATCACCTCCCAGCGAGGTTTCTCATCGCAGGTGGTCGCGGATGGCCACAACTGCTTGTGTTGTGAAATCATCAGTTCGCGTTGAGGAAGTTGCCGCTTGAGTAGAAAATTTACTTGAGCCGCAGAAAGAAGCAGCACCCTCTTGTGCTGCACATGGTGCAGTTCGCACTGATATTCCAGTGCGGGATAAACACCTGGAGCTAAAAATAAGTGTGAACTGCATGACCTAACACACTCTGCCACTTGCAGAACTCTGCCTAGGCCTAGCAATTACTAAATGATTGATCTGGCCACAAAAAGTGATCCCATCACATTTTATGCTACCCCTCTGCAGCCTCTTTTTTTTTTTTTAAACAGACTTTTATTGAGTTTCACAGGATAACATATCCACAAGAGTGGTCCATTACCATAATGTAACACAATCAAAAGACCCCCCCCCTCTCCCCGTCATATCTCCCCCAACAGCACCCCCCACCCCAACCTCCCTCCCAAGCATGTCGCCAGTATCTAATGTAGTCAAGTGGACACTGAAGCCTCTTGCGCCGCCTGACAGATTCCCCTCCCACAGGGCACAACAGCGAGTATAGCAAGAGGCCAGGAGGAAGCTGCTTATCCCGGGCCCAGAGTCCTCCCTTCGCCTCGTACTCCCAGGAACATGGAGAAATTCTCAGAGGTCCCCTGCCACATCCCCCTCCCCAGGCTCCCCCTCTCCGTCCTCAACCGGCTGTTTGAACAGTTCCAGGAGTGCCACCCATGCCCGGGCCATTTCTTGCGATTTCTCACTTCCATTCCGCCGAGCCATGCACAGCCTATAGTTCCCCTCGCTTCCCGCCCCCTTCACCATCTCCCTATTCCAACACAAGAGATTAGGCCCTTGCCTCGCCTTCCAATGGGAAGTAAGTTCCCGTTTGGCCAGGACCAGCCCCAGGTCAATGAACCGGCTGGTGACCTTAGTCTTAGCAGTGTGCGGGAACCAATGCAACAAGCAGACCCCCGGTACCACCTCCAGTTCCCTCTCAGTCACAACCCGCAGTGCAGTCATCACCTCCCGCCAAAAGTCTCCAAACCGTGGACAGTCCCAGAACATGTGGAGGAAGTTCGCCCCATCTTGGTCACAACGGGGGCAAGCATCCGACCCCCCAAAATACTCAGCTATTTTACTAGGCGTGAGGTATGCCCTATGAAAGACATAGAACTGGATGAGTTGGAACCGCGCATTTCGGGAACATTTCCATGGGCGCTCCATGATTTCGTCCCAGGCTTTTTCCGCAATGGGTTCCCCCAGATCCGCCTCCCACTTGAGTCGCAGTGCAGTCAGGGGTCGATGCATATCACAGGTAATCCGCCAATAGAGACAGGTCACCGCCTTAAAAGTCCCCGCCGCCATCACTACATACTGACAGGCAAGGGATGTGGTCGGCTCCACCAGTCCCTGTCGCCAGTGTTTCCTGATAGCCGCAGTCAAAGCTGTATGCAAGAGGAAGTCCCCCCGCGGGAGATCGTGCCGCTCCCTGAGGTCATCAAAAGGGAGAAGATTACCATCCTCATAGAGGTCACCCAGTGCCATAACTCCCGCCTCTTCTCAGGCCGACAACCGGCTCCAATCGCCCCCGTGAGGCAACGCCCCACACATCCTCAAGGGGATCTCAGGTGCATGGGGAACCGGAATATGCGTCCTCCTAGCTAAGCGCGCCCAGCATTGTCGCACCGCCCTCAAATCCGATGGCCTCGAAGCATCTCTCATCGGGACTCGGAGCAGCACACAAGACAAATGGTGCTAGCTCGGATTCGACCCTCCCCGGTCCTCCGGGCGCCGGATGTGCCGCGCCACCCACTTCGTGAACCACTGGAGCTGCGCAGCATGGTAGTAGGCCTCCAGGTCTGGCAGCGCAAGCCCCTCCTCTCCCCTGGGCTTCTGTAGAGTAAGTAACGCTACTCTCCGTCTCCCAGCGCCCCAGATGAATCCCGTAATCAAAGTGTTCAGTTGTGCGAAGAGTTTACCCGGGATCCAAACTGTGAGGGTCCCAAAGTAATAAAGAAACCTGGGCAATATGACCATTTTCACCAGAGCGACCCTGCCGGCCACTGACAATGGGAGAGTCCCCCAAAAGTCAAAACAGGTTCTCGCCCCGTGCACTGCTCGCCCCACATTGCCCTCCAATAGATCAGCGGGAGCATGATAAATCTGAGTCCCCAAGTAGGACAGACACCGAGGCTCCCACGGGACATCCCCCGGGCGAACCACCCCGTCCGGCTCGGTAGAGAACAGACATGACTTGGTCCAGTTCACCCGAAGACCCGCCACCCTCCCCAAGGTCTCCAGCAGGCTCCGTGCCCCCTGTAGGGCCTCCCCAGCATCCGGCAAGAAAATGAGGTCGTCCGCATACAATGCTATGTGTTGCACTCGTCCCTCTACTAAGAGCCCCGGAAAATACCGTCCTGATCTGGCATGCGCAGCCTTGGGCTCCAGTGCCAGCGCAAACAATAGAGGGGACAACGGGCACCCCTGCCTCGTCCCCCGAGCGACCACGCAGGCAGCAGAAATCAAACCCCCGTCCTCACCCTAGCAGTGGAAGCTCTGTAGAGAAGCGCCGTCCACTGAACGAACCTCTCCCCCAGCCCAAATGCCCGCAATACCTCAAAAAGGTAAGGCCACTCCAGGCTATCAAAGGCCTTTTCAATGTCGACCGCGAAAATGCAGGCCTCCGCCTTGTCATAGGAGTCGGACCCCAAGATCCGCAGCAGTCTGCGAACATTCATCGCAGTTGTACGGGAGGGAATGAACCCAGCTTGGTCCTCATGGATCAGTGTCAGCATATGGGGCATCAATCGACTAGCCAGGATGCGACTCAAGATCTTGTAGTCCAGATTGAGCATCGCCAGGGGTCTATACGAGGAACGATCCCACGCAGGTTTACCCGGCTTAAGAAGGGGGAGTATAAGGGCTTCTCGCGTGGTGGCAGGGAGGGCCTCCTCTCGGCGCGCCGTATTATAAAGCGCCACCAAGCAGGGAACTAAAACATCTGTGTAAGCTGCATAGAATTCAACGGGGAGCCCATCAGTGCCCGGGGTCTTATTCCTGGCCATGTGCTTTATGGCACTACGTACCTCACCCGCTTCAATGTCCCGACCCAGAACCTCAGCGGCCGTGAGCTGCGGGAGCCCTGCCCCCGGCACAAACTCCTCATCCCCCGGGCACCCAGGACCCACTCTGCTCCGGTACAGGCCAGCGTAATACTGTAAGAAGTGATCATTAATGTGCTTTTGGGAACAAAACACCTCAGCACCCTGCCCCCGCAGTTCGACTATCGGGGTCCCCCTGCGTGCCGGGTTGGCCAGCCAGGCTAACAATGTCCCCACCTTATCTCGTTCCACATGTGCCTTATCTATGTAGGCCTTATAGTCATAGCAGCGCAATCTCTCGATTTGAACTGCCGATGCCTCTCGAGCCTCAAGCAGCCCCGCCTGCCTGTCTGGGCGCTCATGACACTCTTTCTCCAGCTCGCGCACCTGCCGTTCTGCCCTCTGAATGTCCTGCAGCAACACTCTGCGCACTCCCACCACCTCGCCGATACAGCGCCCTCAAACTACAGACTTAAAGGCGTCCCATTCCACCACCAGGGATGACGCCGTATTGGCGTTGAGTCGAAAATAATCCTCAATGGCCGACCCAATGTTAGCGCGAAATACTGGGTCCTCTAACGTGTCGGGCCGAAGCCGCCACGTAGGAATGGCAGGGCGATCCCTCATCCAGTGTAGCACTGTCAGCAGTGGATTATGGTCAGATGATGTCCTGGCCAGGTACTCACTGTGTATCAACGCCCCATGAACATCTGGAGAACTAAGGCTAGATTCCAAACGAACATGGAGGGCATGCAATGCCGAGAAATAAGAATAATCCCTCTCGCCCGGATGGTGCGCCCTCCAGGTGTCAGTCAGCCCCCACTGTCGCTGCCAATCTTGCCTCACCATAGCCAGTCGGTGCACAGGGGAATCAGCAAGAGGGGGATGAGAGCGATTCAGGGAAACATCCGCAATGCAATTAAAGTCGCCCCCCAGGAGCACCGAACCAGTCAGCAAGGGGGCCAATGTCCCAGACAAGTGCTCAAAAAAGGAAGCCTGATCCGTATTTGGTGCATAAATACTCCCTAGAACAATGTCCCTGCCATCCAGTCTCCCCTTCACCATAACAAATCTACCATCCGGGTCAATTACCTTTCCAGTACTTTGAAACGGCACCCCCGCCCGAACCCAGACCAGCACACCTCTTGCATATGCTGAATACGTGGTACAGAACACCTGTCCCCGCCACCTCCGCTGCAATGCCAGCGCTTCTTGCTTGTTCAGGTGTGTTTCCTGTAGCAGTGCTATCTGCACCCCACGCCGACGAAGATAAGCATGGATCTTGTGGCGGCGAGTCATACTGTGCATCCCCCTAATGTTCCAAGACAAACACTTAATACCTACGGCGGTATCCATGGCATGGTAAAAATAATACTGTCCATCCTATCTCCCCCTGCGACATGCTTGGTCCCACCCTCTCCTCCCCCTGCCCCAACACCCCAACTCCCCCAACTCCCACACCCCAGGATAGGTTCCCCAAAACTAGCCCCCATCCAAACTAAAAGAACCATCAACCTTGCCAGCATGGAGAGTGAGACATGCGCCGACCCAAAAGAGGACCCAGAGCCCCCCGCCAGCCCTTCCCCACCATATGTGACAGGATCAGCAACAGCCCTTTGGAGGCCCCAATAAGGTCATTCAAAGAGGCCAAGTCCCCTGTGTTCGCTAGGGAAAATCCCCTCCACCCGCCAAACCTGAGCTGCAGTACAAGGACATCCATCCCCGCCATCCGACCCCAGCTCAGCCAAACAAGTCCACCGTCTGCGGGGTTATCACCGGAAGTTCAATCTCGGAATCCCCACTCGTGCTGCCATCCGGAGAGGGCTCTCCCTCACTCGGCCAGGAGAAGCAGAAGCCGGGCCGGTGCCACCCCGACTGATCGCCACCACTGCCCGCACAGCACTATCCCGTTCACGGCGGTGGTCTGGCAATGGAGGAGCCCTCGATGGACTCACAATGTCAGGAGATCGTCTCTCCGCAGCGCTTTCCGGCGACCTCCGATCCAGTCCCGTCTGTCTAGTTTCCAGCCAGCGCCACGCATCCTGTGGGGTGGTGAAGAAGAGAGTGCGAGGGCCATCCACCACTCTCAGCTGCGCCGGGAAGAGCATCGCATATGGAATGCGTACCTGCCGCAGTTTCCGCTTGAGAGCTACAAAGGAGGTACGCTGTTTCTGAACCTCCCGTGTGTAATCCGGGAAAAGCATCACCCTAGAGTTGTCGATTTGTAGTCGCTGTTTCTCTCGAGCTTGCTGCAGAAGGTGGTCTCTGTCTCTGTAGTGCAGCAATCTCACCACCATCGGTCTCGGGGGCGCTCCCGGCTTGGGAGGCCGCGCCTGTACCCTGTGAGCCCTTTCAAGGGCAAAAAACGGGGACAACCCCTCCGGGGCCACCTCCGATCGAAGCCAGTCCTCCAAGTACCGAACTGCGTCAACTCCCTCCGCTCGCTCTGGAACTCCCACTATCCGGAGGTTATTCCTTCGAGAGCGCCCTTCGCTGTCCACTGCGCGCAACTCCAGTGTCCGCACCCTGTGCTCCATCTGCGTCAAGGACTGTTGCAAGGCAGTCACACTATCCGGCACCTCCTCCAGCGTCTTCTCGGTCGCTTTCACCCGCTCTTTCAGTTTCCTGTGATCGTCTTTCAGCAACACCAGGTCCACTCCAATAGTGTCTATCTTTGTTTCAAGGGCCTCCCGAGAAGCCGTGATGGCCTGCACAATATCCACCAAGGACGGGCCGCTCGGAGTCTCCACACCGGGGGTGCGTGTCACAACCTCCTCATCCTCCGACCGATGCTCCCCCTCTGCGTCCTGGAGGGCCGTGACCCCTCCTCCTCGACATTCTCCCCATCCTAGGCGCTCATCCAGGGCCCCAGCAGCCACCACCAGCCTCAAGTCACCGTCCACCCCAGCAGCGCTGGAGCAATGCAGCCAATCCGATCAGCAAGCCAGTTACAGTAGGTCAATCTCCGGACAGCGCTCGGTCAGGCCGGGCAGCTATACCGGCGTCTAGTAATCCAGGTGAGTTCAGGCACCGGCTCCCGCACCCCCGCTGTCAGAATTAGGAGGACGAGAGGGGCCAGCACCCCGCCACCAACCGGACGCCGGGGTCACCCAGCCACCGTGCTGTAGTGCAGAAAGGTGCCGCCAAAATCCAGCCACCCACGGGCAGGGTCTCAGAGCCCCCAGTCCATCCAAGTATCTCCTGCCCACCGGTGGCGAACACGGGGCAACCCGGGCAGGACCCTCCGCTAGTCCTCTAGCGTCCGCCTTCACCTCCGGAACTGGCAGCCCCTGCGCGGGGGCCACGCTCCTGCACCGGCCAGTCAAGGGGCGGTCACCCGAGGGGGCAGCAACGCACCAACCCAACTCGTAGCCGCTCCGGAGGGCTCACAGCCGATCCGCACCTCCCTCGACAGGCACCAGCTGCACCGGGGGCACCAGGCCGCGTAGTCGCTCACCCCAACGGCTACCTCTGCTCCATGGTGACCACCCAACAGCCTCGCTCTGCCTCAGTTAAATCCCAGCATCATTCCGGGCCCCCAGCAGGAGGCAAGGAGCGGCTCCACTCTGCCGTCCATGCAGGAGCCCTGTATCGCCCGCCACTCCGCTCTGCAGGCCGCTCCTCAGCGTCCACCCCGAGCCGCCATCTTGAGGTCAGGCAGCAGTAGCGGTCAGCCTCAGCCCTCCATTCAGCCCACTCTCCGCGGACACCTCGCTCACCAGCCACCGCTGCAGGGCAAGCTCCAGGGTTCTCCGCCACTCTACCAGGTGATGCGCCGCTTCCAGTCCTCAGCAGGGAACCGCATTCTCATCGGCGGGTCGCGGCCGCCATCTTGAGCCGCTTCAGGCAGAAACGCGGCGTGGAGGAAAGACTGACCCCACTCCTTCACCGGGACACCTCCGCCGTCGCAGGAGCGCTCTCCCGTTCCCCAGGTATGTCCAGTTAGGTTAGGGGAGTAGGGGCCCCCCGTAATGACTCCGGATCTAATCGGGCAGAGGGAGGCCGCGGAGGAGCTCCGGAGTCCCCGTCCGTCTACATCGGCGTAAGGCCACGCCCCCTACCCATCTGCAGCCTCTTCTTGCAGTTTGGAAACTGTTTGCTAATATTGCATACTTCTTGTTTAGTTCTTCATGTGACTCAGCAATAAAATTGAGGAACACTTGCAGAAGTGTTCCCTATGTTTAGTCTTCTTTAACTCAATAATTGTACTTCATACAACATCTCATCTGCTGAGTTATTTAATGCCTGTTTCTATCCTTTTGTAGATGGGGTGGTTGAACATTGAAATTCTGAGTGGGGATTGAGAACTCTTAAATTTTTGATTCCTTTCGTTTCTTTAGCTTTGTCAAAATGATATACAATTACCTCAAGAGACCATGCAGTACATTAGAGATTGCAACGTAAGATATTGTCACTGTAGCAAAATTAAAGAATTCTAATTCAGTATACTACATTTTCATAATCGAGAATTCCAAAATGTGTAAACTCCTCCCCAGAGTGTATCTAAAGTTTTTTTTGTCAGACTTCCTAGAACACGTCATAATAATTTGCTATACACTATGACTGCTTCTTCTACAGTACTTGTCCCAGCTTTCGACTAGATCGACTATTTGACTCACTGTGAACTAATTGTACGTGATGTGGGACAGCTCTGGTGGAGTTTGGACTTCCAGGATTTAGGATTTAGGAATACCTCCCATAGAGTTAACTCAGAGGAAAGTGTGTTTCCGCACCAATATCATTACTTGTTTTCAGATGTAGATTTCACCTTTTTTTAACAGGTGAAATGTTCTTGTGAAAATAAACCAAAATTGAATTTTTACAGCAACACTTGCAAATCAGTTACAGGCCAAATTGGAAATTTGTGGTCCCTCTGTGAGAGGGCCCAACATTTCTGCTGGAACATAATATGCTTATTGCCCTATAATCAAATTGTGCACAAAGGACATAGGTCATACCAGTATGTACAGAACTAAATGGCACCACCCTTTTTGAACGATGAAACATAAACTGACGGTTGATTAGAAACAGATTTGTGTGTATCTTTTTATAATCAAGTAGCATTTAACACATCTTCCAACAAAATTTAATTTGACTGTGGTGTGATTTAGAAATATTTCTGAGATACAGAAAAAGTGTTATTGATCATGCTAGAGTTTAAAACATGACTAATAGTGTCCTGAAAGCAAGGGTGTTAAATATATCAGTAACTGCAACGTTCTTGAAGATAAAAGGCAGATGGCATACTTTAGTCTTGTTTTGTGAGGTTTAAAAAAATGAACCTCAATCAACTAATTAAATTGACCGTCTTACTTAAAAGACTGCAGCCAGAAGCACTTTCATATACAACAAAGAGATGTTAGGACAACTGAACTGAATAATTTTCATTATGAGAATCTGTGAAAAAAGTAAGTATTCATTCAATATATTCCTGCAAGCACGATTTACTACAGACAAAATTGATAGGGCTTCTTATCCTGTCATAGATTTAGGGATATTTTGAATTGTGTTACTAAGAATTTACAGGGTTAATTTAAGTTAAAAACGAAGGGGCGTATTATCAAGCACGGCATTAAAATAATCACCGCTTTAGCGGCAGAAAACTGCTGCTAAAGCGGCGATAATGGGCTTGATAATATACCGTAGAGAATTCCCATAGAAGCCCATGTTGACACCAGAACATGGGCTTCTATGGGAATTCTCTAGGGCATATTGTCAAGCCCATTATCGCCGCTTTAGCAGCAGTTTTCTGCCGCTAAAGCGGCGATAATTTAAACGCCGTTTCTTGATAATATGTCCGAGTGTTTCATGAGGCATGATGATAGTTCCTATTTCGTCGGTGAGACACCTCAGGTAGCACACATGAACCAGCCCCTTGCCCTGTTTAACAGTGACCATGCTTTCTGGCTCAACTTGAACAGTTGAAGGACAAAGTGAGAAGGAGAGCAATAATAATCGGACATTAAGAGTTTATCTGCTTATCTAGGGATGAGATGGCAAGATCATCTTGAAGATCGCAACTCTAGAGTACACTCTAATACTACGTTTTACAGAAGGACACCTGTAGGAAATTTGGTTTATAGTTGAGGGGGCGAAGAACCTTTTAAAGCAACAATCACAAAAGTCAGGTTGAACACAAAAGTCACTAAATTAATCTGTGCCTAATCCTCTGGAAGCTTGGCACAAAAGAAGTCCGCCTTAATTTAGAGGCAATGTATAAAGTATTTATGCAGCACACAAACAGGAATAAAGTGAAAACACAACCGAAGAAAAATTCTACACCAATTTAGAAAAAGAAAGCACATTTTAATAAATTGATACCACAACATTAAAAAATAAGTTAAAAAATGTTAGGTAAGAATAGCACCTAAAAGTACAAAGCACCACTAGAGGTCATCTGGTTGTGTTAGACCCGGGTAAGTCACCAGTTCAGGAAAACCACAAAAGAGCACGGGCCGTGTACATGGACCAGGTTAGTCCTGCTGTAAAAGTTACTGTCACAAAGTCCAATTCAAAGAGTCCAGTTCATGGTGGAGAAGGCTACGTGGGAGCAGGGAGAGTGTCATGGATGGTCCTCCCTGTAGCACGAAGAGCAGGCTGGGAGTCGTGGACTGTGGTCGCTATAGCACAAAGGTTTGGTTGGATTTTACTGGTGGTCATTGATGGATCTTCATGTTGGCGTCACCACCATGGGTTGGTAATGCTTTAGTATGAAGTGCAGATCTCATGTTGCTTACGGTCATTGTAGTGTGGAGAATCGGGTTCACCGGAGCTTCGTGTTGGCAGTCATCGTAGAGTCTTGGCTTGAACAGGCCCGTTCATGGAAGCAAAGAGCCCAAAGCATCAGAATTTTGTCTTTCTTAGCAGAGGAGTGCCGTCTGATGCCAGCCAAGGGCCCAGGACCTGGGGAAGCACTACTCTGGTATCAGGGACCCACTCTAGAAGAGGGAGGCAGGTCAAGTTTCAGCAGGTCAGCTGGGCAGTTTCAGGGACCATTGGCACTTACTGTGTCCCTGTAGCTCTGGACTAGAAGTCAGTAAGCAGCCCTTGGAGTCACTCTGGTTGTCCTGTGTTCAAGGAACAGGTCAAAGCTTCACTCTGCAGGCAGCAGGGCAGGTATTCAGGCAGCATGGCAGTCCTTCTGAGTCTTCCACAGGTCCAGAAGTGATCTGGTGCGTGGTTCAAGAGGTCCAATATTTATACCTCTGTGCCAGCCTTTGAAGTGGGCGACACCTTGTACTATCCACACATTTGGTTCTGGAAAGTTCCTACCTTCCTCTGCCAAGGCTCTAGGCAGTCTGTGCTGACAAAAGACTGGTGTCAACTTTCTTTGTGTGTGCTGGAGACAGCCCTTTGAAATGTAAGTAGGGCAGGGAACAGTCTTGCACCAACCATCCTAGCAGGATGGCCCATCCTGCAAACACTTAGCCCCCTTATGTTTCACTGTCTGGGAGGAATACATAAAGGTCAACTACCCACAGTTATGAGACCCAGTAGACAGGCAGCAGGTACCAAACGGTCAGGACAAGAAAAGGCCAACTTTCTAAAAGTGGCATTTTCAGAATTGTGACTTGAATTCTGACTTTACTATTAAAAAGGGTTTAAAAGTAGAATTAGTTTGAGAGTAAACATAATTTTCCTATCTGCTCCCAAGCATACGTTACAACTTATTAGGTGTAATAAGGTAATCCAATGTTATTCTAATGGAGCGATAGGCCTTGCAATAGTGAAGACCGACTTTAGGTGTTTCTCACTACCATGGCATGTAAAATGTAAACATAGATGTGCTCCTTAGGTCTCGCCTAGCAGCGCGCATGCGCTGCATAGGCAAAAAGACCTTTTGCAATCGATTCTGTTTTTCAGTCAAAAACATGCACGCATTGCATTGCTTTGAGTGCAACACGTGCACGTTTGGCGATTTGCTTGCGGGAGCGAGCTTTAACATATGGTTCCTGCTCGCTCCCACAAGGGAAACAGCCGCAGGCCCCCTCCTCTCTCCCCTCCCCCTGCTGCCTCTTTCAGCGCGAGGCACGCGCTGGTTCTTTTTGGGATCCATTTCACAGGGAAGCAACTAAATGAAAGAAGGTAAGAGATGTTGTGAACAGTTTCTTCGAATCACGGTTTTCAGTAAGTGAGGAGCGAGGGGCGCGCTGGTTGTTCCTTTGTGGTTGCTAGGATGAAGCGCAGTAGGGCATCCATCGTCGTGAATCAGTCCGCCACCGTGTTTCTTTAATTGCATTTGCATATCTATGCTAAAGTAGGCCATTTGTTTGCGGCCGCGTGGCCGTACTTGTTATGAACTGTCTTGAGGAGCTCTTTGTTCCTACGCATGCTGCTGTTTTATTTCCTTATTAAAATACTTAAAGCTGCTGGAATAAATCCTCCCAGTGTCGGCGGAGACGCACAAGGGACCCATTGTCAGTTTCAGCACACCAAACATAAATAGGAGAACAGAAAGAGTCTGCCCATCTGTGGTCACACAGGCCGGCTTCAAGCAGCAGCGGTGTTGCGGGCCTTTCTTGGTTTCTGGAGTCGAGGAATAATGTGTCGCCAGCCGGGGTTCAAATGATCGCTTCCATCGCAGTGAGCTAAATATACTTCATTGCTTTTGAAAACTTAATGCAGTGAAATTGGCGAAAGTGGTAGGATGAGCCACCTTGGATTAACTGCATCACGTAGCCTCGTTGGCGGTGTGTGGCACATATTTACAGCTATGATCACCCGTGCAGTCGACGAGAGTGACTTTTAAAATGATTGTTCCACAGTCGGCAGCAGGCTGTGAATCATGCTTTTAAGTGAATATAAATCCTCATGGTGAAACACGTTAGCTAGGATTTTACGGTCTAGGTTTTGTCAGAATAGCTACATAACAAGCCTATCGCCAACAGGAGCGACCTTTGACCCTGTCACCAGGCAGGTCGCTCCCCCCATCCGCCATGCAGCCCCCTGTGGGTTGAACCTCCGTTGCCGCTTTTGCCGCCTGACTGCTCGCTCCCTTTTTTATTCTGTACCCCTGCGCTTGGCTTTCTGTGCCACTTTGTTTTTTCATTTTGTGCCCCTGTGTTTTGCTTTCTGTACCCCTGTGCGCTGTTGTCCCTCTCCCGCCGTCTTTTCTCGACGTTTTTTCCCCGGGTTTTCCCAGCTGCTGAGCTCCTGCGGCCCCGCCCCCTTCACTCCCATTGGCCGCCCCGCTCCCACCTCCCAGCTGCTCCTCCCTCCCTCTGCCCTCATATGGAGGCCGAAGGCGCTCCTAAGGCAAGCCCGTCTGCACCCGTCCGCACCTGGACCGCACCCAGCGCCAGAACCCCTGGACCCCGCACCTCCCACAACACCAGACTGCACTACAACGCAAGCACCCTCCACGCACTCAACACCAGACGAGACCACCCCTGCTACCGGGCCACCCCGAAATGCACCCAGGGGCCGTTCACCTGCCGGAACTGCAGATTCACCAGCATCCAACCCTCCACACCACCAGCCAGAGAACCCAACCACCTCCGCTGCATCCTCCTCAACACCCGCTCCGCTCGCAAGCACGCCATCGAACTCTGGGACCTCCTAGACTCCACTGTCCCCGACGTCGCCTTTCTGATATAGACCTGGCTGAACGCCACCTCAGCACCAGACATCGCCATAGCCATCCCACAGGGCTACAAGATCTCCCGCAGAGACCGCACCAACGAAGTGGGAGGAGGAATCGCCATCATCCACAAAGACTCCATCAAAATCTCAACGAACACCGATGACACCCTCACCACCGCCGAGCACATGCGCTTTCAAATCCACACCGGCCCCAACACCACCCTCAGAGGAACTCTCATCTACAGACCTCCCGGACCCCGCCCACAGTTCAGTGACACCATCGCCGACCTCATCAGCACCCACGGCCTCGCTTCCACGGACTACATCCTCCTCGGGGACCTGAACTTCCACCTCGAACAACAACGACGCCAACTCCACCGCCCTGATCGCCAACCTCGGACTCAAACAGCTCGTAACAACACCTACTCATGCCGCTGGACACACGCTCGACCCCATCTTCTCCGCAAGCCCCCACTTCTCCTTCAACCACACTGGACCGACCACAGATGCGTCCACTTCACCTTCAGAAAACCCACCACACACCACCACACCCAACAGCTACCACGCCACTGCTGGGGCAAGGTCACCGAGCACCAACTGACTACCGCCCTCGCCCTGAGACCACCCACCGACCCAGACACCGCCGCGACCAACCTCACACAGTGGATCAACGACTGCGCCAACACCCTCGCCCCTCTCAAGACCTCTACAACCAACCACACCAACAAGAAAGCCGCCTGGTTCACTGAGGACCTCCGGATCTCCAAGCACACCTGTCGGAAGCTGGAGAAGAAATGGCTCCACGACCGAACACCAGACAACCACACAGCCCTCAAGAGCGCCACATGCAGACACCACCAACTCATCAGGACCGCCAAGAAGACCGCCTTCAAGGACCGCCTAGACAACAAAGCACACAACACCAAAGAGCTCTTCAGCATCGTGAAAGAACTCTCCAACCCCAGCTCCAACACCAACGACATCCCGCCATCTCAAGACCTGTGCGACTCCCTGGCCACCTTCTTCCACCGCAAGATCACAGACATCCACGACAGCTTCAACTCCGACCCCCCCGCACCCACCACCGAGTCCACCACCCCTGCGACTACCACTCGCACTAGTCACCTGACCGTCTGGTCCAGCGTCAGCAATGAAGACACCACCAAAACCATGAACTCCATCCACTTCGGATCCCCATCGGACCCCTGCCCTCACCACGTCTTCAACAAAGCCAGCGCAACCATCGCGCCCCACCTCCGGAAAACAATCAACTGTTCCTTCGAGACAGCAACCTTCCCAGAAACCTGGAAGCACGCCGAGATCAACGCCCTTCTGAAGAAGCCCAAGGCGGACCCCCAAGGACCTCAAGAACTTCCGGCCCATCTCCCTGCTCCCTTTCCCGGCAAAAGTGACCGAGAAGATTGTCAACAAACAGCTGACCCGCTACCTCGAAGTTAACAACTTCCTGGACCCTTCCCAATCCGGTTTTCGCAGCAACCACAGCACCGAGACCACCCTCATCGCCGCCACTGACGACATCCGGACCCTGATGGACAAAGGAGAAACAGCCGCCCTCATCCTCCTGGACCTATCAGCAGCCTTTGACACGGTCTGCCACCGCACCCTATCAGCACGCCTCCATGACGCCGGTATCCAAGAGAAGGCCCTGGCCTGGACCACATCCTTCCTCTCTGGCAGAACCCAGAGCATCCGTCTCCCACCCTTCTGCTCCAAAACCACCGAGATCATCTGCGGCGTCCCACATGGATCCTCCCTGCGCCCGACGCTGTTCAATATCTACATGGACCCCTCGCCCACGTCGCACGACAACACAACCTCAACATCATCTCCTACGCCGATGACACCCAGCTGATCATATCCCTCACCGAAGATCCCCACACCGCCAAAGCTAACCTCCACAGAGGAATGAAGGCCGTAGCCGACTGGATGAAGGACAGCAGACTGAGGCTGAACTCAGACAAGAAAGAGGTCCTCATTCTCGGACCCACCCCATCAGCCTGGGATGACTCTTGGTGGCCCACGTCACTAGGCACAGCCCCGTAACCCACGGACCACGCACACAACCTGGGGGTCATCCTCGACTCCACTCTCTCCATGACCAGGCAAGTCAACGCCATCTCCGCGTCCTGCTTCAACACCCTCCGTATGCTCCGCAGGATCTTCAAATGGATCCCCCTCGACACGAGAAAAACCGTTACCCAGGCCCTCATCACCAACAGACTCGACTACGGGAACGCCCTCTACTCAGGAACTACAAACAAGCTCCTGAGACGACTCCAACGCATCCAGAACGCCTCGGCCCGACTCATCCTCGACGTCCCCCGCCGCAGCCACATCACACTCCACCTGAGAGGCCTGCACTGGCTCCCCGTCAACAAAAGGATCACCTTCAAGCTCCTGATCCACGCACACAAAGCACTGCACAACACCGGACCCACCTACCTCAACAACCGACTCAGCTTCCTCACCCCCACCCGAAGCCTCCGCTCAGCCAACCTCGCCCTCGCCACAGTCCCTCGCATCCGAAAAACCACCGCCGGCGGCAGATCCTTCTCCTACCTCGCCGCCAAGACATGGAACACTCTCCCCACCATCCTACGACAGACCCAGGACCTGCTGGCCTTCAGAAGACTCCTCAAGACCTGGCTCTTCGACCAGTAGCACCCCCCCCCCTCTCGAGCGCCTTGAGACCCTCTCGGGTATGTAGCGCGCCTTACAAATGCAGTGATTGATTGATTGAACAATATAAATTGTGTGGGCTTTTGATCCGACCTTTTCAACCTCTTTTCTTTCTTCGTCCAGTCTCTTTCAGGCATTGACTTGAAACTTTTGTCTATCACGACTTGTCTCAGCGCCGTGGTGTATAATTTTCCCACCTAATCTTAATGGCTGCTGCAGTGTATCCATCAACCTACACTTTAGTCTTTGCTTTGAAGTTCATGCAGCACTACTTTATAATCTTATTTCTCTCTGTTTACACCTGCTGGCTCACTTCTGTATCTTTTTTGGATGCAATAGCATTAGCTCATTAAACCCAACCCTACTGACTTTGCCAGTGCTTATTTGTAGATCTGGCATTGTATGTTTTTTAAAAACGTTTTTACTAAGCGTTTCTGTTGCAAACTTAAGACCGTATCTAAGTAGCATTTGATATATCATACAGAGTAAATAAATGCCAGTTGCAGATACATTATATGCAGATCACTGCACTCATAGAATGTATTGTATTGTAATTGCATTTATATAGCGCTTACTACTCCTGACCCAGCGGCGAAGCGATTTTTCTGCGAGTATCACGCTACTCCGGAACCCAAAAGGGAATGTGAATAATGCTGTGAATTAACCATATGAAAGTTACAAGAATAAAGAATATGAAATAAATAATAAGCCATGCAACAGTTGATGTTGTTGCACCAAGGATATTGTGCTGGATAACTAAACACGTATAAGGTCCCAAAGGCGAGACCTATTGGCTATGCCAATGCTTGTTTTCTTAATGCAGTGCAACCTGCCCAGTGAGCCTTCAGGGCCTACCTTAGGGTGACTTATATGTACTAGAAAAGAAGGTTTAAGCCTGGCAAAGATTTATTTTCTGGATTCAAAATGGCAGTTTTTAACTGCGCCACAGGTTGCAGTGGCAGGCCTGAAAACTGTTTTAAAAGGCTACTTGGTGGGTGGCACAAGAAGTGCTCTAGGCCCACTAGTGGGTATGGGGAGTACCATTTACTAAGGACTTGCAATTAATCTAAATGTGCCAATTGGATGTCAGCTACTTGCACCATGTTTAAGACAGAGAGCAAAAGCTCGTTAGCACTGGTTAGCAGTGGTAAAGTGCAGAGTCCTAAAACCAACAAAAAAGTAATTCAGCAAAACATGAGTGGTGAAGTAAAAAAGTTAGAGGGCTACCACCCAAGGATGTCGGGTCTAAGATAACCCCATATAATACACCAATATTGGCTACCCCAAACAAGGCAGAAATGATGCAACATGCTGTTTGCATTCATCTGGATTTCCTGATATTGTACATACAGGAGTATTGTGAATTAGTAGGTACTGTTGAAGAACAAACAACAATAATACTGTTGTAGGTATTGGACTATATTTTGGGGAGACGTTCAACTATTACACTGTTATAAAAATCAAATCTATATACACTGTTTGGAAACAAAGTCCAGTAGAGATCAATAAATAATGAAATGTGAATTTTTAGATGATAATTAGACACCGATGTAGAGCTAAGGAAAGCATCAGCAGTTACAAAAGTGATACAATCTAACATAATGCACAACTTGTATTGCTCACCATCAAAACTGCACATTGTTTATAAGCTAGATCTGAATTTAGTTCACAATGTCAACACAACACCTGAAATCTCAACCATATGTTTTTGATGCCTCAAATGAAATATCTATTGAGATGAAGTAAAAAAAAAACGATATTATAGCTATTTGGGCAGTTACTAGCTCGCAAATTCATTCATGCATTCTCAACAAACTAAATATTAGTACTGTACACAATAGGAGAAGACTTTTTATGTACCAGTCAGATGCATGTGTATTTAATGTTAAACAATATTTTGTTAAGACTAGTTAAATCTGGAACTCCATAATTGAAGGGGATTTTACGCACATTAATTATTCGCGACCTTTAGGAACTGGTAAAAACTTCAAGGAACCTCAGTGAAAAATTAGAAATGCAAAATAGTTGTCATCCTTTTTAGGTTTCACCTGCACAGCGCTTGCGCTCTGCTTGAGAAATCTATTGGTTTTAATACAAACTTAAAAGGGACTTTCATCGCGCCTCCTCTCTTTCCTGGTTTCTCATTGGTTCCTGTGCGTGCATTTTCCTCTGTCTCTATTGGCTGCAGCGTATTTCCTGCATTTACAATGCTTGTTCCTCATCTACTTCTCTTATCAATTTCCTCAGCCGAAATGCTGTTCCCAACTGCTTAGGTGGGTGGAACTTTTTTCTTTCGTTTAAGGCTGCATACAGTTTACATTTTCTTATCTGCTTATAAATTACTTCCTCTTACCTCTACAGCGCTGCCCGAGTGCTGTGGGCTCAGCGTGCTGTTATGATCTCCGTGGAGATCCTCTGTTATACCTTTAGTTCCTTCTCCACAATCCAGAAGCGCGAACCACCTAGTGCCCCCGGGGCACAAGCAGGGACCTACTTGAGCACGTTCCTCATTTGTTTATTTATCTGTAACTGTCTCCTCTCTAGGAAGTTGCTGGTGCCATTTAACGCCTTTGGTGTCGTGGACGTAATGGTTCCGTCCATGGCTGTGGAGTTTAGGTGCTATGGACGTAACCGTTGCGTCCAAGGGCCACCACCGCCTAATCCCTCTGCTGAAAACAGCAGAGGGATTTCCTTTTTTTTTGCCTCAGGAGGTGGGGAAGAGCTGTCAGAAAAGCGGTCAGTCCTGAGCACCGAAACACATGGGAGAAATATCGTTGGAAAGGGGAGAATATCCCCTTTCCAATGGTACCCTTGCTCCTAGCTTGGGGATTGCCGCAGAAGGGCGATCTCAATGCAGAGATCCACCACTAGACATCAGAGAGCGGGGAGTGGCACCTTGGGCAAGGGCCATTACTATATGGCCATATTCAATATCTCTTCCCCCCATTGGAGGCAGAGGGGGACACTAGCCCCCATTCTGCCCCCCACCCAGGGGGGACATAAAGCACACTAGACACCTGTGAGGATCTCTGAATGGTCCACCTGGTCGCAGGTTGGGCTCCTGGCCTCCCTCCCCCAGTTACACAGATCTGCCCCTGCATGCAGCAGCACATGTGATCCAGCGCGGCTGGCCAAGGACCAAGCATAACTTTCAGTCAATCATTCAACAGGCCCGTATACATATTACTCAAATCATTCATTCACCATCCTTGGCCAAGATCCCACTGGGGAGATCAAGTTTTAATATTCACTCAGTTTCGATAAGTTAATTTTTCAACTAGACCGAACCATAAAATTGCAATATTTCTTGACTAATCTTTCACTGATCAACACTCTTCCTCTAGTCAATGGACCATTAGTTGAAAAGTCGACTTAGCTAACTAACTTGCATGTCTCAATGAAATAACCACAGTCTCGGGATAAATTCATAAGTTTTATCTAAAATTTCTCAGTCATAAATTGACCGTTCACAGATACAAATTCTCAGTGCGAACACCTTCATTCAGTTTACAGGAGGAATCAATGTATTTAGCATTCAATTTTAACAGATTCCTGAATAATATTGCATAAGAGTGGATAGTTGAAGAGACAGCAGATTCATCATAAGTCACATTTGCAAATTATTAAGCAAATTCGAAGCAAGCTCATAATTACCTAAAGGCAGAAATCTGGAAAATCGACCCCCTGGCCAAAGGACCGATGGTGGTCTTCTGTTTGGAATCAGGAGACAAATACTATAGGGACAGGATCAGAACAGGACCAATACTTACTAATATTCTTTCTAGAACCTGACGCACCAGGACGCTTCCCTCTCTTACACTCTCTCCCTCCTCAAAGTTCTTCTGGAGTCTTCAAATCTAATCAGAAGTTGATTGTCACTTCTCTGCTCTCCGCTCAGCTCATCAGCTCAGATCAATTCGGCATACAGCTCAGATTCAGAATCCGATCAGCTCTCCTCAGTGCATGTGTGTGTGAGAATATGTAAAAATCTTCTCTCTAAGCTACTCTTAGTTATAGTCTTAATTCTGTGTGCCCCACCCTCAAAAGTTGCAAATTCTAGTGAGTTACTGTATGTGTTTGGTTGGGACTCAGAAAGTCTCATCATGTCATGCTTACGTTTTCATCTTTGTTAGCAGTCTTATTGTCTTACAAAACTCGCCTCCATTAAGTCATTTTAACATCCTTTCTCATACGCATTTTGTAACAATTTTCAATATTGCACAATTCAGTCCTCATAGGAGAGGGTCACACAACGCTGCATTCCCATGTTTTTTCTGTCCTTGACTCTTGGCCGTTGTTCAACTCTTCGGGCATCAGGTCACATCCATATTGAACTGCGCATGTGCGATTCATCCGCCATCTTTACTTTTGTCATTGTCTCTTTAGTCCCAAACGTACACTATTGATAAAAGAATCAAAAACAGCTGTTCTTTTTGTTAAATATATGATCCTCACTGTTCACCACCCACTTCTACTCTGTCCCGTATTAATATTATTTTTCTAAGCAGAAGCATTAATGATAGCAGCCTTTTTTTAATTTCAGGCAAGCAGATGCTAGGCATGTGGTTCCTCAAGACCACAAGTTAGGTTTTCTTGCTCATACGTGAGAAGTTTCCCTCCCAAAGCTAGTTAGTCACATGTTTATTACGAGGTGCAGGTTCACGCATGCACAGAGCATTTTCCGCACATAAAGAGTTCAAATCACGTTTGGTTTTCATTCACATTATTTTAAGCCCACATAAAGCTTTTTCTCCCTGTATTTGATGTCTTGTGCGTATTACTTTCACTCTACTTACAATTTTTAATAGTTAGTGAACATTTAACGAGGATTGCATCCGAGCAAGTTTTGTTTCTTGAATCCTTGCTCCCCTGTCACTCATCTGCACTGTGGGGGCTGGAGGGGACAGAAGCAAGCCAATTACAGCATGTACTGACACAGGCACCTCTTCTACCACGTGCTGGAGGATGATGCTTACCTGACCGGCAGTGGAGTGATGTACACCCCCTCAGCCCCCACAGTGCAGGGGAGCACTCTTCTAAGTATGAAGGGGGGGGGGGTCCGTTAGCTTGTTTGTGCAGGGGGCTTTTGTAATTTCAATTAAATCTGAATATGTTCTGTAGTGATTTTGAGAGAAGTTCCAGCATTCTTCAAATTGCTGATTTGTTGCTGATCATCACCAAGTGCTCAATCACCAGGCAGCCAGGTATCGAACTGCCACCACTTCTCACAATGGAATCTCCTTTTTATAACATTCTCTGATGGCATTGGTCATTCATCGTTGAGCTTTTGTGTAACATGTTGTAGTCATATATAGGTGTTTCTTTTTTTAAGCATGCTCAGCAGCTCATGCCAGGAATGGTCACGGTTTCAATGGTGTGATGTTCTAGGGATAATCAGTTAGAGACTGGGAGCACACTGGCAGGCTGCTGATGTTGGTGGTGTGTGTACAAGATCTCAATAAGGATCACTTGAAGATCACTGCATGTAGCTCTTAACACTGGTGACGAGTGACACTTGATTGGGGACAAGCTTCACCACAAACTCCGCTGAAAACCCATGTGTGAAGATCGTTGAGTATTATGGATTTACTGAACATGACATGCCTTCAAGCTCTGGATTGAAACAATTAAGGGCTGTCTCTGATCCAACTATCAACGGCCGGTGTGGAATGTCAAAAAGGTAACTTTTAGCTTTTATTTGGCAGCAAACAGACTTTGGCCAATGGACTTCTCGCACTCAGGATCATAGCAGCACACGAGCAGTCATCACTCGGCTATGAGGGGAGCGCGCACAAACAGCCATTGTCTCTGCTGCAAGGAGCACTGGAACATCAGTGAGTATGCACCACTGCGACCTCATTATGACACGGGAAGGCGTGTGACATCACCGCACAGGACGTGAGGCTGCCATATTGGATCGATCTCATATTATGTTTTTTTTATTTCTCACAATCTAATTATAGATCGATCGGCTGTGATACGATCATTGGATTAATGACAGTGCTACTTTGGGAATTTCCTTATGCATACCAAGTTAATGCCTGGTAATGCCAGCAGATCAAGGTACAGTTTTTTATTATTGTGACTCACGTAAGACATCAGTGCAGTCATGTCAGCTACCAGCATGTCTCAACCTCCTGCTTTTCTATTTGAGAAAGGAGAACCAATGCTTCTGTTGAGGCAATGCAGAAAACCTTTTCATTCGTATTTGGTGGCCATTGGATGTGAGAAATTTTAGGCACATAGAAAACAAGCCATTCGTATCCACAACCAATAGGTAGGTGATGGTGATCCCTCGGGTGTTTTTTGATATGTCCATGAAAATGCTGGAATTGTACTTTGGTCAACTCATCAATGTTGTATTGGAGAGGCACAGATTTTTCACAAGAGCACAGGAACCGATTGAAACCGTGGGCAACTACATTGTGTCTTTAAAAACACTGGCTTGGCTTGTGAATTTGGAGAGTTAACTGGTGAGGGATCAGTTAGTAAGGTGCACAAACGGCAGCAGAGAACAAGAGAAACTACTATTGAGGAATCCTTCCATTGTTGAGGGAATGGAAAATACATCTGACCGGGTGAAAGAGATAAAGTCACATGATGGTGCCTGATAACGTCCCTACGCCTAGTAGCATACATGAAGTGGTGGAGAAGAAGGTGCAACAGGATGCAGATGGAAACATTGTAAAGTGACTCACTGGGAGAAGGTTAAAATTCCAAATGAGGTTACTAAATTTAAATGTTATTGTTGTGGAAGTTTTAGTCAGGTTTCCAACAGTCCCAACTGTTATGCAAAAAATTCCACATATCGCAAATGTGGTCTTAAAGGCCAGGGCTTGCAGGTCCAATGGGGGGTACGAGCTGTGGAGAATGTGGAAAGTGTAAGGGATGGTCTGAGGACAGTGGTGTTGAATGTGAAAGTGATGGTGAAATTGATGCTGGTTCTATAAGCGTGCCTGAATGTGAGGTTGATACTGGAGGCAAACAATTTGCATTTCTAGCAGACTCAGGTTCCCCATTTACAATGATTGGAAATGAGTTGTGGGCTGCAACATTTCCTAATGTGCAGCTCTGTTCTCCGAATATTAACCCAGTTTGTTATGGTGGTGTACATATTGACGTCTAGGGTTGTGTGGTAATGAGGATTGAATACAAGGGCAGAGAGACCATTGGAAAGCTATATGTGGCCAAGAAGGGGGACAAACTTCTAGGTTGGAGACATCGATTTGGGGTTTACATTAAATACCAATGCACACAATGCACGTGATCAAGTTATGTTATTGGATGATTGTGGGAGTGGAGAAAATCTCTTCAAAGAATTTCTGCAGGTATTTATCAATGAGCTGGGCCTGCTCGTGGACTTTGAGCATCAGATAGTGCAAAAGAAGGATGCTAAACCTTGTATGCACAAAGTGAGAAGAGTACCTAATATGATGCTGGAATCCTTGAAAGAGGAACTGGATAGACTATTGGCTCTGAAAATGATAGAAGAAATTGAATCCTCAGAGTGGGTGGCTCCAGCGGTCTTGGCTCCTAAGGATGGTGGAAAATCCATCAGGATGTGCGTGGATTTGAGAAGTCTAAATAAATATATTTGGGTAGATTGCTAACCGCTCCCTAACAACGCAGAGTCTATAACCATGCTGGAGGGAGCTAAAATGTTTTGCCTATTTTCAGGATGATATCCTAGTGTGTGGTAAATATGTGCTTGAGCATGAGGAGATGCTGAGAAGAGTGCTGGGTAGACTGTTGGGCTAAGGTCTCATAGTAAAGAAACAAAAATGCAAAACTGGAGTGACATTGGTCACATACTTGGGCCATGTTATATCGGGAGAGGGAATTGAGCCTAAATTAGAGTTAGCAGATAGCATTGTGAATGCTTCTACTCCTTGTGAGAAAGAAAAAGTGAGGTCCTTTCTTAGACTTGCTGAGTTCTATTCAAAATTTGTTAGGGGCTTTGCTAGTATAGTAGAAACCATCAGGATGTTATTGAAAAAGGGAACTCAGTATGTCTGGTGTGGTGATTGTGATGCAGCTTTCAAGGCGCTGAAGCATGAGATAAGTAGAATGCCTACTCTTGATCATTTTCACACCAAGAGAAGAACTATCCTTACCACTGATGCCAACCTTAAAGGGTTAAATTCAAAAACAGTTTGCAGCAACACTGTGCTGCAACCCCAATCGCACAGCTTTAATGAGTCAACTTGCAACTTTTTCGTTTTCATCATGTTTATTCCATGTTTTTCCAATTATTCCAATTTAACTTTCTTAATCACAATGACGCTGTCCATTGGCCCATTTGCTTCACATGAGGCAGTTGTGCCAATCCAGGCCTCTAACCACATCACGTATGGACTCTACTACATATTTACAGCTTAAAATCTCATTCCCAATGGATTTCGGGCTATTTGTATGCCCTTCGTCAGGGGAAGCTGTTTGAATCTAAAAATAACATAGAAAGCCATGTTAATCTTCTGTATTTCAACGGTATCGTGTTTTTACTTGAATATATTCAGCCATGGTACAATCAATACTGTAAACTTAACACTACCCAATTCCCACTAAATGGTTTCTAGAATAAAAAGACAAAATAATGTCAAATTAAAAACAAAATAAAATAAAAAATCTCTCAGTGTTTTCATGATATGATAACTTCGTAAGAGTTTACCGCAAGCGGAGACCTCCCCCACTCCATCCTCGATGCTCAACCTGCCATTCTACCCGCATTGCTAAATAAACGCTCAACTTGCCTAGTGTTGTCAACGTTAACCTTGTGCTAAAATGAACTCTAATCCCTGCTACAAAATTTAATTACAAAATAACAACGTGACCTCTCTCAATTCTGTTTCTGGTTAAAAAAGGGGTTACCTGCTTGTGCTTGTCAGTAAAGCTGTGCGATTGGGGTTGCAGCACAGGGTTGCTGCAAACTGTTTTTGAATTTACGCATGTGCAAAGAGGCGAGGCGCGTTACCCGGTCTGCACACAAACCGGAATAAATTGAGAAATATGACAAACGAAAAATCATGGTGTGCAACTACTTCTCTTTTGTGCATTGTCAATGGATTTCTTGCCTCAACAGCAGTGTTGCACCCAACACCAACAATTGACAAACAGGAGCAAGACAAACTGATCACGTAATATCTTGACGAAGAACACTGTCTCAATGATTGGAAATGGAGATAAAAATACGGATCTATGGACTGTTTTCTTGTGTTTCAACAAGCATCGAGTTTAATGGAGACATTATATGAACACTCGTAAAATTGAGCCAAATAAATATGCATAATGTTTTCATTTATTGCATTGGTACAAATGAACGTACTTTAAGATCGGGTGGGTTATACAATGTGCTGACACATCATTATAAAAGACAGAAGGGTTGGCAACATGATTCAGTTTTCACTATTTCAGTTTTTATTGTATGTTTTAATTTTATAATATGGTTGTTTCCGTTGTTAAGACTTGTGGGGGGATGTAGTCATGGAGGTTATGAGGGAGGAACATGGGGTTGAAGTCTAGGGCGAATTAGATCTCGTAATGTTCAGTTGTAAGTAATCCAATTAGATTGAATCAACGCTATTGGTTGAATTAGTAGCGAGGCAATGTTTAAATTGTGCATTCAGTAGAAGTCTTGGTTCAATGGCAGACATCAAAAAAGGAGAGCACTGAGCAGTTAGAACGATTTTTGAACTACAAGCAGGTAACCCCCTTTTTTAACCAGAAACGGAATTGAGAGAGGTCACGTTGTTATTTTGTAATTAAATTTAGTTTGTAGCAGGGGTTAGAGTTCATTTGAGCACAAGGTTAACGTTGAGAACACTAGGCAAGTTGAGCATTTATTTAGCAATGCGGGTAGAATGGCAGGTTGAGCATCGAGGATGGAGTGGGGGAGGTCTCCGCTTGCGGTAAACTCTTGCGCAGTTATCATACCATGAAAACACTGAGGGATTTTTTATTTTATTTTGTTTTTAATTTGACATTATTTTGTCTTTTTATTCTAGAAACCATTTAGTGGAAATTGGGTAGTGTTAAGTTTACAGTATTGATTGTACCATGGCTGAATATATTCAAGTAAAAACATGATACCGTTGAAATACAGAAGATTAACATGGCTTTCTATATTATTTTTAGATTCAAACAGCTTCCCCTGACGAAGGGCATAAAAATAGCCCGAAATGCATTGGGAATGAGATTTTAAGCTGTAAATATGTAGTAGAGTCCATACGTGATGTGGTTAGAGGCCTGGATTGGCACAACTGCCTCATGTGAAGCAAATGGGCCAATTGACAGCGTCATTGTGATTAAGAAAGTTAAATTGGATTAATTGGAAAAACATGGAATAAACATGATGAAAACGAAAAAGTTGCAAGTTGACTCATTAAAGCTGTGCGATTGGGGTTGCAGCACAGTGTTGCTGCAAACTGTTTTTGAATTTACGCACGTGAAAGGAGGCGAGGCGCGTTACCCGGTCTGCACGCAAACAGGAATAAATTGAGAAATATGACAAACGAAAAATCATGGTGTGCAACTGCTTCTCTTTTGTGCATTGTCAACCTTAAAGGGTTAGGCACTGTTCTTACACAATTGGATGGGGGTGAAGAGAAGGTAGTTGTGTTTGCTTCCAGAGCACTAAAGAAAGCAGGATAATTCTATTTGTGTATTGAGAAGGAGGCCTTAGTATTTATTTGTGGGTTATTCCCTTTTTAGTAAGGACAGATCATTTCCCCTTAGTGCACATATTTCCATACAGCCAGAGTGAGAGGTTAGGCCAAGACTCAAGCGTTGGAGTGAAGGTTTGGAAGAATTTAATTTTCAGATGTAGTATCTTCCTGGTGTAGCAAATAAAGCAGCTGACTGTTTATCATGGTTACCAGTGGAAGGCAATGTGATGTTGCTACTGTGTTAGCTGGTGTGAGTGGAGTTCAAGGAGCCTACCACTACAAAAGAGGAGTGGGAGAAAGGAAAAGAGGAAGCTACATTGTTTCCCGTGGTCGTGAATTATGTTTTTAAGGGCTGGCCTGATTACAAAGGTATGGATTCCGATTTGAAGCCATTTTGGTCAATAAGAAAGAGAGTTGTTCCTCCCAGGAGTATGAGCTCGTGTTTGTGAGAGGTATTGGTGAGAAGGCCTGAATCGACCAGTGGAGGAGGTGGTTAAGGAGTGTTATCAGTGTGCCTCGAATGATAAATCTGCATTCTATAATTCTGCCCTCCTTTCACCTATGGTTGTCCCAGGTGAGCAGGGGACCGAGTTAAGTCTGGATATAATGGGCCCATTCGAGTTATTGCAGCAAAATGAGAGATGTGTGTTGTTACTAGTAGACTACACTTCAAAATGGGTATCCACAAGGTGCATTAGCACAGTAAACGCTAAGGTGGTTTTAGAATTTCACAGAGATGAATTTGCAAGTAAGGGTGTACCCAAGTTTTTAGTCACTGACAATGGGGTGCAGTTCACCTCACGAGAAATGCAGGAGTTTTACAGAGATTTTGGGGTCACGCATCATAGGGCAGCTCTATATGTGCCTCAGGCCAGTGGTCTCGCGGAATGTATGAATAGAGTGGTAAAAGCTTGTGTGTAGAGAGCCATAGGAACAAGAACTCCTCTTAAGGAAATCCTCAGAGACAAGTGGTGGGCATATCACACTACCCTCAATTGTGTAACACAAAGATCCCCTTTTGAGCTCTTGAGGGGTAGAGTAGCCACGTCCAAATTGAATCCTGAATGTTTGCCAATGAAAGTGACTCTCAATTTGGACAAAGAGGAGGTGGATGCTAGAATCAAGTCATATCAGCAGAAGTATAAACGCAGATATGAAGAAATCTGTGAAGAATAAAAAATGGTGTGAAGAAGAGTTGGTTTTAGCGAAGAATTCACTGTGTGAGAGAAAAGGAGTGACTGCATTTATAGGTCCTTTTGTCATTACTTCCATTAGAAGGAATGTGGTGACAGTTCACACTGGGGAAAAAAGCGGATCATGTCCCGGTTAGTGAAGTACAGTGGCAACAGGTTGTCAAATGAGATAGAGGATGCAGTTCCATCAGGATTGAGGTTGCATGAGTATAGAACAAGTTTGTCTCATGATTCTCTCAGGAGGAATACTCCTAGTAGACCCAGGAGTACTCCTGAACGCTTCAAGGATTGTCATGAATTGGTGCTATTTTCAGGCATTTTGGAGTCCCTGTGTGAAATCAATTGTTCTTGTGTTGTGTGTCCAGTCTTCTTTTACCATTAAGTGATTATTTAGTGCTGCCTTATAGTGTGTGTAGCAATTTTCTCATTGTATATTTTTATCTTGTTTTAACTTGCTTTCTTCCTTGCATTGTTGGGTAAGGGGGATGTGTTGTAGTCACATGTAGGTGTTTGTTTCTTTAAGTATGCTCAGCAGCTCATGCCAGGAATGCTCACGGTTTCTACAGTGTGATGTTCTAAGGAAAATCAGTTGGAGATTGGGAGGCTGCTGATGTTAGTGGTGTGTGTACAATATCTCAATAAAGACGACTTGAAGATCACCGCGTGTAGCTTCTTAATACATCCAGACTTGCAGCCCACTGTTAATAAGCTACATTACAAGTTCTTTTTACAAAGTTGTTGGCTTCAATGTGAGACTGAAAGTAGGGTCTTTTTTCCTCTGATTGTGGCTGTGTTAAAGTCTCTGTCATGGATGCAACGCACATTAATTAAGGACACGTACTCTAGAGGTGGTTCACATATTAGGAGCAGAGTAAGATGCTTATAGACCTCGCACATCCCCTACAACTAATGGTATTGCTGTTGCTAACATATTGACTCTGAGCCCCATTACCAGTTATTCCTTCCACCACCTGGGAGTTGACACCAATCATGAGAAGGCCGTGACACAGTAATCTTTGCATCTGTATTCCCTCTTGCTCCTGGGAGGAGTTTCCTTTATTTTGGGTAAAATTTCCTTGCACCTGTTGTTTACAGAGATATTGTGCTTACCCATAAATTGAGCTCTACCCCTTTGATTCTAAATTGAAATGGTATGCAGCAGAGGTTTACCTTCCTCAGTGTAGACCATGTCATGCGGACTCGAAGCTCCCTGATTGAGCCTCATGGTTTTGGGGTCTGCCTGAAGTTCCTTCAAGGCTGCCTGCCTACCTCCTGAAAGTCGGAAGGAGTATACCTGGCCCTGCAGGAGGCGAGACTGTCCAAGAGGAGGTGTCCAGCATGTTCCTGACTTAAAAAGCACCTAGAGAAATCTAACTGGCACAAAAAACGAAGACATGAGGGGTCTGTGCTCTCTGTTTACCTGTGTCAGCTGCACTAAGACTTTGTAAGAACAAGTACAACTGGGTAGCCTGGTAGTCTGCCCTGGGCTCTTAAGACAGATGCTGCCACTACTGACATCAGGAAACAAAGATATGTTGCCATCGAAGCAGAAATGACAAAGGCACACTATGGGTGATTCAGGTCCGAGGCTGCAACTGCTGAGTATGAGTACCTGTCTGTAACCAGCTCCTAAGACCACCACTTCTAAAGATGAGTGCTTCCTAGTAGGCCTGACCCACCTACTGCATCCCTTCATCCCTATTGTGGTACAGGACTGTCGCAACGGCCCGCAGAAGCAGAGGCATCACCACAAGGAGGGGAATGCATTCTTCCCCATGACACTACTAGGACTGCCAGCAGGTAAATGCAGGGTGTAGCCTACATCTAGGACAAGACACTAACATGCGAAGGAGATTATTTTACCGAGTAAAAGCAAGGGGTAAAAGATTTGAACTGAGATACGAAGTTAACAAATGAGAGTATTTAATATAATCTGCACCTGCGCCTAATCAGTGCCTCTGCTCTTAGTGCGTTGGGGACCGTAGTCAAGGGAAACAAATCATAGCAGGGCTGAAGGACCAGAAAGGGATTGAAGCAACTCAATGATTTAGGTTACAACAACTGTGGTATTTCGTTTTGCTGTGATTTTAAAAGTTTCTTTTACATAAAATATAAGTGCCTGCCTGGACAATAAGTTAATGAGTTCTGAACTCTTGTGCTCCACACTACTTCCCTGAGAAGCCTGTGATTGCTGACCTTCTCACCCTGAGATTGAAGTGTGGAAAGGTTTGTACTTAGCTGAGTTTGCAAGTACTTGGCTGAGTTTGTATAGCCATCATGTTACAGACCTCAGGACACCAGTGACAAGTTACCTCAACCACCATGGTTGAGGCCTGGGTGGCCCCTATATGTCCAGAGGCCCCCCAATCAGACTCTGAAAAGGAGAGAACATCTATGGGGCTATATGATTGGTCACTTCCTCACCACTGTATGCAGACCTGCTCTTCAAGAATACCTAAATGCCTACTGGTAGGGAGGAGGGCCAAGCATGTTGATAAAATGATTATTCCTCTTTGCACACACATCTGTCTTCCTCATGTCCTGCCCTGACCAGATTATGTTTGATGATTTCTCCAAGTCAGGTTGCTCCCCCAAACCCAACTACCCACAGACCTGCCGTCTCAACCATCCACAGACTTGCTGCCTTTCAATTTGCTTCTCATCTTGGCTTTGCTACGTGCTACTTTTTCAGACCAGTGATGTTCTTTTAGTATACCTCACACAAATTGTTTGTTACAAACAGTATTTGTTTTTCTCCATTAAGGTACGGTGGACGCCCCGATTGTGGATGCGTGTATGAAATTTTAGTGACGCTGCTAGCCTCCGATGGAACAGTGATAATAGCGGAGTATAAAGAGGCACCCAACAGCATTCCTCAACATAATGATGGGAAATTTCACCAGGTACAGATGACCAGGGGGCCATGAGGGGGAGGCATGGTCATAGGGTTACTGATTTCCATTAATATAAAGTAATTGTATTACCTGTGACCTGATTCTCTTACAGGTCCCATTTCCAGTTAATCGGGGAGGGGTCACTGCTGGGAGGAGAATCCAATAACAGCTGTCAGTAAGGCCAGATTAACTGACTGTGCAGTGGAGTGTTTAATATGATTATGACTCGATTCCTTCTAGTTAGCCTATATTAGTATGGAGGTTACAATAGTTATTCCTAGTATTGTCAACTAAGATGTTCAGGTTTAGGGTTGGGATTATAAAGACTGTCAGTATTCCTTTAAAAACGTATTTATGGGTAGGCCCGAGTTACCAAGTAGAGTGATTTCTGGAGATGGGTGGGGATAATGGATTTTTCAGAGGTTAGTTAAAGTGGGGGAAGAGGGAGTGGGAATGGCTGCGATAATTACATGTGGCATCACCAAGACTCTCAGTGTCACCAGCTAAGTTGCTTTTTAGAGGGGCACATCCTTTACCTTGCAGTTACGACAATGATCTGCCTTTACAATACAGTCACTACCCTGACTATGAAGCTACCACGCATTCCTTTACCACACAGGTCGTTACTGCGATTTGCATTAGGGGCGCGTTGTTGGAATGGTGTTGAAATTTAAGTCCAATGCCTTCCCTACTGTTGCATTGACTGCATTTAGAATAGTGAATTAAACTATTCCTAAGTCCAGAGCCCCCTAAGGCAAGTCATTGTAAAGACTTGCGTGGTAATGGAATGCATTATCACGTCGCAGTCGGGGTAGAGACTGCAATATAAAGGCATGCGTGGTAAATGTATGCAGGGCTCCATCATCGAATCTGTTTCGAGGGGCCACTCATTGTGCAATTTCATAAATGGGGTATCATTCTAATATGGGGGCCATAGAGCAGACAGGGGCTACTGCATCACAACTGCAGTGGTTGGTTCGTTTGCATGTGGTCCATCCCTCTAGGGGTCCACAAACTGGGCCAAATACACGCCTTCCACACCTGACTCTAGCTGTACCAAGGGTGAAAATGTAAAGCTTTCTCACAGAGATAATGGGGGTGGCGAATGTCTGACAGAATATCGACGGACAGAAAATCGACCTACAAAAATATCGACACAAAAATATCGATGACAAGAATATCGAGATCCTATCTACAACATGGTAAGTACAAAAATATCGAAAATAAAATATAGAATGTCAAAAATATCGTTATTAAAAATATAAAGTATTTTTTAGTTAAAAAAAAAAAAGTAAAATAAACCAAATAATACTTATAAATAAAATAAACATAATTAAATATATGTTATAATGTTTAAAATTAATAATTAATATATATAATAAAACATTAATTAAACATATACATATAATATATAATATATATACTTACTTAATAATAAATGTTAATAATTGTTTTAATAACTTATAACGTGTTAAAAATTATTATAAATTACAAATACATCATACACATAAAACAATAACATGAATAAAAATTAAATAATTATATATAACACATTTAAAAAATTACATTTAATTTGAATATTGTTAAAATTAATTACATATTACATTAGCTAAAATAATACAAAAAATATTAAATATCAGAGAGAATAAAACTACTACTCCAGCTCCAAAAAAAACAGTAAAGAAAATGTTGGATAGCGTAGAGCTAAAAATTACTATTTCCACTCCAGGGAGTGTAACAATAGGGAAAGTTGTTGGATAGCGTAGTGCTCAAAATTACTATTCCCACTCCAGAGAGTGCAACAGTAGGGAAAGTGTTGAATAGCAGAGGGGTAACAATTACTATTCCAACTCCAGAGAGTGCAACAGTAGGGAAAGTGTTGGATAGCGTAGGGGTAAAAATTACTATTCCCACTCCAGAGAGTGCAACAGTAGGGAAAGTGTTGGATAGCGTAGGGGTAAAAATTACTATTCCCACTCCAGAGAGTGCAACAGTAGGGAAAGTGTTGGATAGCGTAGGGGTAAAAATTACTATTCCAACCCCACAGAGTGCAACAGTAGGGAAAGTGTTGGATAGCGTAGGGGTAAAAATTACTATTCCCACTCCAGAGAGTGCAACAGTAGGGAAAGTGTTGGATAGCATAGGGGTAAAAATTACTATTCCAACTCCACAGAGTGCAACAGTAGGGAAAGTGTTGGATAGCGTAGGGGTAAAAATTACTATTCCCACTCCAGAGAGTGCAACAGTAGGGAAAGTGTTGGATAGCGTAAGGGTAAAAATTACTATTCCAACTCCAGAGAGTGCAACAGTAGGGAAAGTGTTGGATAGCGTAGGGGTAAAAATTACTATTCCCACTCCAGAGAGTGCAACAGTAGGGAAAGTGTTGGATAGCGTAGGGGTAAAAATTACTATTCCAACTCCACAGAGTGCAACAGTAGGGAAAGTGTTGGATAGCGTAGGGGTAAAAATTACTATTCCCACTCCAGAGAGTGCAACAGTAGGGAAAGTGTTGGATAGCATAGGGGTAAAAATTACTATTCCAACTCCACAGAGTGCAATGTAAAATAAACCAAATAATACTTATAAATAAAATAAACATAATTAAATATATGTTATAATGTTTAAAATTAATAATTAATATATATAATGTAATAAAACATTAATTAAACATATACATATAATATATAATATATATACTTACTTAATAATAAATGTTAATAATTGTTTTAATAACTTATAACGTGTTAAAAATTATTATAAATTACAAATACATCATACACATAAAACAATAACATGAATAAAAATTAAATAATTATATATAACACATTTAAAAAATTACATTTAATTTGAATATTGTTAAAATTAATTACATATTACATTAGCTAAAATAATACAAAAAATATTAAATATCAGAGAGAATAAAACTACTACTCCAGCTCCAAAAAAAACAGTAAAGAAAATGTTGGATAGCGTAGAGCTAAAAATTACTATTTCCACTCCAGGGAGTGTAACAATAGGGAAAGTTGTTGGATAGCGTAGAGCTCAAAATTACTATTCCCACTCCAGAGAGTGCAACAGTAGGGAAAGTGTTGAATAGCAGAGGGGTAAAAATTACTATTCCAACTCCAGAGAGTGCAACAGTAGGGAAAGTGTTGGATAGCGTAGCGGTAAAAATTACTATTCCCACTCCAGAGAGTGCAACAGTAGGGAAAGTGTTGGATAGCGTAGGGGTAAAAATTACTATTCCCACTCCAGAGAGTGCAACAGTAGGGAAAGTGTTGGATAGCGTAGGGGTAAAAATTACTATTCCAACTCCACAGAGTGCAACAGTAGGGAAAGTGTTGGATAGCATAGGGGTAAAAATTACTATTCCCACTCCAGAGAGTGCAACAGTAGGGAAAGTGTTGGATAGCATAGGGGTAAAAATTACTATTCCAACTCCACAGAGTGCAACAGTAGGGAAAGTGTTGGATAGCGTAGGGGTAAAAATTACTATTCCCACTCCAGAGAGTGCAACAGTAGGGAAAGTGTTGGATAGCGTAAGGGTAAAAATTACTATTCCAACTCCAGAGAGTGCAACAGTAGGGAAAGTGTTGGATAGCGTAGGGGTAAAAATTACTATTCCCACTCCAGAGAGTGCAACAGTAGGGAAAGTGTTGGATAGCGTAGGGGTACAAATTACTATTCCAACTCCAGAGAGTGCAACAGTAGGGAAAGTGTTGGATAGCGTAGGGGTACAAATTACTATTCCAACTCCAGAGAGTGCAACAGTAGGGAAAGTGTTGGATAGTGTAGGGGTAAAAATTACTATTCCAACGCCACAGAGTGCAACAGTAGGGAAAGTGTTGGATAGCGAAGGGGTAAAAATTACTATTCCAACTCCAAAGAGTGCAACAGAAGGGAAAGTGTTGGATAGCGTAGGGGTAAAAATTACTATTCCCACTCCAGAGAGTGCAACAGTAGGGAAAGTGTTGGATAGCGTAGGGGTAAAAATTACTATTCCAACTCCAGAGAATGCAACAGTACGGAAAGTGTTGGATAGCGTAGGGATAACATTTACTATTCCAACTCCAGAGGGTGCAACAGTAGGGAAAGTGTTGGATAGCGTAGAAGTTAAAAATAACATAGTTATAAATAAAATAATTATTTAAAATAATTAGTGATTTAATTATTAAATAACTTAAAATTATTTACAAATACCAATAAATAATTATTACAAACATAACTACCAAAGAATAATTAATTAACAATACATTAATAATAAATACCAATAAATAATAATTAATAAATATTAATTACCAAATAATAAATATTAAACGATAAAATATTTTTCATAACCAAAAACAGATGAATTATTAAAAAGTAAATACCAATTAAATATAATTAACCATTTAAAAAAATATATACCGCAAAATAATAATTATGAAACATTAATTACCAATTAAAAAATATTGAACTATTAAATATTTTTCATACGCCACACATTACTTACCAATTAATAATTACTTATTAATATATTAATTAGAAATATCAATGCATAATATTTAATTATATTTAATTCACAATTAATGATTAATCAACAATTAATTATTTTTCATAACCAAAATATTATAATTTAAAATATTTAATAATTAATTAATTATTGTCCAATTAATTAATTATCAATACCCAACAACTAATTTAATAATTACTTAATTAGATTTCAATTACTTCCAACACTATTCCCCTATAAACGCACGACACACTCCACTAATAAAATAATACACTTAACATAATTATCAATTAATCAACTAATTAAAACTAATTGCCAATTAATAAAAATTAATTACCAATTAATACTTAATTAACAATAATATAATTATCAATACCAATAAAAGAAAATAAATTATTAATTAATTACAATTAAATTACTTCCCACCCTATTCCCCTATAAACCCACAACCCGCTACGGAACTTAAACGCAAAAATGTATTAAAATCAATTTATAATTCCTAAAAATGTATAATTAATTCCATATAATTAAATTACTTCCCACCCTATTCCCCTATAAACCCACAACCCGCTACAGAACTACAGAACTTAAACGCAAAAAATAATTAAAATTAATTTATAATTCCTAAAAATTTATAATTAATTCCATATAATTAAATTACTTCCCACCCTATTCCCCTATAAACCCACAACCCGCTACGGTACAAAAACAGAAAATTGACTTAAAAAACCATTGTTAACATATAAAAATTGTATACATATATGTTAAAACCAGTAGAACACTTAACTAAAAACATATAACACATACATATTAAATACATAATAAAATACATAACAATAATATAAATATCGATATTAGTAACATCAATATTAGTAAAAACGATATATTTGATTTCGATATTACTAACTACGATATTACTGACATCGATATTAAAATACTTACCTTAGGATCGATATTCTGTCCATAGATATTATTGACATCGATATTCTGTCCCTTCGATATTTAAAACTCGATATTTGTGTAGGTAGATATTTTAGTTTCGATATTTTGGCTGCTCACCGGGGGTGGCAGCATCTCCAAACTCAGCAGTCAACCAAGAGACACAATAATTTGCTGCCAGACCAATGCTTTTGTAAAAAGAGAAATACTTTAACTATATGAAGAAATATACTACACACAGGAATCTGGTTCCAGTACAGGGTCTTTCCAGTGCTCTGGGTTGCAACCAATGGTAGAGCTCCTGCATTCAGACTACACAAGGCGAGCAATGTGCCGCCCGACAACCGGGACCCAGTACTATGGCTTCAGTACCAATCCATTGAAATGTGTGTGTTACTGTGGGGACTCTCAGGAAAGAAGTGATTCAGGTGTGAATACTCTTATTTAGTTATGCAGGTGATTACCCACAATGGGAGACCTGAACGTCAGTTCAAACTGTTATCTTACTAAAGAGTTTTTGGCTGTACTTGTGCCAGATTTCAGTACGCTTTCTAAGGCAAGACACGGTCTCTTAGCCTTTCAAACACAGATGTGTGTTGACTTTGTGTGGAGCGCTGTTTTACATTTCTGCTGCTGTTCTACGCCGTTCGGGGTCACATGGCAGATTTATTCAGCAGTGGGAGACAGGGACGTGACTTCTTTGGTCCGGCTGCGCTTGAGGCAGAACATGCAGAGAAATTCTGGTTGCCTTTTTCTTGGCTTCTGTAGTCTCCAGACCATAAGGGAAGTCCATGACAACAGCGGCATTGAGGTCCGGATGCACAGCACGGCAGCAGGCATGCCCCACCTTTTGCAGTGTAGATGATGGATGGCATTCTGGTATTTAAAGTTGGGGGCATTTGCGAGCAGGGACAGAGAGCTGCACCTACCTACCTGGGCTCCGTGAGTTGCACCTGGGACGCCTACGCTGTTGGTCTCCTCTGCCGCCGACGGAAATCACCGGCCGCAGTTGGGGGAGACTACAGCTCCCAGCGTGCTCAGCGCCATCACCTGACTTCCGCCTACCTTCGCGCCCGGAGGCGCAGAAAAAGGAGAGGCTCCCTCGGTGGAGCGGGGGCATTTGCGAGCAGGGACAGAGAGCTGCACCTACCTACCTGGGCACCGTGAGTTGCACTTGGGACGCCTACGCTGTTGGTCTCCTCTGCCGCCGACGGAAATCACCGGCCGCAGTTGGGGGAGACTACAGCTCCCAGCGTGCTCAGCGCCATCACCTGACTTCCACCTACCTTCGCGCCCGGAGGCGCAGAAAAAGGAGAGGCTCCCTCGGTGGAGCGGGGGCATTTGCGAGCAGGGACAGAGAGCTGCACCTACCTACCTGGGCTCCGTGAGTTGCACCTGCGACGCCTACGCTGTTGGTCTCCTCTGCCGCCGACGGAAATCACCGGCCGCAGTTGGGGGAGACTACAGCTCCCAGCGTGCTCAGCGCCATCACCTGACTTCCGCCTACCTTCGCGCCCGGAGGCGCAGAAAAAGGAGAGGCTCCCTCCGCGTCGCGGGACACGCGTGGGCGGCGCCGGGCTAAGCCCGGGCAAAGGGCGGGCCGTTGTGTGGCCGTTAGGGGGTCGGAAGAGGTCGGGTCGGGCCACCCCCCTAAGCCTTGCGGAGACAATCAAACAGCAAGCCCTTGTATAACGACTTTGGTAGATAAATATTGGTTTTATATATTGGTTGCGTCAACTAAATATCCATGTTGCATACCCTAGTTTAAATTGTGATAATGTTTGTTTATTTTATTGCTTTTAGGAGTATATGTGAGGCTGGTAAATTCTAAATATTCTCTTGTGCTTTACTAGCCGTGTGTTGGGCCACTATTGCTAGCTAGCATCACCAGTTACCCCTACCATTTTCCTGTGGTCGATAAATACGTTACTTCTAGCATAATATGGCAAAAAATAAAGCAACCATGGATAACTACCTGGTTTAAATGGTGAGCAAGATTAATAATGAAAGAAGAAAATCACTAGGAAAGGAGCCTCTCTTAGAAATCTTGCCTTCACCCACAGATGTTGGTAGTGGTCCTATTATGGCGGAACCTCCTAGTATTGAATCCTCCTATTTGGAGAATTCAGTAACTTTACCTTCAGATCATGATGCACCAAGCCAAGCTTTATTGGAGAACCCTAGTAAATCTGTATTACTTCACTCTCCTGTTAAGAGAGCTGTTAGAAAATGTAGGAAAATTCAGAACATATGGGGGACTGCACACCATAAGCCAATGTTGGAACAAGGTCAGAGAAGTACTGCGGTTCACAATGAGACCCTGACTATTAACGATGATGTGAACTCTATTCTCTTGGGTCATATTGCCAAGCTGTTTGAGGCAAATTTAGAACTTATGATCAAACCACTTGTAGATAAAATTAATTTGTTATCTGTTGAGGTATCCAGGTTGGGTGGTCTTTTAGCCAAGATTAATAAGGAACAGATTATAAAATCGCCAGAGATACTGGTACAACCTGGTCACCCTGCACAGTCGGCCGTAATAGAGGGGGTAAGTTCCCCTAAATTCAGGGAGATATCGCGAAAAGTTGGCAGTACATTCCAGACCAAAGCAGCCCCACCTAGTAGCGCGAGGTCTACTGCCCTTGCGAGAAAACCATATCATACTAATCTTCTGCCAGACTGTGAACCTTATGTCATTGTCCTTTCAAATGTTTCACCCTTAGACCCCGTAGCACCTAATTTCCGAGAGGAACCACATGACTCACTCAAACGGAAATCAGTCGCTTGGCCAAATAAAAACTGTGGATTCCCTACAAATTTTCTGATCAAATACTGTCTACCAGACGGGTCTCTTGGATTGGCAATGCAAAGAAAACATGTAAGGGGGACTGTGTGATTATACATTTTGGACACCCCCAACATGTTGCAACCGTCCTACTTAGAGCAGCATCACTGGTCTTGGGGGAGAACGATGTGGGTGTGCACCCCTTGGGTTATTTTTATAGCCATTTAGATAGGACATCCCAATTTACCAACAAAAGTAGGCCCATGAGTACCAGCAGAAGCACAACTTTTCATATCCCAATTGAAAATAGATATTCGGCATTGAGTTCACTGGACCAAAATGATTGACTTCCTCAGGTTGGGAAAAACATTACAGAGATATCAGCAGATACCCAGGTGTGGGGGCCTAACCAGAGCACTGAAGTCGTATAGACGTGTTGCCAAATGAGTTGCCAATTAGCGACGAATTTGCTTATGCTTGGTTGCGCGAGGTAGCCAGATTGGACGTGGTTGTTCAGTGTCACTTAGAGAGTCTGGAGGTAAAGGAAAATAATAAAGATGTCAATCAAGTGGAAGAGGTAAATTCTTTATTTACACTTGAGGATGACATAGATAGTGACGATATATTAATAGGTACATCTCCATCATGCGTAGAGGAAAACTCAAGCATTAGACTGATATCCTGGAATATAGCTGGATTATCCAGGAACTTAAAGGATGCGGTATGGTGTTCTTATATTGAGAACTACGATATCATACTTTTACAGGAAACTTGGTCGGTAGAAACCCCCCATAGGCTAGGGTACAAAACATTTAGCTCTGATGCAACTCCGTCAATTAGAGGAAGAGCATCAGGGGGGCTGGTTATCTGGGTTAAAGTCACTCTGGAAATAGATGTCATCCAGTTATCTATTCCTTCTCCTGATCTATTAGGCCTCAAAATAGTGGCAAGAGGAAAAGAAATTATATATTTAATAAATATATACAATAGACCGTATCCATCAAACAAGGAATCAAAGGTGGTAGAACTCTTGGATTCCATTCTAGATGCATTAGGACAAAATGTACAGGTGGTAGTCGGCGGGGATTTTAACTGTAAATATGAACCAGTCTTGGGCATGGAAACATTATTTGATGAGCAAGACGCTGCCAATGATATCTTGCCCTTAGATTCCATAGGATCAGTTAAAAGTACTATAGCCGCCACACAGATTTTACAGTTGACTGTGTCGCATGACTTAAGAGCATGCAATGCCGCTTTCGATCTGATAGACCACCAGCTCCAACTTTTTCTAAGGGAAATTGCAGGTCACACATAGATTTTGTAATGGTCTCCCGAAACCTATGGGATCTAATAATTGATTTCAAGATAGACCCCAGGACGGAGAGTGACCACTTCCCTCTTCAATTATGGCTAGACCCCCAACCTTTCATTACTAGATCAGATGGAGAGGCCTTAATAAATAATTCGGTTGGGGAGATACAGATAACAAATAATAGGCGTGCTCTAAGATGGCCATATATCTTGGGAACAGAAAAGGCGTTGATAAATATCTATAATACATTTACTGAGACTGTTGGAGCATCCCAGTTGCCCCTATTGGGTACACAGGGCGTCCTTGATCTACATTCCAAGTTGGTAGATGCACTAACACCCCTTTTGAGTAAAACATATAAAAAAGATGGAAATCGGAAAGGGAACTACCTCGAGTTAGCGAACCCATGGTACAACAAAGAATGTCGAATAGCAAAGTCCAGTCTGATTCAGGCAGTAAAATCCAAGAACCAACTGGACATAAAAAATGGTAGACAGGCTTATAATAATACTATGGCCCAAGCAAAAAAAGCTTGGGATGAAACTATATGGGAGGACCTCCTGAGTGCGGCCAAGTTACGTGATCAGTGCACGTTCTGGAACTTAATCTCTAAGGGAAATAAGAAGGGTAGATCGCCAAAGGATATCTTCCTAGATGAAAACACATGGTGCGATCACTTTTCTAAGCTTTACGCCAATAACAAGGCGGGTTTGATCCCTGAGGACAATGAGACTAATTTAGAATTGAGAATCGTTCCCCTACATTTCAGCCTAGAAGAATCCATCCAGGCACTGCAAGCTGTTAAAATGGGTAAAGCTCCAGGCCCTGACAAAATTCCCGGCGATTTACTAAAACATGACGTGGAAGTGTGGGGGCCATATATAAACTTCCTGAGTAATTCGATTGTGGCAGGTACACCGGTCCCCGAATCATGGAAAGGGGCAGAAATCATAACAATTTTTAAAAAAGGTGATCGCTATGATCCGAGTAATTACCGCCCAATAAGTTTAATGGACATTTTACAAAAGGTTTTTGCCAGACACATTTTAAATAGGCTTTTAGATTGGATTGAGGAGACTAAGATACTAACCAAATACCAAGCAGGATTTAGATCAAAAATTAGTACGGTCGATCAGGTGTTTAGGTTTATGTGCATCTGTTGGAAGTAAATTAACATAAGGAAGGGTAGCCTTTATGTGGCGTTTGTGGATTTGAGGGCCGCCTTCGACCTTGTTCTGTGCAGCTCGTTGTGGATTACATTAAGGAACATGGCGGTCCTAGGCGAGCTACTTAAAGAACTTATCAAGTTACACACAGGGAAATATGCTAAAATTAGATGGGGTAAGGGAGGAGAAATTTCAAGGGCCATACCTGTGGACCGTGGTGTGCGCCAAGGTTGCGTGTTAGCACCCACACTCTTCTCACTATATGTTAATGATATCCCGAGCTATATAAAGAACTGTGTACATGACTCCCCGAAGTTAGGCGGTGAGACGATCACGGCATTACTTTTTGCTGATGATACCATTCTCATTTCTCAGACTCCGAGGGGTTTACAAAATTTGGTTGACTCCTTCCAAAAGTATTGTGTAGGGAAGGGGTTAGAAATAAATCCAACCAAAACTAAATATATGCCTAAAAACCCCAAGAAACCCTTTAGGAAAAATCTGTTTTTAGAGAACCAAAAACTGGAACATGTAGAGAGTTTCAACTATTTAGGATTAATGTTGGATAACAATCTTACTTGGAAAGGGCAGCTGGAAAAAAGCATTTTATCCCTTAAACAAAACTCAATGCCTATTTTAAAAGTGCACGGTGCAAGCTATTCTAAAGCAATCTCGCCGGCACTTGAGGTATTTAAAGCAAAGGCTCAATCAGCAGCCCTTTATGGTGCTGAGGTTTGGGGTTATTGCTGTAAAAGCAACTTTGGAAAGGTGGAAAACCACTTTGTACGTAGGCTGCTCAAAATACCGACTAGAACTCCTCTAGTCCCAGTATTTCTTGATATTAACCTTAAAAGAACAGATTACCAAGTCACACTAAGACCACTGTTGTACTGGGTTAGGTTATGGACAACCCCGGAGTTGAGCGATTATAAGAGTGGATTGACTGAAATAATCCAGATTGACGGGCACATAAAAACCCCATGGTTAAAGTACATATTTAAGTGGTATGAGAGACTAGGGCTTTCTCATTTATGGGAGGTTCCTCAGAACATGACATTGTCTTCTAAAAAACTTGTAAAGGATACCTTCTGGTCCTATGTCAACGGTGAGCTAGTGCATCGTTCTACGATTGGCATATTGACCCAGAAATTCCTGAATTTAAAAGACATACCCAACTTTGAACAATTCATGGATGAGATTGGTCCACCACTAGCAAAAACACTATATTTGCAATTCAGGTACGGGGTCTTACAGATTAGTGCATACACGTGTAGGTGGGGGGGGAAAATGGTACTGATTTGTGCACTCTCTGCTCTCTAGGGGCAAAGGAAGACGATGTTCATCTACTCTTCTTTTGCCCGGCATATAAGAAACCGAGGGTTCAGTGGATCAAACCCCTATGCAAACACATGGGGGCCAGATCCTACAAAGAAGCAGAACGCATAATCAAGTCTAATACCTCACAACTAGTGGTGTTCGGCACAAGTAGATTCTTATTTAATGTGTACCTCATCAGGAAACGGTCTGGTTATGAACTGTAATGTACAGATGGGAGCCCTTTCTTTCTTTTGTATAGCAACATGATGCACTGTCCTCCTTAATCCTAACTGTTTTTAGTTTCTGGCTTTTAATTAATTTAAAATTGTTATTTATATTTTTATAAGCGGTATTGCTCAATCATGGAGATAACTAAAATTATATCCTGCCCAATTGCATGTATTAATTTTAGAATTGATAATTATGGTCATGTGTATATATATGTGTTTTGTCTTATTCTCTTGTACTTGGATTTTAAGGCTACATTGGCCGAAATAAAGTTTAAACAAAAATTTAAAGTTGATGTTGCTTCACGAAGGTTGCCAGCGTAGGGAGGTGGGGTGACCTTACTCAGCTGGGGCCAGCATCGGATACACTCGAATACAAGTCAGCATCTTAAGGGTGTTTCATGCACAAGGAACATTTTTGGGCTTCTTCGCATGAACAGTCTCCCATCCTGCAGGCCCAGGCACTCTCCATCCCTCTTTGAGCAGACAGACAGACTTCTAGGCTATAGACCACCCGCATCTTCACCAACAAGTTCTGCAGACTTCAGGTGACGTCTCCTTACCTCTGGGAGACTGGCTGTCTTGCAGACAAAAGCTCTTGGCGGTTCTTCAAGTACTCTGCAGAGCAATTCCGTCCTTAGTCAAAACAAACTTGGAGCTGGAACCATGCGCAGTAGTTTGGATCCCACCTTTCTACTCTGTTTCTAACAGGGGATGTGGACCGACTGTCTGTCTAAGGCCCTGGAACCAGTTTGAAGTGAGTCATTTTTAGCTGAAGATGTCTGTGACAGTGCTGGCTCCAGGAATGTGTAGACAAAGCATTGCACAATGAAGTGTGAAGTCACTCAACCAGTGCTAATTTGTAAAAAATGAGGTGCCAGGGCCCAAGCAAATTCACATGAGTCCACTGCAGCTGGCACCACCCACATGTCACCTGACTGTAGAGATAGCGTGGATGTCCTTGGTTCATAATTTGTAATTTATTTTAAATAGTGAAATGGGCCATCAACTAACTCTACTAATATATAGACACAGAGCACCACCATGCGGTGGACTCACTATCATTAATGCATACCACTTATTTAAAAAACGTGCCAGTTCCGAGCAATGGCAAACACCCACCAGGGGCGTAACTCAGCCCCCCCCCCCGTGCTGAGGGGGGCCCTGCGCTCCAGGGGCCCCCTCAATCTCAGCGGCAGCCAGCAAGCCTAAATGGTGCTCACGGCCTGAAATGGTGCACGCACGACATGCCACGGCATCTTCTTCATTAATTAAGGTGAGCACGTCCGGACTCTTAATTAATTATTGGTGCACAGGCACGGGCCTCGCCGCCTCGACCGACAGGCCCTCTGGGCTCTTCATTAATTAAAGTTGGGTGCGCGGCGCGCAGTTGTCTCTGTGTCACTCTTCAGGGTGGGGAGTAGAGGGGCTGGTGACCAATGCCATTTTCATGCGCATAGCAATTTAAAGTGCGCATGACCAGTGAGGTGAGAGGCATCCTAGGACTCAGGCCAGCCGGAGACTAGTGAGAACTTGGAAGGACCGTGCTGGTGCCGGGCATTATTTAATTATTACTAGCCCCTGCCTGGCTAGCCTTGCCCTCTTATGCTGCCCGCTCGCGCCTGCCTGCTCTGAAGCTGCAGGCCAGGCCTCAGGTAAGTCTGTCCGAGGCAGGAGTGATGCGAGGGTGGTGGTGGCGAGGAGTCTCAGTGGGTGGGGGCTGACATCTTTGCGCAAAACAGATTTACTGGTTTCTTGCACCAGCTTTGTTTTCCAATTGCTTTCAATCCGTAAAATCATGCCAACAGGGGGTGCCGGCGGCTTGTGTAACTGCCAGACCTCTATCGTATAGTGGACGGGAAGTCGTTTTAACGCTGACAGAGAGATTGAGAAAGTTGTGATTGTCAGAATGCAGTGGAGAGCAGACAGCTATTGGTGTGTGTTATGCTGCTGGAACTTTTCGGGCCTTGTTTTCCAGTGGTGCCACTAAATAACAGCCCTGCCTTCATTAAATTATTGACGAACGCAACAAATACCTTCGCAAGTCACTCCGACAGTGGCCGATATGCTTTACGTGGTGGGCAACCCTCAGTGATCGTTTACATTGATTCTCATAGTGACCACACTGTCATCCGCTCCACTCAACACGTATGCACAGACATCACCCAATGATTACACTGACACATTAGTTATGGGTGAAGAACTGCTGCAGGTTTATTTCATACAACATAAGTATGACGGTAGAGTGGGTTGTCTTACGGGCGATCCAGGGCAAGCAGCCCCTCGCTGCTCCGCCCGCCTTGCGAGCCAGCACGCACGGTGGGTCGATGCCCGGCAGTGCGGCACATTTTTCAGATCCTCCTTTGGATCGTCTAATACTCCCGCCCCTTTTAACGGGGGCGGAGCGTGTTATGGCACACCCCCGGTTGGTTAGGCCCCCCAACCGCCCGAAGGACTAACGGGGCGCCGTTGCGGTCTTCCCAGAACCTCCTTCGGCTCCCGGACCTTGGCTCGGGCACCCTTACTGTGCCGGACAGGGGTACCCTTACTGTACCGATTGTCGCAGAGGTACCCTTACTGTACCCTTCTGCCTCCAGATCGCCCTGTAACTCCGCCTGCAACACAAGAAAAAACATTATAACATTCCAGTTGCGCGCTGCTTACGCCGCGCAGGGTAAGCGGAAAGGGTGGGAACTCGCGCGGCACAGGAGTGTACCCCAGGAAGCAGAGGGCGATCTGCGGGGGCGGCGGGCTTAAGTAGGGCCTAGCCCCGCCCCGCCCAGCACCAGTGGCCCGCCTCCCCCAGCATATGCCTATTGAGGCCTCCCCTCCCCAAGGCGCGGCCTCTCGGGAAAGGTGGAACAGGGGGGGGGGAGGAGGCTCCGACGGGTGGCCACTAGAGAGCTGCCCTGCTGATGTCCCTCTGCGTGGGACGCGGGCAGCGGCATAGTGACCACACCGTCATCCGCTCCACTCAACACGTATGCACAGACATCACCCAATGATTACACTGACACATTAGTTATGGGTGAAGAACTGCTGCAGGTTTATTTCATACAACATAAGTATGACGGTAGAGTGGGTTATCTTACGGGCGATCCAGGGCAAGCAGCCCCTCGCTGCTCCGCCCGCCTTGCGAGCCAGCACGCACGGTGGGTCGATGCCCGGCAGTGCGGCACATTTTTCAGATCCTCCTTTGGATCGTCTAATACTCCCGCCCCTTTTAACAGGGGCGGAGCGTGTTATGGCACCCCCCCCGGTTGGTTAGGCCCCCCAACCGCCCGAAGGACTAACGGGGCGCCGTCGCGGTCTTCCCAGAACCTCCTTCGGCTCCCGGACCTTGGCTCGGGCAACCTTACTGTGCCGGACAGGGGTACCCTTACTGTACCGACTGTCGCAGAGGTACCCTTACTGTACCCTTCTGCCTCCAGATCGCCCTGTAACTCCGCCACAGCTCTGGGGAGGCTCCCGTCGCTGCCAGAGCCCCCCCTTCCTCCCTTCGCTGTTATAGGTGCCCTGCCCCTGCGAGTTAGCTTTAGTGGGCTAAATTATGGGTCCTGTTCTCTAACCCGTAAATCACAGCAATAATTTGCAACTTTACTCAGAAGCCCAGGCAGACTAACAAAAGAGATTTCTACAAGGAGCGAATTGACGCAAGGATGTCTTTTGGCCCCACTGCTGTACAGCTTAGACGTGAATGGTGTTCCTAACTTTCTTTGCGATGCGACTGCAGATCTTCCAAACGTAATTATGTGAAGATCTAAAACCTACATATGGAGCCAGAACTGAAACATAGCTTTTTTTTTTTTTTTTTTTAAATTCTTCAATCCATCATACCCTTCATATCCTAGCACGAAGCAGGTTTTTAATTTCCACTTTGTCTACAAAGGTGATGTGTTGATAGTGTTGTGGTTCCCGGATTGCTGCTGCTTCAAGGATTGCATGATTTCTAGGCAGGGTAAAATATTTAACGCTGACTGCTATATGGACGCCTTTTATCATGACTCCGGATAAAGCCAATATGCTGACTGACTAAAAGATGAGAATATGCTTCAGAAGAATACATATCTTTCAGCTCGAGGACCAAAATTTGTGAACGTTTCAAACTCCCTAGGCTCCAAGGAAAGACTGAGCGAAGGAAAGCAACACCTAAATCTGTTTCTCAGGCTGGAAAATATGGCATGGGTAACAAGGCATGGTGAGATAGGTGCTTATGGACATGAAATCCTATTTTGATTTTTCAAATGGCCAAATTAGGGTCCTTTCTGGCTTAGAAGTGTGTTTCCAACAGCTACAGCACAATAAAGCAAGATGAAGGTAACGTGTGAGTTAACTGCCTTCCCTACGTTTATAAACACAAGCTGACATCACTGGTATCTAATGATGGGATGGGCACTTAACTGTGAACATCAGACAGTATGGGGGCAACAGCCTCTGTCTTTGTACTCTCACCCAGCACACGGCAAACATATGCTCACTGTCCCTGGCTGCTTCATGTCACTGTCTCTGAATGGTTAATGCCACAACCTTAGCTAGTGACAGCATTATTGGCAAATGATTCGTTGAGACAGTCTCCCCTTCTTACGGCATGCTAATACAAATCAATGAAAAAAATCGATAAAACTGCTAACTCTGCCGTATTTACCTTTTCGGCCATTAACTCCCTACTTTTGCTTCCTTTCACATTGTCTTATTATCCTATTGTTTACTTCAAATCGACCAATGTCTCATCAACATCTCCTTGTGTTAGCCTTTCTACTGCCAATAATGACCTAGCATTCAGGGGATCTATCTTAACTAACCAGGTAATACAGGCTTTATTGAATATTTTTGCAAATTTAGTTACAGTAAATTAGATGACGGGGTCTTATTCTAGCCTTGTTGTTCAATAGTTCATATAAACTCAAACTAAGATAAATATTATTGAATATGTCGGTTCATTCCTACTGTTTAATTTACTTAAAATTAAAGTTTATTACCTGAAGACGACACGTAATTAGAACTAATATTTATAGAAATCAAATCAGTTTCAATAATTAAATTGGCTCAGCCCCCCGTTCCCCAATTCAAAACCTAATGCTAACCACAACAATTATGAACCTATGTGCAAGTGCCTTTTTTTTTTTTTTTTTTATATTCCAAAACAAAATTACTTTCGAGATTTTCCACCATAACCACTTGGTATACCATTGGCTTGGCTTTTTGGCAATGTCCTTTTCGAAGGAGTACAGCTCTCAGATATCATTCACCCAACACCGGGCATCTATGAGCGACACCAAATATTTACAGCTCCTTGTGCTTACTAAAATAGACCCGATCCTTAGTTTCCAGGACACACTGCACTTTAATGTCATCTGGCCCTGGTGCCTCTCAAACAACTGTGATAGCATCTGTCACCGTCATAAAATACATAAACGAACTTCAAAAGGTCGCAGGAGAGGCAAGCCGGGCTAAGTCTCGGCAGACCATGTCACTCTGGGCTTTACCTTGCCTCCCTGTGGAACAGGGAGAATAACTTTAAAGATGTTATGTTTGACACACAAACCCCAGGCCTTACGCTTGTCTCATCACAGCTCAGGCTGCTGACTTTCCTGTATAGACTAGGCTGCCACTATGACTGTGAGTTGAAGAAAACATTACCCCAGCTGTTTCGGAATGGCAAGGCTAAAGATGAAGGCAGCAGCATCTCTTGTCTTAAGCGTCGAACTCACAATAACAAATCAGTATTCTGAATCCAAACCTTTAACCAATATTTGATCTCATGTGACTATCTTAATCCCCATCAGCCTAGGCCTACTTCCTTATTCAAATCGCGAGTGGCTGGCAAAGAGTAAGTTTGAAATATCAAAGCCAAGCATATTCAACATGAAGCCAGGAATCGAAGGAAAGCTTGGGGACGATAGTGTGAATAGCGATGGTGGCATCTGGTTCTGGGCTTCCAGGAATGAAACATCCTTCAAGTTAAGAGAGACCACTAACTCAACTCGAGCTTGGGAACTGCCCCATAGGTTGCTTGCATGGATTGTAGTTCCAACAGTAGGTGGGCTGCAATAAGAATTACAGTATAGGGGCCACTATGAGCATGGTGTTTGGACAACAATCGGAGAGGTAACCCGCAGCAGCTGGTCCGCATGCCACCCCCGCACGGCGCCGCCACCCGGAGCATCCACCCCGCAAGGGGGGGAATGACCCAATTCCCACAGCGCTCAAAGGCCACGCGATCGCCACACACCCAAAACCAACGCAAAGAAATGTACGGTCAACAGTGCATGCAGCTGAGCCGGTGGCAGCACAGGCGCCCACCGCCTGCCCCGAGGGAACCAAGGGAAACCGAATGCCACAAACCCTGAATTCCAGGAGCTATCCCGAAAATGTAAAACAGAAATTCAATTCTCGTGGTATCCACAGGAGGCGGCTGGCAGTCAATGAATTTAAGCCTCGTGGCTCAGGACGCGAGCCTGCCCAGGGTGACACACTGGGATCGAGAAATATTCTGAGTAAATAAATGAGCCTACGCGAGTAACATCCACTAACATGTAACAACCTGTGATGAAGCGAGAGTGAAACTCCAGAGTGTGGCACGGAACCTGAGGACATTGTAACATCTATAGCCCCTTCACAACAAACTGAACTACCGTAGCAAGACCTGAGCAGAGGCTCCTATAGACCCCACCGAATCGAAAAGGTAACATTTGTTTACGGAAAGCAACTCACTCCTGGTGGACGACACAATCAACTAAAGTTTCATAGAAGGGATGCATCATTAGACAATCGTGGCATGTTTTCGAAAACAGTAAAGCACCACTTCACTTCCACCTCTATCTCATACAAGCTGCTCATGTGAAGGTGGAAAAACACTGGCGGCGGCCCACCCCATCGAGCACGCGAGCGAGCTTCCCGAGCAGGAGCAGGCCCCCAAATCTGCGGCCATGCAAACAGTGCACAGGAAATCAGTGCGCCATGGGCCCGAAGGCATAGGAGCGCTTTACATATCGCCGCATTTGCACTTACACTCATTGGCGAGGAGAGGAATATAATTGCCCCTAACAATCGTGCGCCCAACATAGTTACAACATAACCGCATCAAACACGCTCCGCTGCGCATTGTGCTTGCTGTGTGTGGAATGACTCAAGTGTTGTAGAACTCACGCACTCTCGCGGTAAACGGCGATGCCGGCCTGGTGATGTTGGCGCCCTGTGCAACAATGTTTGTTGGCCCCCCCCCAAAGCCGCCTCCACCACAGATTCTCTCACTATCCCCCTCTAACAGTGACCAAGTCTTCATAACCACACTCTCAGATGCATTGAATTAGTTATATAGTGCCACTCCTACCAGTGTAGCGTGTCCGAGCACTTTGCATCTTACACATAATCCGCCGAGCCAATCAATCATATGCATGTGAATCAGTGTATAGGAATGTTACCTGAGCCAAAGGACTCAACGTGTAGGAGACACATGTCATCCCTACTGGCAGGCAGTGTATTTTGAGGTTGCTAGGTGTGGAGAAGCGCAAGCTCAGTCGATTTCTAGCAAAATTAACCCGTTGTGCAACATTAATCAATGTTCTAATAATGTATGCTTAGCAGCGTGTATGCAGCTCTAGGATGAACGTTTGTAGCTCACTGTTGACTATTAGGGCTTTAAGATATACATTGCAAGTCACAAAAGGATGCCTCTTCTGAACACAGTAACCTGCTGACCTATTTACATCATACGCACTCTGCAATCTACTTGGTACACGTTCTTTGCAGCAGGCCCATTAACCCTCTGCACTAGCTGCACCGGAGCCAAAACCTCAACTATCCAAAATCCTGATCTCTCTCCAGGAAAATAATGAATCACACAAGTTATCTTGACATTTATTAAGGCCTGGTACTTGCCGAGGAAAGAAACGCAGCATCCGGCGCTTCAAAGTATAATAGACTTCCAAACCCGGCGCCCCCTAGAAGCCCGCACTCGGTGCGATGGCCCCGGTCGCACCGCCCATATTCACCGCGCGACTCGACCCGAAGGCATTGGAGCGCGGTACATGAGCTCCGTATTTACACAGATATCCAGGCACGGGGCAGATTAAGTGATTTGCCCAGAGTGCAGTACATAGCGAACTCGGGATTTGATAGATTTACACACATATCCCGGCACGGGGCAGATTAAGTGATTTGCCCAGGGTGCAGTACATAGCGAACTCGGGATTTAATAGATTAGCCCCTGGTCACGGCGCGACTCTCCCGAAGGTATTGGACCGCAGTACACAGAGAATGGCAGCCCTCTCTGTTCGCCGCCAGCTATTGACCTTGCCCCCCCTCCGCCCATGACAATCCGTGCCACAGGGGCCCGCATCAGCAACCCCCACTTTGACCCAACTCGGGGCGGAGGCGATTAATTTTCCAGGATCACGCGACGCGGGGATACTAAATGGCTAGCCACAGGGTGGGTGGGCGGCTTCGAAGCCAACCTCACCCAAGGGATTACCTGCTTGCAAAACGTGGGGTGCGGGCATCGATCCCTTTTAGCACGCCATCGGGAGCTCTACCAATCGGGGCTATGTCCCTCACTACACCGATAAATTCGGCCGGCGGACCGCATCACTGCCCTTTAGCGTCGGTGCGAACTCGACCCGAATGTATTGGAGCGCTTTTCACGAGCACCGTATTTACATTACGCATTCAGGCATGGGGAGCTTAAATGATTTAGCCGGAATCACAGGATGTGGACGCGGCCCGAGGTGGTTAAACCCTGGTTACCAGCACCAAAATCGGCAGTCCATCCGAGGCTCATCCCTCCGGCTTTCTACCTGACCTGCTCGTTCAAATCCCATGCTAACTGCACTCCCAAAACAATGGACTCTCCATTGGACGATAGGTGCACCCATTTGAAAGGCTGCAAAATTTGCTGCAAATTTATATAGCGCAAGCTTCGACCCGACGGTATTGGAGCGCTATACACGCGCACCGTATTTAACATACGCATTCGGCCATGGAGAGCTTAAATGGGCCGGATTCGCAGGATGTGGACGCGACCCGAGCTGATTGAACCCTGGGTTCCAGCACTAAAGCCGGCAGTCTAGCCTAGGCCCACCATCCCTTCAACTCTCAATCGGTGCGAGTTCGCCCGAGGGTGTGGAACCGTATTTATGAGCACCGTATGAGCACCGTATTTATCTATACGTCCCGGCACTAAGGCGCCCCTACCATAAGACTGCCTGACTGCGCGTGTGCACGCACGCACCCTCCCCCCTGACACTGCCTCTTTCCTCGGGCTGACGTTGCATGGGGAGGCGGTGCCGGCAACAGTGGCCTGCGAGCGCTGAGGCGCACACACGCATCCCCGCACATCGGCTGTATACCGGACCAAGCGGCCCGCACCGCACGCTCGGCGGCACCCGTTGCCCAGGACCACGCGGTCCGCTGAGTGCCCCCCCCTGCCTGCCGCCCCCCTGCTTGCGGATTGTCCGCCGGACCTTAGTGAAAAGTAAGGGAATGCCTGTCACGCTCTACCTAGCACCAGTTGCCATACAGCAGACACAGTATTCGTTAAGCGCGAACTTATCACGCCTAGGGGTTTCTACGCGCTGGGGGCCGTCGGGGACATCAAGCGAGCAATTGCCCAAATTCGCACGGTGCTGGGCTGTGCAGCCCGCCTGTGCTGGAGATCGAACCCCGATCCCCGCGCTCGGGAGTCGGCCGCTACAAATGGGGCACAGCAAAGCCACTGTGAGAGCCTTTGACTCACATGCTTCTGAGTTTTCGCGCCCCTCGCAGTCTCAGCGGGGCGTGGGCTTTATGGCTTTCTAGGGCCTGGGGGGGCTACGCTCACCGGGTGAATACATTAGTCAGTGTCAGCGGAGGCCCGGTAGTGATACAAATCACGGCGCCTACCGAAAACGAGCTTTGAAACCGTGGCTTTGACGCTGACGAAGCGTCCTACCGAGCCACGACGGCCCAACTTGCGCCCCCCCCCGCCCGTGGCCATCCGAACCACAGGGCCCCGTCGACCTGGCACTGCCCAGGGACGGGAACCGTTGTTCAAGATGGTGGAAGGGCCGGGATCGCAGCGACGAGGCGAGGACGACGACCGGAGACTGCGACCGATAAAAAAGGCGAGGTGGGCGAACTCGCGGGGCACAGGAGTGTACCCCAGGAAGCAGAGGGCGATCTGCGGGGGCGGCGGGGTTAAGTAGGGCCTAGCCCCGCCCAGCACCAGTGGCCCGCCTCCCCGAGCATATGCCTATTGAGGCCTCCCCTCCCCAAGGCGCGGCCTCTCGGGAGAGGTGGAACAGGGGGGGGGGGGAGGAGGCTCCGACGGGTGGCCGCTAGAGAGCTGCCCTGCTGATGTCCCTCTGCGTGGGACGCGGGCAGCGGCATTCAGCTTTGTTCTGTGTGATTTTTTTTTTTAAAGACACAGTCGGTACACAACCGGAAGTACATTCCACAACGGGTTTTCACAGTCTGTATTTCATACCATGTTTTAGATCAGTCTTTGGCCAGACCTTTTGTTTTAAAAGAAAATACATCTGTACAATATGCTTATTTAAAGGGGCTCTTGGCCAGCTTTCATCTATTGGGCCGTTGGTGTAATTCACATTTTGCTACAGCATACAGTATGGGGGAGGGGACCATATCTGCCAGGTTTTCACTTCGCATATGTGTGACATTTACAGGTCTTCAGTAATTTATGAGTGACATTTCACTGCCTTATGTGTGCACTTTAAGCGACACTGCATAGCGAGGTCAAGAAAGCAGTTGTTTACATTAAATATTTGTAAGCAGCCATTTTTTGTAAAATGTGACGAACTTGAATCGCATTATAACAGATGCTACGCTCATGACGTATTGCAATACCTAGCAATCCCTATCCTTACTGGGCACAGGGCACTTGACTCCTATGCTACACAATGTTCTTTCCACTGTGTAATTCTGGGCCTGGTGCTGATGAAGGATTTATTAAACCACAACTGACGATTAGTGAAACTATGTCAACAATAAAATCACATAGCAGCAGTTAGTGACAGCCTGCAGAAACAGACCTCAACGTTTACAGATGTGAATCATTCTGCACATACATTTAATGCCTTGTTATTTTGTATTTCAAGCACCTTCGGTATCTCTTCCTTGCAGAAGTGAGCCAAAGAAGTGAAGGGGCCTTTTCTGTTTGTGGCTGTGACATACCTAGGGCTTCATTTCAAATTGTGTGTTAATAGACATCATGGGGGAAAAACAATTTCATGCAAGTTTCTTATTTCCATAACACTTCTTGTAGTAATTATTTTGACAAAGGACAAAGAATATACCTCAAAACAAAGACACAGCACTCCTCTTTGGCACATGATTAATTTCTACAGACCTTTTTATTATTGCTGCTCCAAGGACTTGGAGTTTCTCGTTGTTCTAATAGGTGTAAGTTCTGATATTTATATGTTTACCTCGTCTTCATTCCTTAATTTTGCTTGCGAGAAAGTGTCACTCATCATCGTTGAATGTCACTCATAATTGCACTGGAATTATGAAAATGTCACACATAAGCAATCTGAAACCTATGTAGAGGTATGTAGAGGTCCTCTTCCCTTACCAAATAATCCATTGGCCCTCATACACACACGGTGAGTCAGAAACACACTTACTCATACATACATGCACAGGTCAGCGTCAATCAGCCCTAGCCCTGCTGCAGTGGTGTAACAAAGGCACCCGCAGCCCCCGCAGAGTGGGTGGGCCCGAGCTCCATGTGGCCCCTTCAGAACAGCACCCAGGCTTGAGCGCTCCTGAGTGAGTCCGAAGGGGGCCCCCTCCATGTACTTTGCTGGGGGACCCCCTCAAGTTTCGTTACGCCACTGGACACTCAAAGGGGTAGGCCCTCCCTAGAAACGTCCTCATCTTTAACAACAGAATCTGATGCCCCTCTTTGACCTGCCATCCACCAAATGGCAGTGCTCCAGAAGTACTGTAGCAATCCGTTGCTAAAAGGGCCGCATAGAATTTCTAAACGTAGCCCGGTCTCCATCCTACCTCATTTAAGTTTCTGGGTCTCCATCCTTCAGCCACAAAAAATGCAGGCATTATCCTTCCACTGCCTGAGGAAGCTGTATCCACCTTCCATCTTGTACCATCATAAACCAGTGGTAAAACATACTGATCCCAACAATCATACTGTTGCAACACACTGATTCTTGGTACCAACCATGTACAATACATCACTTTGCATACACACATTCAGCATGCACACAAAGTTAGCACAAAGATCTGGGTGTTACATCTCCATAGAACTTTACACAAGTCGGGCCACTCCCCCTGGAATATTAAAAAGGTCTGATTAGATGTATGAATCTCCAAACTCAGTAAACATCACAGTATGTCAACAACGCCAGAGATGGATGCTAGCCCCACTTTGCAGCAGAGGGCATGCTTGATTTTCCCCTCCATGTCACAGAACAGGTTCTAGGCCTTAGCTTAACCATCGACAGGCCTAGGCCTCTGTGGGCGCAGACTTGAGTTACTATGCTAACAGGGCCTGAAGTGTTTTTTCATGTAGTCTCAATCACAGCAAGAGTGTATGCCTGTGAATCATGCAGGGCACTTTCCTGTGTCAATAGACATTCCTAGAAGATCGGACTAGCCAAAACCTTACTCAACCATTGGAGTAATCAGGCCTTCAGATTGCCAAAACCAACAAGAAAGTTATTCACTCCAATGCTGCAATCCAGCTTTGTGTTCTACAGTGAAATCTAGGCCTTGAGATGGACCTTCTCAGCAACTTGTGATTCTCATCCTTTAATACTATTAACCATTTAAGTGGTTTGTTAACTGTGTGGACCACAACCTTGGTGCCAAACAAGTTAGGTGGAACCTCCTCAGGGTCAAACTATAGCAAAGCATTTCTTTTCAATGGCAGCCCAGTTCTGTTCCCAAGGAAGCAGTCTGTGACAGATCAGTGCCACTGGGCACTCTCTACCCATTTCATTGAGTTGAGACAGTACTGCTCCAACTCACTTGTCTGAAGCACCATTCTGTTCAATGAAGGGACTGATTGTTGGCTTGTGCCTTTAACACAGGAGCATTGCATAGCGATGTCTTCAGGTTCTAGAAGGCCTTTCTTGTCAATGCAGACACTTTCATATGCTGTTTTAGATATCTGGGTTATTAAGGGCACAGCTATGGATTCATAGTTGGCCACATAATTCCTTGAAATATCAACGAGTCATAGAAAGGCTCTCACCTGGGTCTAGGTAGTAGATACCAACCACTCTTAACTTAGACTGGATCTTAGAATCCAACGGGTGGATCTTACTGTTGCCCCCCTGACATCCAAGATAGATTTCAGAGGACTGCTGCTATACCTGGCACATAGTTGCCTTGATGGTCAGGTTTGCTCCCTGTATCCTGGCAAGTTCCTGTTCTAGGTGGCTCAGGGGATCCTCCCTCAAATTGCAAAAAATTGCAGTATTGTCATTCTAGGCCCCACAGAACTTCCACAGGCCTGATAGAACATGGTTTACCAGATGCTGAAAAACTACAGGAGCTGAAAAACCACAGGAAAATGTGTAAGCCCAAAAGGCGTGATCTTATACTAGTACAAGCTCTCTGGTGTGGAGAATGGAGAATGCAGTTGTCTTGGCACAAGGCACCAAAGTAAGTTGCCAATAACCACTAGTCTGATCAAAGGTGCTCAAGAAGCGAGCAGTACCCAGATTGTTCATCGAGGAAGTAGATGTGCAGCATTCTGGTTTACGTCTAGGGGCGTAGCTTGGTCAGTAAGATTGGGATGGTGTAAGTTTCTGATTTCCCAAAAATCACGCTGGCATGTCTTGTTAAAATACATTATAAGAAGCAGGACACCAGGGAAGCTTAAGAGGCAGTGGAAAGAGAGAGGAGTGTGGATTGGTAGGGGTACTTAAAACTCAGTGGTTTTTAAACTAACCAAGTTTTAAGGAAGAGACGAGAGAGAGAGAAAGTGTGTGTGTGTGTGTGTGTGTGTTTGTCAGTGTAGGGATGTAAAATCCAGAGTGAAATCTAACAGACACTTTACTATACGTAACTGAAAGTACTTGTACCCAACTATTTACTACAGAATATGTTTTTAGGGGGGTGTAACACTGCAAACCCCCCCCCCTTTGAAACTACACCCCTGTTCATACCGTTGAGGACCCACTATTCAATACAAAGTGCATGTCTGGGGACTCTTGTTTTTGGGCCAACAAAAATAGACTGGCCCTAAGATCATTGGAATATTCAACCAGTCCTGAATCCAAAGTCTTAGCAGTCTTCTTGCAGCTGAGAAATCATTTAGGGGCAAGCTGTAGCCCTTCTACAGAATGATCCTTATTATTGTGCAAGAGGTCAAGAGTGACTTACTGCCCTTCTCGTCCTTTTTCCGTAATTTCCAGGATGTTTGGGTTAGTCTCCCCGAAGGTATGGCTTCAGCCAATTCATGTAGAACATCCTTTTTGGTTCTTCTGTGGCACCTCTGTCCACCAAGTAGTGAATCTCAGAAGAACTTCTGAACTAAGTTGTATGGTCCACTGCAGTATCCTGAAGCCAATCCCATAGTCAGCCACGTCTTTCTGGGTGGCTCAGAAGTTTCTTCCTAACAATCTCAGTTTAAGATGAGTGAGCTAAGCGCTGGGGGCCCAACCAGATGTTTTAAAGGACGGAACCCAACTCCTTTAAGTGGAATGTGTCTGTCAGTAGGTAAGAGGTATTGCAGGAGAAGATCCCACTTTCACCTGAGTTTCTCTGGCATGATCTTATCAACTTAACCAACCCGTTGGTCTGCGTGTTTTATGCCGTGGAGAAGTGGTAGGTTACACCAGCTTTCTCCCACATCTCACACATTAAAAGGACCTGAAGTTTGATTCCCAGATGGAAATGAGTCATAGGAAATCAAATCCTTGACATGGTTACTAAAAGTACCCCATTTAATACCCTAGCAGAGGTACCACCTTTAGATACTTGACGGCATGACCCATCTGAGCTAAGATATACTTGTTGCCTGATGTTGGGGGTGGGAGACAAATGGACTAACAATGTCAGTGCCTTCTCTCCCTCTCAAAACTAGCCCTGTAAGCGCTCCCATTCCTCAGGACAAGAATATTTCTCCCATTGACACATGGTATTCAGATAGATGTGGTTTAGTGGTTTGGGGCATCTGGGTCCTTTTCGCAGTGTCTATTGACGGTAGGTGGAGTGCCACTGAGCACACCAGGGTCCCTTCACCAATAGTCAGTACATTTAATATAAAAGATAGAGCTGTTACAGGGTGTTTTACATAACAGTTTCTTTTGTAATGCCCTGACTTGTGATATGTATAACAAATAATCACTTTATGCATGAAGGAATCGTTCTTTCATCCTTTGTCGCTCTGCATCTGACTTGGAACCCAATTCCCTTTCTGCTTGTGGCCTCACTTGCCCTGGCTCTTTTCCTCTGTATTGGAACCATTTTATTGAGTGTTTCTCTCTCCCTTTGGCTTAGAGTCAAGCTGCTTCAACTTTTTGTTAATCCTGTTAGCTAACCACGAGACGGCTTACCACTTATCAGCCAACACTTCTAGTTTCTCTCGATCTTGCCATGCCATGTCAAGACAGACTGGTATTGCCTATGTGAAGAAGAGTACTCTTCTTGCAATCTGTCTTTATGATGGATATTTCTAACCACAGAATCCTCACTATTAGAATATCCCCAGGCGCAAAACTGCATTGGGAAGATTTTTCAGCATAGCCCCAATCACCAGTAGGTGGTGTTGTGCAGCTTCACGTCAACTCCGCTTTGGCCCAGAAGTGACAGCTGGAGCTACATATAAGTGCCATCCATGTGTTCTGACATCAGTTCACTTCTTTTTGAGCCTTTTTACACAAATCCAGAGCTAGCTCCTACTTTTTCTTATCAGTTGATGAGCCTTATTCTCCTAAATTATTTTCCAGTGTGCAAGGGAATATGTCCATCCTAATACTACAGGTTTGTGAAGACAAACAAATGTCTATGAGAGAGCCCCACAAAGCCTGCCTTTAGATGTTTGGGATTGGGCTATGACTACAAGTAATGCGTGGAATGTGCCCTAATGCGACCAGGGCCTGCAAAGTCAAGCTATGTGTCACAGCGCACTGAAAAAAGCTGTGTAAAGGCAGTTCCTACTCGGCATCAGTTGCACAAACCAGTTTCCATTCTCTGACCCAGTCCCATGACAGATCTTCATCGTGTTCCAGGTAGGGTGAGGTAAAAAAAGAAACACAAGAAGTCCAACTGGGTCTCGTCCCAGCCTCGCCACTCTGTTTGAGAAGTTGCAATGATGTCGGAGTGTCCCACGGGCTCGATGTCGCTCCCCCATTGAGGGCCCAGTTCTACAGCTGATCCCGATGCTCACCAAATTTCTGGGTCCATTGTTGATGCCACAACAGGTTGAGACATTTTAGGAGGCCATGTTCTGCATCTTCAGCACCCTACCAGACTCATCTGCCCCCTATCAGTCTTCATGGATCCACGGAGATTGCCAGTTGGGTTACTCTCTGTTTGAGAAGTTGCAATGATGTCGGAGTGTCCCACGGGATCGATGTCGCTCCCCCATTGAGGGCCCAGTTCTACAGCTGATCCCGATGCTCACTAAATTTCTGGGTCCATTGGTGATGCCACAACAGGTTGAGACATTTAAGGAGGTCATGTTCTGCATCTTCAGCACCCTACCAGACCCATCTGCCTCCCTATCAATCTTCATGGATCGATGGAGATTGCTAATTGGGTTACTGCCAATGGGTAAGCCCTGGGCACCGTCTGTGCCTCCCCAACCTACCCTGGGTTTAGTTCCAATTTGAGAGCCAACTCCACTCCCTCAATCACTGTCCTTGGTGGTTCCTCCTGCCATCAACACTGGCACCAATGCCGTTAGAGTACACTGAGTACATAGTCCTATCAGACACTGAACCAAATCTGTCTGCTTCGACCTCAGCAAAAGCTGCGCTCAAGTTCAGGTTTCACACGCCAAGCCCCCATACAATTTGACTCCTTCGCCTAGGAGCCACTCTCCAGTGCTCCAACAACTATCCAGATCGGACTGTGACCAGAGTCTTTCAGAGATAATGGTGACAGACTGTGGGGAGATTTCATCTCCACTAACAATGAAAAATGTTATATGGACCTGCAAGAGGCCAGGGGTCTAGACACTTCCCCTAAAACAAGACTGGCCTCGCCCTCGGATCTTCCATGGAAGAGTGCTTCTTTCGCCATGATTATCAGACTGGCAGTCAGCCCTGCTCTTGTTTACCTGTAACCAGGCAAGTGGAACATCACAACAGACCTGCTGTTTCTGGTGACTCTGCCTTCTTCACGCAGCACCGTACTAATGAGATCCTGATAGTACAAGCCTCCACTAGCTGTGTAACACCAATTATTTTCTTACTACCCCACTCTATATAGTAAAAGCAACTGAGGTATTTGGGAAGAGGATGTTTTCTTCGGCTATCCTCTCCCTGTCAGTCAGTATAAGCTGTTTGATGGGAAGGTACTCTCACATTATGAGACCTGGTAGCTAAGGTCTTTCCATTAGCCCCAGAAGAATTTCATGCCAACTTGACACAGACCATTCAAGATATCCAGGATGCGACCAAGTACGTCATATGGTCAGACCTGGACATGACCAACTGTTTATGCAGTATGGTTCTCCAACTCCGCTCATGGATGAGATCCACAGGCTTTTCAGATGACGTTCAAGCATTGCATATGGATATGGCTTTTATCAGGTCTTGCATGTTTTACTAGAAGGCTGACTGTACCCTTGAGTGCTTCAAAGAGGAGAGTCACTGCAGCATATGTTGGTCCTTCCACACCGAAATCAGTATCCCTGACAATTTCACCCCTGTCAAGGGATCTCATGGGGGTTCACTTTCAGCAGTTTCAAGGTCCAGCTCCCCAACAACAGACACCCCAGCCTTTAGAGGTCTGGATAGAGGATCCAGCAGACAACGTCCAGCCTTACGGGGACAACAAACATTCTGGTCTACATCCACTCCAGCAGTCTCAAAGCTTCTTTAGTGTGTCCTTAGCAGCACACAGCCTCCTTGTGGGAGGCAGGGTCAGACATTTTCTCTATGGGTGGCAAGCCATAACATTTGACAGGTGGCTCCAATGGGCCTATGCCCTGTCACCTTCCTGTCCCACCATATATTCCACCCACATCAGAGCGGCTTACAGAAGATCATTTGTATATTTTGATGCAAGAAGATCTGGCTCTTCTCGAGAATAGATACATAGAGAGGGTCTCAGAGATAAAAAAAACGGCTGTAACTCCCATTTTTAGGTGTCACCTGACCCAGCGCATGCGCTGGTCTGGCGAGACTTATTGAGAGGGCTCCAAAAAGTGCTACCAGGCCAGCCTAGAGCTACAGTGCATGTGCGTGGGCGCGCACGCCACTTTTACCGCGATTACTTTCACTTTAGCGGCCGCACGACTGCTTTGATGTTTGATCGCGATCACTTTCACTTTTGCGGCCAATAGGTCTCGCTTTTGGGACCTTATAAGTGTTTAGTTATGCAACTGTTGCATGGCTAAACACTTATAAGGTCCCAAAGGTGAGACCTATTGGCTATGCCAATGCTTGTTGTTCCTGGTGCTGAAAAAGGGCAGAGGCCTTTGTCCTATTTTAGACCTTTGACTCTCGATTTCTTCTTGCAGAAACGTAAATACAAGATGGTCATGTTGGGCTGTCTGTCTGCCCTTCATCTATGAGACTGGATGTTGGCGTTAGTCCTGTGGGACACCTAATTTTTATATCACTGTCTTGCAGGCCCACAGGCATTATCTGTGGTTCAAAGTGGGCCACAAGTATTTTCAGTTTGCCATGCTCCCTTTTTGCCTCAACAGTGTGTCATGGGTGTCTATGCAGATAATGGCGATGGTCACATTGTACTGTTAGAGGTACCAGTTTTCCCCTACCTTAACGACTTGCTGTTGAAGGGGAGCTCACCACAGCTGTAGACCACCTCTAGATGATGGCAAACCTCCTTACATCAATGGAGTTCACTGTCTACATGCCGAAATTATACCCGACTCCTTCGCAGAGGTTCCCTTTCTTCTCTGCCATCCTGGATACAGAGCAGTTTTGGGCCATCCTTCCGGATCAATGAGTCACAGGAATTCGGGCTATGATACCGATGTTTCAGCCTCACTCTTGGGACTCAGTGGGGATGGCTCTGAGGATTCCTGTTGTACTGACCTCCTGCATCCAGCTTACCAACTAAGCTAGATGGCACATGCGGTCTCTGCAGTGGGATTTGAAGTCTCCATATAGGCCCAGTACTTGAGAAATTTGTCAGATTCCATCCAGGTTTCTGAGGAGGCTGCAAACTGTCAACAGTGGTGACTGCTCGACTGCAAGAGGACCAATGGCAGACCCGTCTCCCTTCCCAACCCATAGCAAATGGTGGTGACAGACATATCACTGCTGGGTTGGGGAGTTCATCTGGCAGAGGTGAAGATCCATATCAACTTGCTAGAATGACAGAACATTTGATTAACGTTGAAAGCCTGCCTACCATCCATTAAGCGGAAGCGGGTTCAGGTCCTAATGGACAAGACCACCACCATGTCGTATTACAACAAGCAGGGCACAGTGGAGTCCTGGGTACTGTGCCAAGTACTCCTGCACCTCTGGACATAGTTGAATTGTAAGACCCTGTCCCTGATGGTACACCACCAGGTGGGATCTTTAAACGTCAGGTTGTATAAACTCAGCGAATGTTTAGTGGCTGGACTAATTTGCCACCGCCAAAAGTGTGCAGTCACAACACTTTTGCTTATTGGAGTTGCAAAGAAAGCTCTATTTCTGAGACGTAATCCACCTAGAGTGGACCCAGGGACTTCTGTATGACTTACCCCAGCTCGCTCTCCTGCCACAGGTTCTGAACAAGATCAGGAGTGACCAGGCCCAAGTTATGTTAGTGGCTCCAAATTGGGTCAGGAGAGTATGGTACCTGGAACTTCTGGGTATAAACATCTATCCTCCAATCAGGCTGTTGCCTTTGGAAGTTATAGTTCAGCAGCAGGGAACGGTCCTGTGTCCCTGCATGCACAATCTGCACCTCCATGCTCAGAGATTGAGTGGTAGCAGCTGACTGTGTTCAATCTCCCTCCTGAAGCAGTAGATGTTGTCATGTTGGCTGTGTGGCATTCTACAAAATCTGTTTATGCAGGATGCTGGGACAAGGTTGTGGCTTTGTTTGGCACCCATGGCGAATACTTGTTCTGGACTAAACTGTTGGATGTGTTACTGTTTGTTTTGTCTTTGGCCCAGCAAGGTTTCACAGTGGGCACTGTTAAAGATTCTCTGTCAGCCCTTTTGGCTCATTTTGAGATTACCGGACCAATCATGCATGTTCAAATCACCTGTTGTATGCATTTTACCAAATGTTTGGCCCACATGTATACTTCTAAAACTTTTGTAAGGCCACAGTGATCCTTACTTTCCTTATGCGTACCCTTTTGAGCCATAAAGCAGGCCTCTTTAATAAAGTATGGAGTGCATGGTTAAGTCTTAGGCCATGGCTTCAGTTTACATCTAGAGAATGCACATCTGCTGCCTTCATTGACCAGAATGAGTTGTCTAAATAAAGTTGAAGTTTGAAATCAGCCCTCATAAAGAGCTTTGGTTCTGTTATGTGACTGGATAACCTTTTATCTCAAAATCCATGTTGAGCTGAAGTGGACAGGCATTTAGCTATGGATGCTGATGGAGGTTGCTGCTTTTGATTAGTCAGTCTTGGAGGAGAGTACCCAAGGAAGGAGAGGGAGGACAACCAGACAGAATAGGATTGAATATGACAGAGTTAAAGTGGTTTACTAGAGAGTGAAGGATCTACCTGAGAAGTGTGTCACTGTGTGGAGACAAGTATATGAAAGAGATGTGCTGGAGTAAAAATGGAATGAAGAAATTAACTGTCAAGTGCTAGGGGCCTAGGGGGAAATGTGTGCACCTTGATTGTGTTTTCCACCTTCTTACTGCACATAAGCTATAATATACAAGTTGAGTTGATTGTGTCTGTTTGTGATGTAGTTATTGTCCTATTTGTTCATTACAAAAATGGTGAATAATAATTTTAATATAATATGACAGAGTGGTGGCATACAGTGGTGAGGCTAGGTGAAGTGCACATAAGAGGGCAACGGAACTGAGGAAAGAGAGGAAAAGGAGGGAGGAGTTTGGAAATGTATAGTGACAGGAGAGCAATCCTGCTTTATATGAAGTGAGAGAGAGAAATGAAGATGGTGTTATTGGCAGGGCAAATATGGGTGAGGCTAGGTGTTCTCAGATGCAAAGCTCTGATTATCTGAGCTTGACGTCTGGCCTTTAACCGATCTTGAGCTCGAGTGAGCCTGGATCACATTAGCAGAAGAGCTCTACATCTGTCTAGTATTATCATAAGCAAAGATCTGGGTATAAAGAACGTTGATGCAGTGGAGTTTACCAGCTCTATACACACACATACACACAACTCTCCCTTTGGGCCCAAACACATTCATACATTCAATGAGCTAGCAAATATCCGCTGGTCATCAATTTTGATTTACCTTAGAGACCTGCTACACCAGTATCATTACCATTCCCTGTCTCCTTATGTAAATGTACTTTGTCGAGAAATCTAGTTGTATATTAGAATAGGAAGGAAATAATAACACATTTAACCTTTATTTTAAGAACCACAGACACTGTAGGAGTTTTAAAGATTTATCTGAATTAATAATTTTGTGAGTCAAATCAGAATACACGTAGATACACCAAATTCTCCATCAGGAAAAATAGTACCGTTAGCTTATAAACAATTCACACTAATTAAATTCTTGTAATGACAGTACCTGAGGAGAGAAAGAACAGAGAGCAAATAGGGAGCATAACCCCACAGAACTATATTTACCTAGAATGGTGTGAGGCCCTAGACATCAGAGTATCAAGGTTTCAGGACAGGTTCAGGACCGGGAAGGTGATCTCTTCTAGTTGCTGCGCCAGCGTTGCACCCCTCTCTGGTGCTACTCTCTCCGGCTCGGGCTCGTCCCGACCCCTTCCTAGATGCGCCTCCTCGGTTGGATTCTTCTGTCAGATTACAGCAAAATCGGGCAGCATCTCAGCATAGCATCAGCATCAAGTGGGTCAAGTGTGTCTAACTAACTAAAACGTACCTCTGTTATACCAATTCGAATGTATGATCCACCCCCAAATGTTTCAATTCTATGTACACCCCTCAATTTGATTGGGCCAGGCAGTGGGGTGAGGACATCACACCATACTAAGTGCAATAACCTTCTTTAGTTCTATTGTCTAATTCCGCGCCCCTTAATTTTAATACCCACAAGCATTTTATATGTGGATTGATAATTCTGTAGTACAATGTTTCAGCTTCTTCCTTTCGTAGGTTCAAGAGTTGAGCTTCCCATGTCCTTGCTGGGCACATGTTTTGGCAGCCATTCAATGACCTCATTGGTCTCAGGACAAGGGTGTGGTACGCATGCGTAGTTGTCACAAAGGGATAGGGACATCGGTCACCCTCCAAGGCCCAAATACGAGCTATTAATAAAGTCAAAGAAAAACATGTTAGAATATGAAATTAAATGAATTCACTGTATACCACTTACTTCTACTCAATCCCCATTTACTTAATATATCTTTTGCATTAATGGCTTAGTAAAACTTGCACAGGTTAGTTTCAGCATGGCATGTGCGTTAATGCAAGGGTTTCGAGCAGCCATATTAAAAGCTATTGCGCAGCTGCAAAGATTTCCCACCAAGCGACAGGAAACGTCATACTACGTAGATGGAGTAGACGCATGCGCAGAAGAGTTCCCGCGTTTTTGGCAGCCATTTTAGGGACACTCGGGTTACTGGTTAGTAAAATACATAGAAAAGCTTCCCCTAGATACAATATGTAAAATGTGGTGCAACGTTAGTACTCACAAACATGTTGGTTATAGTATTACCGGTTATCTGAGAGGATTGCATACGAGCATTTTTCTTTTATACAAAACCTTGCTCCATCAACGTCAGAGCGCTGAGTAAGTCTGAGCAGCACCCCACTCCCAGCTCTCAATGCGTCTGATTATTACCTAATGCAGAGGTCTCAGTGAATGTGCATTTTGTGTATTTAGGAGCAGGGTTGTGAAAAGTCAAATGATAGCTTTAATTTCTGTTTTCGAACCTTGAAAACATCACATCTCTTTGGTCAAATCAGGGGCCACTCCTCCATTATAGCGGAGGAGCGTCACCCCAATGAAATGGCTCCAGAGACAAAAAATAAAATGGTAACGAATACCATTCAAGTTTGTGTCACCTCGTCCCGAACTGAGTGTCAGGACAGGGTGGGGCCTGCTGAGTGGCAGCATGGAGGAGTGGTGGGCAGAGGGCTGCCTTTGCACTGTTTAAAGTCCCTTTGGGCAGCCGTCTTGCGACGGCCAGCTAGACATGCGTACTTTAAACCTCTCAACTGAGCTGTCTTAAGGCAGCTGGATTGGGAGCAAGTGCAGGCCTCCAGTGCCCTCTGGAGTGCCAACAGAGGCCTATCCCTCCAATCCTGGCACTTCTCTCATTCCGGTTAACAGCATGAGAGGAGCACCAGAATTGGTTAAGGGAGTTGGCTGGGGCCATGACGTCACAGAGAGGAAGAGGACTGGAGCGAGGATGATAGCTACTGCACGGTAAGTAACTTTTTATTTTATTTATTTACTGTAAAAGGAAGAGCAACTGTTTACGTTTGTTTTATTTGGCTGCTTCATCAGGAGGCCCATTAAAGAATAACACTGTCTAAAAACAAAGCAATTGACTGTGCAAAAATATTTTAGTTGCAAAAAATCGCATTTCTTGCAGCCACTAAGTGGCATGTCTAATTTTACTTTGTCCTCTGCAGGTCTCACATGTGTTCCGTAACTATGGTCCCAATGTACGCTACGTGAAGTTTTTTCACAAAGGGAAGGACACCCAGTATTGGGCTGGGCACTATGGGGCTCGCGTCACCAACTCCTCCGTCACTGTGAAGAATCAGTAACAAACATGCAAAAGAGGTACAACCAGTTCAGCTCGAAGCTGCCTCTGCTTTTCATCATTCGACACTGCCCTTAAATCGGATGTTCTCAACTATCAATCCCTAAGCAATGCTCCAAAAACTACCTGCTCCTAACACTCCTGTGCATCTGCCAGCGTTATGCACAGTTTACTCTCGCCTACTTCTTGCATCCTGAACAACCCACAGAAACATAGCTGCAAGTGTTTCCTACATATTTGGTGCTGTTACTGTTTCCCATGAATCCGTCAATCTTGAACATATGATACATGTGAATGTCTGGTTGCTATATAAAACATTTCTGTTTCAATGCTCCCACTGTATCATACAATAAATACAGATATTGTAAAGACTGTGTGGTTGTGCTGATATCCATACACACCAGTACAACAGTACTTTGTGGCAAATGCTCTTTGTGTAGTAGATTTTAGGATCTTCTTTGATTGCTTTCTATCGTGGTAGCTGGAATGCAAAAACCTGCTCTACTATCATCTCCAGATTCCAGCTTTCTGTCATTGACCATAATCCTGTAGTAATTCACCTATCAGTGGCGTAACTAAACTTCAGGGGGCCCCCCACGCTCCGGACCCAGTGAGGGGCTCTCAGGCCAATAACGTGCCACCCATGCACAGTGCTGGAGGGAGCCCCCTGGAGCTCTGGGGCCTCCCGCACCACGGGGGCTGCGGGGGCTATCGTTACCCCACTGTCACCTACAGATAACTGTGCCTTTGTGTTTCTCCACCCAGCCATTTGAAATCAAGATAAACCTGAGAAACAAGCAACTAATCATCTATCAGCTTAAGGCTTGGCTTTTTGATTAGTCCTACTATGGCCGAGGTTTGGCTATACTCACACCTGCTCAGCACCACGATACTCTCCAGGGTGATAGTGCACTCTACAAATCTGCATAACATGTAATTGAAGAGAGGGTGGGAAACCATTGGGGCTAGAGCAAGGGAACATTTAGTTGATTACCTACTGGCTCCGGACGTTGGCTCGGATACATCTGACAGCTCCCAGCTTATGCTGAAGGATTCAGAAGGTGGAAGTCATTTATTTTTACTGGGGACGCTTTGGGTGGCATTTGGAACTACAGTGGAGACCTCAGCTTTGCAGGGCTTATGGAACTCTATATACGACAGCTTGGTAAGGGGTAACTAAAGGTGGGAGTGTTGGGTGAAATGGCATGTTTTAATAAGGTATGCACTCGTACTGCACGAGTTTGAAAGATGTGCACATTTTTAACCTGTTTTACTCTGTACTACTACGCATACTCACCTGCTAGTTGCAACTTGCACCCAGAGTGACATAGCTACTGATGACCATGGCGCTATCAGCATAAAAAATGCACAGAATTTAAGAATTTGCTGTATTTTTGGTTAACAGCGTTCACATATGAAGGATCTAACTCACAATTTTTTATTGGAAATACCAGGACCTCCTATCCTGAAGAAGTTGTGAGATGCTCTGTAGGCATTTCATGAGTGCTGAAACATGTTGGCAAATGTATGTGAAGGGTTTGATGTTTGACTCTTTTGCTTGTAGTCTTTTGGTAGGGGACACTGGTAAAAATGTTATTATCTCACCCACACAATTTTAATTACAGGTATATTAAGAATACAAAGGGAAATAAATAGGCAAGTGAAATGTCATTATTTTCAGAAAATTTTCTGAAAATACCACGAAAATTAAGTGAAATTATGCGAATATCAAGAAATATTGATTGCCAATATTTTGCATGAAATTTTCACTCAAATGCCTTGCATAAAAAAAATAATCTGATATATCGACAGGAGACCGGTTCAAGTAGAAAATCTCCCCTCTGAAGACATTTTCTGCTGAAAACCAGTGTCTCATGAGGAAACAAATGACATAAAATTGTGTAATGCAAAATTTTGCACGTGAAAATAAAATGTAGACCGGCCAATGCATTACATTATTTCATAAACAGATCACAACCTCACGTTAAGTAGGCGACTTCCATCATGGCGGATGACTATAGGTGAGCACCCACCCACACACACACGCACAGGAACCAAGGGATGAAGAATGCCACGCTAAGTAGGTGGTGGTTCAACAACGGCGAATACACCGAATGTAGACACGATCATGTTATACTTTTTGAATGTTCAAATTAAGTCAGGATTTATATACAACAGCCTACCAATTCTTCACCTCCCCTTTAAGTTGTATATCATCCCTAGGTTCCCGTGAAGCCTAGAGTGTAAAGGGTCACAGATCACTTTAGATTAGATTTTTCCACCATTGAGTCTATAGCTGTAAACTTTAAAACACAAAAGAAAATGTTGATTATGAACCAGATGATGGAATGTGTGGCAAATCCTTAATTACGCAGAAAAAAACAACAGCTGCATAATCCAACGTTTCAGTGTCCTTGCCTATAGGTATCACACTGACTGCCATCCTTTTCGCTTTGTCAGTGCTTGTTTTGCTTTCCCCCAATCAATCTGTAGCGAGAGCCTTAATCTATAGACCCCAGGTCCAGCTGGATCCTTCCTTATTTCTCTGTATAATACTTTTCCACCCTTAGCCATTAGATGGTCCCATTTCATCCTTCTTGGTGACTTTAACCTTCACATGGAATTGGATGAAGAAAAGGAAATATTAACATTGCAGGAGAGTATCTCGCTATGTCTCTGACCCAGACAGTATTTATGCCCACACATTAGGCTGGACATACCCTCAATCAGAACTTTTCTAACCTACACCTAGATGTGGATACTCCTATCCCTCTAATCTGGTCAGATCATTATATGATTAGGTTCAGGTGGGCTAGGGTAGGGAGATCTGTATCCCAAATAGGCTTTATAGCTGGAGCGGTAAGAGCCTTTCATAAAGTCCAACCTGATCCTTTCTGCAGGGCCTTGGAAGAGAAAGCCCTGTCTTTCAAGCAACGAGGACCAGGATGTTGATCTTATAGATAACTGGATTGGAGCCACTACTCGCGTCTTAGCCCCTGAGCAGATACAACAGTCACGTCGTACTAAGTCTTCCAACCAATTGTATACTAACTCTCTTAAAGAGGCTAAATTAGAGTGTAACCACTAAGAAAGACCGTGGAGGAGGTCATACTGTCCTATTGCCAAAACCAACTACAGTGTATCCTTAAAAAAGTATCAAAAATAAATTAAAATAGCAAAAAAAACTTAACTTTGAGGCCAGAATTCTAAAGGCTGGTAATACATCAAGAGAAGTCTTTAAAATAGTGAAGTCGGTTACCTCCCCAAAAGCTTGTACAGGTCAGCAGATGCCTTCCACAGAATAATGCGAACAATTGGCTCACTACTTTCAGGATAAGATCTAAAATATCCAAGCCAGTCTCCCTCACCAGGACGGAGAGAAGAGAGAGTGGACGTTAGTCAGCAAGACAATCACACTCCCAATCCTACTTCTTCTTTGGAGATACTTGAACCTATCTCCCTTGAAGATTCCCTTTCTGTTATTGGGAGTCTTAAATCAGGCTCTCCATCTGATCCTTGCCTGACAAATCTTTTTGTACTGGGAGCAGAGGCCATCAATCCTCTCGCTAAACATCTTCTTAATAATTCACTCGCTATGGCTAGTGTTCCTAAAGCATGGAAACAGCCTAAATTGTGCCGCTACAAGAAAATGTGGTGGATGTTGCAGATCCGGCTAACTATAGGCCTATCTCTCTACTTCCGGCCCTTTCAAAAGTTCTCAAACATGTGAATACGAAGCTATCCCAATACTTGGAAAGCAAGGATCTGCTGCACCCAGGCCAATCTGGGTTTCGCCTCAGTTGTAGTACTGAAACAGCGCAGGTGGAGGTGGTTGATTTCATCAAGTGTATCCTTGATGCTGATGGCAAAGCTGCGCTAATTAGGCTGGACTTGTCAGCAGCATTTGATACGATCCCCCACCACACTCTTCTGGGTCGCCTCCAGTCTGTCGGGATTAAAGGATAGGCATGGAAATGGCTTGCCTCTTTCCTTGAAGATGGAGGTCAAGGTGTGTGGTGTCTTCCTTTCTCTGCAGGACCACAGGATCTTAAGGGAGGAGTCCTACATTATGTAACCTATATCTGCTCCCCTTGGCATGCTTAGCTGAGGCCTTGGGTGCTAAAGTAGTTTCTTATGCAGATGACACCCAGTTGTTCTACTCATGGGGGAAAAATGAAAAACACTTTCGGTTGAAAAGATTAGTAGTTGTTCAACTAAAGTTATCCAATGGCTTTCCTTCCTTCAATTGAAATGTTACATGGAGCTCTTCTTTTTCGGTTTGAGATCAGAAGAACTTTGGCAGACCATTTGGCCTAAGGATGCTCCCCCTCCACTTACTTCACTTACTCCTGTCAAAAATCTAGGCATCAAGTTAAATGGGGAACTCTCTTTTCTCTCACAAGTCAATGCAGTGGTGGGGACTTTGATTTGGCATATTACGTATGCTGAGGAAGTTTCTTCACTTTCTGTTTTTGGTGTCTAGGAAACTGGTGATCCAGGCACTGATTACATCAAGTCTGGACTATGGCAATCCATAATATCTGGGCCTGCCGAATTATTTGATAAATAGGCTACAGGTGGTTCAGAACCCAGCTGCTCATTCAATACTTAGCCTACCTCTGAGAACTCATGTATCTTTATTTCTCAGAGACCTGAACTCACTTCCCGTTAGGAAGAGAATTACCTTTAAGATCCTATTGCTAATCCATAGAGCATTGCATGGGACAGGCCCAGGGATTTTAAAAAGAGAATTGGTTTCTATACTCCTCTCAGAAGTCTATGCTCAGTTAATCTCTGTCTGGCCCAAATCCCTGGAACCCACAAATCCAGGAGATGGGACGATCTTTTTCCTCCGTGGGACCGTCTTCATGGAATAAACTCCCCTTGGAATTAAGATGCATCACAGCCACCCCTCTGTTCGGAAAGAAGTTAAAAGCCTACCTCTTTTCGAATAACTGATACTACTTCTTTGGTCCTTTCCACGGTCTGTGCAGAGCACCAGGACACTCTTTAGAGTAACAGTTGCGCTATAGAAATACCATTTACATTACATTGGTTCTGTTAAACTTAATTGTTAGGGAGCTGCTGTATCTTCGCCAATGTAAAAAAAAAACACAAACAAAATGCTTAAAATAAAAAATATTTTTCGGTCACAAAATGCACACATTTCCATAGTAGTCTGACAACTGGATATGGACCTGCAACAGAACTCTCATTAGAGCAGGAAAGAGATGGTGTGGTCTATCAGAAACCTGACCAGTATCAAAGGCAGAAAAGCAAAGTCAGGATGTTATATGCACCATGCAAACTTTGACCAGTCTTGTAGAAACAGTCTCAACGGTGGCAATGTCATGTCACATATAGCACAGGACAAGTTGCACTTCTATTGTATATAGCTGCAGTTTCAGGGGTTTTGCAAAGAACTGCTATGGACTCAGCTTTACATGGCAGAGTCCGTCACATCCAAATGAATCATTTATAGTTCCTCTCCTGACCATGATCCATAAGGGCACCCCACGCACTCTGCGATCCCTGATGCAAAATGTTACACGTCCAGGATGCGATAGTTCCCTGGTAGCAAAACATGGGTTGTATGTAACGCCCTGACTCTCCATCATGTTGGGACATTGTCAGTTTGTGTCTAATGTACACAGTACTGACACAAGTATTGTAATTTACCAATATGTGGATTACACCCGCGACAGTAAAGTTGGATCAAATGGAAAGGAATATAACATTTTGGTCACATCAGGTGCATTCAAGCTCTATTACCTGGCCTAGATGGTTCAGAAATACCAAGTGACCCAGCAATTGACAGTTCAAATGCATCTTTCAGGTGAACTGGCAGCAGAGCTGGAATAAGAGAAAGAACAGTCATCCAAGAACCATGTTTCACCAGCCTCACATACAGTCCGGAAATGAGATCCAGTTTAACCTACCATTACAGCTTCCACTCCTCCAGTTGCTCAAGCTATCATCGCTATCACTCCTTCAGTTCCTGTACCCAACAACATCACTCCTGCAGTTGCTATAGACATCACCATTACTCCTGCACTTGTTATAGCTGCTACAATCACCTCCACCACTCCCACACCAGTTGCCATGGACTCCATTTGCAATGCTTCTGCCTATGCCACCGCTGCAACATTTGTGTCCACAGGAAGCTTGTCAAAGGAAGCCCAACCAGATCCCATGGACATCAGACAGGATTCTGGGGAAAGGCTGATTATCTGCTGCTGAAAACCTCTGGTGGGCATGTCATGGGACTATGAAACCCAGGCAGATGTACATCTAGGTCTTACTCTTGACACTGCCGAAGCAGGGCAACAACCTGCAGCTGACACACAAGCAGGGGACATGAGCCACCCTTTGGCAGACACAAGGCAAAGGCTGAATTCCATGGAGGCTGCATACGTCACTGTTCGGCACCAATCCAATGAGAACGTTACCATGCTGACAGGGATGAGGAACTCCCTAAGGGAACTGAGTGCAGTCCAAAGGCAGGAGGCAGGATTTGCAATGTATCATAGGATACAGCAGCGTTGTGACTGTAGGGCAGTTAAACAACGTTGCATGATAAGGCTAGAGGGTGAGCGAGATAACCACTGGGTGATGCAGAAGATGACCACCACCATCGGCCTCTCAACCATCCCAGGGACAATTGGCCCTGATCCATGATAGTACAGGACTCTCAGCACATGGATTAGAAGAGAATCCTTGCCAGACAAATACATGGCCAGTTTATGTTAATAAAGCATTTATCCGTAGTATAAATAGATAGACAAATTGAATGATTTCAGGTATATGTGTACCAGATGCGAGATATACAGTTTGCATAATGTGTACTATTCACCACAGCCACACAATGCTATATCTCCACTAAGAGGTATAACAATGTACTCATGGGAATGTGTTAATACCTTGTACTGGAAGTCAATGAAAAACGAATAAAATATGTTTTAAAAAAAATAGCCTGTACCAGATGTGCCTCTTGCTCATCTAATGAGGCTTCATAGGCCTCACCACCTTTCACTGGAAGAGGCACACATAAACTAAGCGCAGTATTATGTAGCATGCAACACAGAAGTATGTTACACGCCTTATCTTGTGCATAGGCCAGAGCCACACCAGTCTAATGGCATTATAAATGCCCCTTTAAGAATTTTAACATATTTTCAGTGTTGTGACAATGTGGACTATTAGTTGGGGTGGTCAAGAGGCTTCATCAAGTAACAATGTCACTATTCTGTATCAGGTCTAGTTAGGTTTCTTAAAATCAAACCTTCCTTCAGTCCTGGGTAACTGTGGCACACACCAGTGAGGCTTAACTGAAAGGAAAACAAGTGTACATTATTTTTCAGTACCAGAGTCAATCAGTAAGAAACACAAAACAATAGAAATCCAAAACCAATTTATAGAAATAGTATATATTTTTCTCTTTAAATAGACACCAAAACACCAAACAACTGATGGTGGGAAGAAGAGTTATGATGTTTTCAAGATTTTAGTAAATCACTGCTTTTTGCTTTAAAAGTTTGTAAAAAACCTTTGTAAATCACTACTTTTTTACTCTTAGCGATGGAATGCAATGGAAGTCATGGTCTGATGCGACCTGGTCACGATTTTACCTTAGCACTTTAAATTTTTTCTGGTTCTTTTTCTCATTGACAGTGAGGACCTCGGTGTCTTTTGCAGCCTGAAACCATTTCTGGATTCGATGAAAGCCTTTGGTCTTGGCTGGCGTTTGAGGCTACCCACAAACCGAGAAGTAGTGGTAGTGTATGAGCCTTGGACTCTGGGCTCCAAAAGCAGCTTTAAATTGGCAAGAAACAGTTTAGGGGAGAAAGAGTACAGTCTAGCACTCACCAAGGGTCCAGGCACCTCTTTGAGGATAGGACTGAGGGCCAGATGTATCAAGCTAAATTGCGATCGCAAACCCTGAAATTTGCAGAATTTCATCGTTTGCGATCGCAATTTAGCTGTGTGCAAGGTAGGTAGGCAAAAACCTACTTGCAAAATAAGGAATCACAAAAATTGCGTTTCCCTATTTTGCCCATGCATTTAGAGAATCGCAATTTGCGATTCCCTAAATGCTATACTAGTAGGCATGGCAAATTGTGATATTGCCTTAAGGAATCGCAAAATACCACCAACTTCAAGTTGGTGGTAATTTGCGATATCGTAGAAAAAACACTTTTTTGCTTTTTTCCAAGTGCCACGTGGCACACATACTTGCCCTTAGGGCATGCATGTGCACCACATGTGCACACATGCACATTTCAGGGGTGCAACAGGGTGTCCTTTTGGAACCCTTGCACCCTTGAAATTGTGTGCGCAATTAGCGAGTACCTATTGGGTACTCACTAATTGCGCACGCAATTCCTATTCATGCCCATGGGCCTATTGGCCCATAGAAATGAATGGGAAGCCATTCCTTATTTGCGACTTGCAATTTGCGAGTCGCAAATAAGGAATGTGTAGGAATCGCTATTTTAAATGCGAATCCTACCTACATAGCAATTTGCAAGTCCTTAATAGCGATTCGCAAAAAATTGCTTTTAAGGACTTGCAAAACTGTACCTTGATACAGGTGCCCCTGAATCTCATAGGCTACAGCAGGGAAATCCAGCACAAGTCCTTTATGAACCAGTCAGCTGGGCACTGTGCAGGCTTCATTAGCCTTTGTGTGCCTGAAGCTTAACTCTTATAAGGCCTGCCATAGTGGTGACCTATGAATATTAAAAAAGAAGGTTTGGACTTGGCAAAAGGGTTACTTTGCCATGTTGAGTTGGCAGTTTAAAAGCTGCCTGTCAAGGCTGCAATAGCAGGCCTGGAGCCATGTTGCAATTTGTTACAACAGCGGTGGCACAATCAGTGCTGTAGTTCATTGGTGACATTTAACTTACCAGTCCTAGGTACCCAGTGTACCATATACTAGGAAGTTATAAGCAAGTTACATATGCCAATATAGATATTAACCAATTGCCACTCCAAAACCTTTTTTCTTGGTATCAGGCTGCTAGACCCCTAAGATCCTCCTCGGCGTTCCTGATAAAAGTTCCTAAATATTGTCAGAGTGAGGATGGGCGGCCGTGCTTTTGGCTTCGCAGCAGCTAAGTTGTGGAATACCCTTCCGCTGTCGCCAAGGAGCAAGCAAGATCTAACTTCCTTTAAAAAAGAGTTGAAGACCTTTCTCTTTCCAAGAGCAATGTAGTGTATTAGATCTGATGATCCGTTGAAGGTCAAGCGCCAGGATACCCTTGGGGTGGCAGTCGCGCTCAACAAGAATATAATAATAATAATAATAGCATACACTTTGCGAGTCAGAGCACATGAACTGAGGCCTGCTCAGCAGGGTTCAGTACACTTCAGAGTGGGAAAACCAGCAGTATCAGTGCATCAGTCTACAAATCTGGGAGGGTGTGATCATGCAAAAAGATCCCCTTTCGTAACATGGCCCCTCTCCAGATGAAAGGTGATAAGCGGTACACTCTGGTAATTCTCATTATCTAAGTGGAAAAACATGTAAAGGCCATCTGCACTGTCATTTTCAGTCTCTGGCATGTGTTCCATGTAAAGTCCATACTCTGTAGGGTAATAGACCACCTCAATAGTTTGTGATTTTTCCCTCTTCTCTGCATTAGCCACCCGAGAGGTCTGTGATCAGTTGAACTCTGAAATGCATCCTAAACAGGTGGGGTCTCAGCTTCTTCTGGGACTAAACCCCAGCAAAAGCTTCCCTTTCAATGGCACTCCAACGCTGCTCTCTGGGTAGGAGCTGCCAACTAACAAAAGCTATCGGTTTTTCCTGGCCCTAATCATTAAACTGTGCCAACACTGCCTCAATCCCATGTTTAGAAGCATCTATGTGGGCCATGAACTTTGTTATTGTCAGATGCTTTCAGGTCAGGTGCTGAGCACATTGCTTCGTTCCAGGTGTAAAAATCCTTCTGACACTCTGAAGTCCAAATAACTTTCTTTGGCTGTTTCTTTAAAAAGAGTCAAGTCAAGTCAAACTATTAAGAAATTAAGAAAAAAGAAGAAAATACCATAGTTTAACTGGTATGGCATTGATCTGTGGTACCAGCTTGAAGTCAGGTCCACACTCAATTTGAGACTCTGATTCTCCTGTCTCCTGACGTGTTTCTGCTAAAAGACCTTCAGCCTGTAGCAGAAACGCTGCAGGAGGCAGGAGAATAAGAGTCCTGAGACCTGCTATCTAAAGGATCTATGAAGGTGGATGTAGACCAGTAGTCTCAAATTGAGTGTGGACCTGACTTCAAGCTGGTACCTCATACCAATGCAATACCAGTAAAAGTATGGTACTTTCTTCTTTTTTCTTAATTTCTTTATAATTTACTCACATTTATCGAGCAGATTGACAAAGCGTACGGTCCTGAGGAATGTCAAGAACCCTTTTGGCTCTAACTAGGCAGAAACATGTTGATCAGATCCTAATAGGGAACATCCATATCCCTATTCTCAGTTAGCTGTTTTTAATTTATCCATTAGAGAGACTAATAAAGGATTGACTTCGTCATCCAGGAGATAGTTTTAAACTCACATTTAGATTTTTGCACTCTGCCCCTCACTTGACCTTACATTGGATGACATAAAATACCTCACGCTCCTCTCCTGTGGGAGAGTTGTAGCCCTCACTGGGTATCTTGTGGTCCCAGTGTGCATGAGGGAACCCAATGATGAAGAATGTCATTTTGGGGTGAGTGAGGGTTCTTGTCGTAACGCATGTGTGCGTCTGTCTCTCAACCCTCACAGTAAATGCTTGGTGAGTATTGTAGACACACCATCTGGTTACCTTTTTGTGAGTTCTAATTCAATAGACCACACAGGGCACGTAGGAGGGCAGTGACAGCACAATGCCTCATGGAGGGCAAGAGCGAGGGGGTGGGGCAGGGGCATGCACACTGACAAGAACGAGCAGGTGGAGCAAGCCAACCATGCAGTACTATCAGGAGGGGTGGTGGTGGCATAACAAACCATGGAAGACAGTAGGAAGGGGCAATGGCAGAACAGCAGACAATGTGGGATGGAGAAAGGGCACAGGCTCGGACAATGGAGGCCAGGAAGGAGATGGCAGGGGCAGGCTGACTACATAGGGAAGGCAGCAGGAGTAGTGGCCACACAATATGTTTCACAGGGCAGGCAGGCAGACAGAAGGGCAGTGGCAGCACAACCGACCATGGAGGGCAGGAGGGAATCAATTTGGGCATAGACTTGGCAAGCGGAGGGCAAGGTAGCAGGGGCAGCACAACAGCCCATGCAGGACAAGTAGTAGAGGGAGTGGCAGCTCAATACACAGTTGGAGGCAGGAGGGAGCGGCAGTGGTAACACAACAGATCATGGAGGGCTGGAGTGAGAGAGGAAGGGCATGGACTCAGACAATGGAGGCTTGGGGGGGACAGGTCAGGGGATAACCAACCACACAAGGCAGGCGGGAGGGGCAGTGGCAGCACAACAACAAACCCAGATGCAGCTCAATGGAGGGAGGGGGCAGAGGCACTTATAGGGTACAGGAGAGCAGGAAGGAGAAAGCAGGAGCAGCAAGCTGATTATGCAGGGCAGCTAGGAGGTGCAGTTGCAGCACAATTCACCATGGAGGGCAGAAGGGAGTAGACAGAGGAATGCACACGGGCAATGAAGGGGAGGTCATCAGGAGCAGCAAGTTGACCAAGCAGGGCAGGTGGCAGAGGCAGTGGTAGCACAATGGACCATGTGTGGGAGTCAGGAAGGTTAGTCGCAGCACAATAAACCATGGTGGGTAAGAAAGCAAGGGTTGAGGTATTCATAAAGGACCATGGAGGCCAGAAGGGAGGGAGTAGTGGCTAATCTCAGAAAATAGAGGGCAAGGATGCAGGGGCAAGAAGATGCCAAGCGGGCAGTGACAGCACAACAAACCATGCCAGGTAGGAGGGGCAGTTGTTGCACAATGGACTACAGAGGGCGTGCAGGAGAGTATAAGGGCATGGACTAAGGTAGGCAGTGGGTAAGGGGAAGGGAAAGGGGCAGCAAGCTGACATGCTGGGCAGGTGGAGGGGCAGGCAAATGGAGGCAAGGAGAGTGGCAACACAATGGACCATGGAGAGCAGGAGGGAGAGTGTAAGGGCACGGACTCAGACATCAGAGTGCAGGGGGGATGGGACAGCACAAATGACCACATAGGGCAGGTAGGAGGGGCAGAGGCTGCTTAATGGACAATGAAGGGCAGGAGGGAGGAGGCATAGGCACGTACAGGTACAAAGGAGGGCAGGAAGGAGAAGACAGGACCAGTAATCTGATCATGCAAAGGCAGCTAGAAGGTGCATTTGAAATACAATGCACCATGGAAGGCAGAAGTGGAATGCAGTGGAGGTCATCAGGGGCAGCAGGTTGACCATGCTGGGTGGGGGGCAGCATTGGCAGGCCAATGGACCACAGAGGCCAAGCAGGAGACTCAGTTGCAGCTTAATGGACTTTGGAGCTCAGGAGAGAGGGGGCAAGCACATGGACAACAGAGGGCAGGGATAGCAGGGCAGGGGCAGCAGGCTAACGACCCAAGGCAGGCAGGATGGGTATTGGCAGCACTCGGACAACAGAGACTAGAGGGAAGGGGACAGGGACAACAATCTAACCACAGAGGGCAAGCAGGAAGGGAAATGGCAGCACATCAAACCATGCAGGGCAGGAGAGAGTGTGTAGGGGAATGGTTTTAGACAACAGAGTACACATAGCAGGTGGGTAGGAGCTACAAGCTAAGCACTAAGAGCAAGCGGGAGAAGTAATGGCAGCACAAAATACCAGACTGGGCAGGAGGGAGTATGCAGGAACAGCTCGTCAACAGAGAACATGGAGGGGGAGCAAGAAAGTGACCATGGGGGAAAGGCCTACAGGGGAAGCACAAGGAACCGTGGAGGGCTGAAGGTAGGGGCAGAGGACCACACACAGTGAACAATGAGCAGGGAGGAGAGGGGAAGGTGCAGAATTCGAAGCTGACAATGTAGGGTTGGCTTGCAGGTACAGTAAGTTGCCCATAGAGGGCTGACGGGATGGGACACCACTGCACTACCCTAAACCCTAAAACACTATCCCCAGCATGACCCCCTACACTACCCAAACAGCACTGCACTGAACTGCCCTAAACCCGAAAACACTACTCCCAGCACGACCCCCTACACTACTCAAAGACCACTGCACTACCCTAAACCCTAAAACACTACCCCCAGCAAGACCCCCTACATTACACAAACACCACTGCACTACCCTAAACACTACCCCCAGCACGACCTCCTTCACTCCCCAAACACCACTGTACTACCATACACCCTAAAACACTACCCCAGCATGAACCCCTACACTACACCAACACCACTGCACTACCCTGAACCCTAAAACACTACCCCCAGCATGACCCCCTACACAAAACAAACACCACTGCACTACCCTTAACCCCTAAAACACTACCCCAGCACGACCCCCTACACTACACAAACACCACTGCACTACCCTAAACCCCAAAACACTACCCCCAGCACGACCCCCTACACTTCCCAAACACCACTGCACTACCACAAACCCTAAAAGACGACCCCCTACACTGCACAAACACCACTGCACTACCCTAAACCCTAAAACACTACCCCAGCACGACCCCCTACACTACTCAAACACCATTGCACTACCCTAAGCCCTAAAACACCACCCTCTACACTACAAAAACACCACTGCACTACCCTAAACCCTAAAACACTACCCTCAGTAGAACCCCCTACACTACCCAAACACCACGGCACTACCCTAAAACCCTAAGGCCGCTGCAGCTCCAGCTGCTGGGGGCTCGGCCTTTCCTGGCGTTCGAGGACGAGCGGAAGAGAAGTAACAGGACTCTGTCTTTTCTTTCTTGCTCAGAGAAGAAAAAAATACAGTATCCACTTCTGCTCTGCTGCTTCAGCTGCCCCCCCACACTCTTTCATTCTTCCCTCTCTTTCTGTCTAGCAGTTCTTCTCTTACTGAAAATGTGACTTCAAGATGGGGTTCTCACTCTCTTTCCTCTCCTTTCTTTTATTTGCTCCCCTGTGAAATGGATCCAAAAAAGAAAATCATTTTTGCTGCAAATGTCGTATTTTAATTCCAAAGTGCAGCATCTGGAATAAAAGGTTAAAAATATGAAAAATAACTAAATAAAGAAAGACAGAGTGGTAGCAAACTGGCCAGATTGATTTTATTCACACCCAAGCACATTAGCGCCACTTTTACAGAGTTTGCCAGTGAAGCGCTATTTTTGTTTTCTTGTCTTTGTTTTCCCTGGGCTTGCAACTAGTGCACCAATCCTGGAGGTACTGCAAAGTGTGGATTGGTAAACAAAATGTGTACTGCGGCTCTGCGTCCAGGGATGTGGTCTTTTTACCATACTGCTTACGTTTTGTAAGGATATAAGCATTGGACATTGAAATGGGTCCATTCAGGGCCCTGTAGTCTTGTCTTTAACTTTTGAGGCAAAATAACTCACTGATTTCTGAATAGTGAGTGTAAAAGCGTTAAGGTAACAATGTTGTTCCTGCTTGCATTTCACATGGTTTGCTAAATTTTGCATTCCCTACGAGTGTTTGCTTTTTCCAGGATGTTACTTTTTTTGTAGGCCGCATATTACTCTTGTCTATTGCGTCATTTAAATTGAGCCTCATCCAGGTGTTTATAGCCGGCAGCTATTGGGTTGTAGTTGAAGGCTGTGCGAGTTTTCCTCAGTGGGGCAGTATGGTGTTCAGTGGGGGAGAGGATGTGGCACTATGGCTAGAGCTGCTGAATTTGGAACTGGGGAACCAGGTTCAGCCTTAATAACCAGTCCACCAGACAACTCTCCTGAGAGAGCACAATCCCAGGCTAGAACTTAGAAGGCTTCACAAGACCCTAGAAGCGCTGGTGTCTTAGCACCAGCAAGTGGACCCTAGCACTGGCAAGTCTGGGTTAACCTTCAAGGTTTGTCCACCACAATCCATACTGAAGTTCACCTCCAGTCTTGCGGGCAGGCCTATGAAGCAGCACAGCCAAGAACAACAGTGACTGTCACTGAGAAGGGTCAGCTCTAGGGCAGTGCAACCGGTGTGACCGGGCGCTGACTTTGGGTGGAGGCATTATGTTTGCAAGTATATTAAGGTTTTAAAAGTGCTTGCTGCCTCCTTCATGGCCTCCAGCAATTTTCGGCAACAATAAAAATGTCATGATGACTCTGGTGTTTAATGTTCTTCCTAGAGAGAGATCAGAGTTTTGTCTAGTGGAAGTTTTGACTCATGGATAGGTAGAACAGAGGGTTAATGTGCCTGCTGCACAGAACATGTACCATGCAGATCACAAAGTGCACATAATGTAAATAGGTCAGTGGGCTACTGCTTTTGTGAAGTATGCCTACTATCTGTCCTCGCTTCTTTCATAGACCAAATTTAAATGTTTTCTTGTGCAGTTGTTTCTGAAGCTTTGGAAGGCGATCTTCTTTATAAGCCAACTATGCTAACAAATTGACTCTTGGTGCTGCTAGAGAATAAAGATGTATATATCCTTTTGAATCACTTATATCACGTGTATGATGTAAATGTCCCCTAGGCCTTCTTGGAAAACTGTGGCTGGGCTCCTACTGGCACGGCAACACCTGGCCATACTCCACATATTCATGGATTTTTAATTGTGTCAGAAAGCATGTTTTGTGGAACTTCTTTTTGTGATATCTTGTTAAGGGGCAATGATGTGGCACAACAGCCAGAGCTGATGACTCTAGAGCTGGGAAACCAGGTTCAATTCTTGATGTCTGCTCAACTTCCTGAGATTCTGGGCAAATCACAGAATCTCCCTGTGCTTACAAAAAATGAATGTGTGCTTGTGTAATGTAAAAGATGCTCCTGCAAAGCGCCCCAGAACCTTTGGGTCATGTTTGCGCTATATAAAACTGCAAAAAATATATTACAACATTTTGTGAGCACTCCCGTTTCCAGGCACTGCTCAAGACTGGAAGTGGAGCACAACCTAAGGATGGCAGAAGCAAGAATCCATCCACACATTGTCTCTGTGGAAAAAAATATGCACTCCCACACCTGAGTTTTGGGAGTGTTTTTGCTAATCTATCCTAAATTTTGTGTTTTATGTGAAGAATAAAGCACCAATGAAATTCTTTGTGCTAATGGTTTTCTTTTTATTTGAACTTTAGAATAAGCACATGCACTACAAAGACTTCAGTTTACTAAATACTCTTACTTTATTTAATATTATTTGCCCTATACAAACTGGGCTCTGCAGGAGGGAATGGCCATGAATGAGGCAGAGTACCAGCTTCCAGAACTTTATCAGGCGGTGGTGGGGGGGCTCGACGTGTAAAAAGGTTTAGATGGGAGGGCTCGGCCAACAAAAGTATGAAGACCTTTGGCCTACACTATACAATCACCACTGCACTACCCCAAACCCTAAAACACTACCCTCAGCACAACTCCCTACACTACCCAAACACCACTGCACTAGCCTAAACCCTAAAACACGACCCCCTACACTACAGAAACACCACTGCACTACACTAAACCCTAAATCTACCCCCAGCACGACGACATACACTACACAAACACCACTTCACTACCCTAAACTCTCTAACACTACCCCCAGCACGACCCCCTACACTACCCAAATACCACTGCACTATCCTAAACCCTAAATCTACCCCCAGTACGACCCCCTACACTACACAAACACCACTGCACTACCCAAAATCCTAAAACACTACCCCAGCACGCCCCCCTACACTACAAAAACACCACTGCACTACCCTAAACCCTAAAACACTACCCCCAGCATTACCCCCTACACTTCACAAACACCACTGCACTACCCTAAACCCTAAAACACTACCCTCAGCGTGACCCCCTACACTACCCAAACACCACTGCACTACCCTAAACCCTAAAACACTACCCCCAGCGCGACCCCCTACAATACACAAACACCACTGCACTACCATAAACCCTAAATCTACCCCCAGTGTGATCCCCTACACTACCCCCACACACTCTGCACTACATTAAACACTAAAATACTACCCCCAGCACAACCCCCTACACTACCCAAACACCACTGCATTGCCCTAAACCCTAAAACACTACCCCCAGCATGACCCCATACACTACACAAACACTGCACTGCAATAAACCCTACAACACTACCTGCAGCACGACCCCCTACACTACCCAAACACCACTGCACTACCATAAACCCTAAATCTACCCCCAGGATGACCCCCTACACTACACAAACACCACTGCACTACCCTAAACCCTAAAACACTACCCCCAGCTTGACCCCCTACACTACACAAACACCACTGCACTACCCCAAACACTAAAACACTACCCCCAGCCGGACCCTCTACACTACCAAAACACCACTGCACTACCCTACACCCTAAAACACTACCCCAGCAAAAACCCCTATACTACACAAACACCACTGCACTACCCTAAACCCTAAAACACTACCCCCAGCACGAACCCCTACACTACACACACCACTGCACTACCCTAAACCCTAAAACACTACCCCCAGCACGACCCCCTACACAACCCACACACCACTGCACTACCCTAAACCCTAAAACACGACCCCCTACACTACACAAGCATCACTGCACTACCCTAAACCCTAAAACACTACCCCCAGCACGAACCCCTACACTACCCAAACACCACTGCACTAGCCTAAACCCTAAAACACGACCCCCTACACTACAGAAACACCACTGCACTACACTAAACCCTAAATCTACCCCCAGCACGACGATATACACTACACAAACACCACTTCACTACCCTAAACTCTCTAACACTACCCCCAGCACGACCCCCTACACTACCCAAATACCCCTGCACTATCCTAAACCCTAAATCTACCCCCAGTACGACCCCCTACACTACACAAACACCACTGCACTACCCAAAATCCTAAAACACTACCCCAGCACGCCCCCCTACACTACAAAAACACCACTGCACTACCCTAAACCCTAAAACACTACCCCCAGCATTACCCCCTACACTTCACAAACACCACTGCACTACCCTAAACCCTAAAACACTACCCTCAGCGTGACCCCCTACACTACCCCAACACCACTGCACTACCCTAAACCCTAAAACACTACCCCCAGCGCGACCCCCTACAATACACAAACACCACTGCACTACCATAAACCCTAAATCTACCCCCAGTGTGACCCCCTACACTACCCCCACACACTCTGCACTATATTAAACACTAAAATACTACCCCCAGCACAACCCCCTACACTACCCAAACACCACTGCATTGCCCTAAACCCTAAAACACTACCCCCAGCATGACCCCATACACTACACAAACACTGCACTGCAATAAACCCTACAACACTACCTGCAGCACGACCCCCTACACTACCCAAACACCACTGCACTACCCTAAACCCTAAATCTACCCCCAGGATGACCCCCTACACTACACAAACACCACTGCACTACCCTAAACCCTAAAACACTACCCCCAGCTTGACCCCCTACACTACACAAACACCACTGCACTACCCCAAACCCTAAAACACTACCCCCAGCCGGACCCCCTACACTACCAAAACACCACTGCACTACCCTACACCCTAAAACACTACCCCAGCACAAACCCCTATACTACACAAACACCACTGCACTACCCTAAACCCTAAAACACTACCCCCAGCACGAACCCCTACACTACACACACCACTGCACTACCCTAAACCCTAAAACACTACCCCCAGCACGACCCCCTACACAACCCAAACACCACTGCACTACCCTAAACCCTAAAACACGACCCCCTACACTACACAAGCATCACTGCACTACCCTAAACCCTAAAACACTACCCCCAGCACGAAACCCCTACACTACACAAACACCACTGCACTATCCTAAACCCTTAAACACTACCCCCAGCACAACCCCTACACTACCCAAACATCACTGCACTACCCTAAACCCTAGAACACTACCCGCAGCACTACCCCCTACACTACTCAAATACCACTGCACTACCCTAAACCCTAAAACACTACCCCCACCATGACCCCCTACACTACACCAACACCACTGCACTACCCTAAAACATTACCCCTAGCACGACCCCTACACTATCCAAACACCACTGCACTACCCTAAACCCACTCCCAGCACAACCCCCTACACCTCACAAACACCACGGCACTACCCTAAACCCTAAAACACTACCCCCAGCACGACCCCCTACACTACACAAACACCACTCCATTACCCTAAACCCTAAAACACTACCCCTAGCATGACCCCCTACACTACCCAAACACCACTACACTACCCTAAACCCTAAAACACTGACCCCAGCATGACCCCCTACACCACACAAACACCACTGCACTACCCTAAACCCTAAAACACTACCCCCAGCACGACCCCTATACTACACAAACACCACTGCACTACCCTAAACCCTACAAAACTACCCCAGCACGACCCCCTACACTACCCAAACACCACTGCACTACCCTAAACCCTAAAACACTTCCCCCAGCACGACCCCTACACTGCCCAAACACCACTGCACTACCCTAAACCCTAAAACACTACCCCCAGAACTACCCCCTATACTACCCAAACACCACTGCACTACCCTCAACCCTAAAATACCCCCCCAGCACTACACCCTACACTACGCAATCATCACTGCACTACCCTAAACCCTAAAACACTATCCCCAGCAGTACCCCCTACACTACTCAAACACCACCTCACTACCCTAAACCCTAAAACACTACCCCCAGCAGTACCTCCTACACTACCCAAACACAACTGCACTACCCTAAACCCTAAAACACTACCCCCAGCATGACCACCTACACTACGCAAACACCACTGCACTACCCTACTGCACTACCCTAAACCCTAAAACACTACCCCCTGCATGACCCCCTAAACTCCCAAACACCACTGCACTACCCTAAACCCTAAAACTCTACCCCCAGCACAACCCCCTGTAGAAATCAAAAACCTTTTAAGGGGTTCACTGATGCACCTGGTCCTTAAACCAACAAAGAAGAGATTGGCACGGAAGCTGGAATAATAAAACACAAGTTTATTAACCTCAAATGAGGGAGACTGACCTCACATGAGGGAGACTGCGTCAATACGGTACCCTCAGGCCACTGTAATGAGACAGTCTAAGGAATACAGAGAACATGGGTCTTATATATACATTTGTTGCATAGTCAGCATGAGACCAAGGGGAGGTACTGGCACATACAAGACTAGTTATTGACTAATATGGGTATACAAAAATTGCTTGCTCAACAAAGTGGGAGGGGAGACATTTCTCCTTAAATCAGTAAAAATAGCCTGACAGTTATACACTAAGAGCAGGTGCATTCTGGCAGCTATAGGTCTTTCTGAGCATGTGCAAGGCTCTGGCTCAGTGCTGAAGGAGTTAACTTTATCACATGACACAAGCAGAATACAAGGGCAGTCAACAGTGAAGAGGGAGAAAGCACATGACGAGCACATGTCTAACTAAAATGGTTGCCACAAACAAAATGGCTTCAGCTGATGCTAACAGCCATGGCAGCTAGTTTTCCACAGATGGCCGTTTTAGCATTAGCTGAAGACATCCGCTATGATCTAGAAGGAATATAGGAAATATTTTGCACCTTAATTCTCATAAATTAATATCTTGCTCCATTGCTAAGTGGGTATTTACATTCTAAACTTTGTTAAGCGGGCATATATATATATATATAAGACAGGAGCACAAAGGGAACAGAGCATTGGGTCATAATGAACACACAGATAGCAGGAGAAAATAATGGCTATTATTACAAACAGAACTATCAATATTTTCCAACCCCAAGCAGAAAGCAAATCCCCAAACCATCCAGTTCTATTCTATATTTCAGGGCTCCTATGTATTTTTAATAGACCTTTTGAATGTTCTTTTCATGAGGGCTAGAGTATTAATTAATATACTTCAAGAGGAGGGACCAAAGGGGTATATTACGAACAAAAAATCCTTGAGGTATTGAAGCCGCTGTACAACCAGCCAGAGGGGAGTCTTCTCCCTGTGTCCGTCTGAGCCTCACAGGCATGCTCCTATTGTTCATCCAACGGTGGAGCTGCACAACTTGCAACTCAAGAAAACAATCATGGCCCAGTTTTAAGGGAAAAGTTTCTTCTTTCAGGATAGGGCAATCACCCTCCGGGGTAAATTCCCTCAACGATACTGTCCAGTGTCTCAGGCAGTGTACCAGTTTTCTTCACTTTAATCTAACAGGCACCAAAGGCACAACACCTGTACCCTGAACTCAAGTCCTTCCATAATTCCTGTGTTGCTCCGCTGACGCACTGCTCTTTTGTTGGGGCCACAGATTGTACCCAGTATGCCCAGGTTTCTCTTGATCAACAAACAGAGGTGTACACTTGCATTCACTTGGAAACCAGGACTCAAAGGCTTGATACTAGGATATCTGAAGCAACCCTTGTTTCAAAGGGGGTCACCTCAAGCAATAGCCTCCTTGCCGTCCTTGTCAGTCTGTGACTCTCTCTGCTGGGCACCAAAAACTGCATTCACAACTTCTTCATTCTGATTTGTGACCCCGTCTTTCAGCCAAGACAGTGGCAGGGGTACACACTTCACGTCCCAGTGCTTCCGGCCTTCTACCTTCACTGCGGTCCTAGTTGCCAGCAATGCCTGTGCTGGTTCCCTTCACCTTGGTTTCAAACTGGACTGGCGCTGACTCCTCAGGCTGGATCTGATGTCCGGGCCCCTCTGGCAATCTTTGTAGGGCAGTAGATATCTATTGGTGGACAGAACAAAAAATCTTTAGACAAGGCATACAATTAATCTATCAACAGAGAATAGTCACCGAATACTCTCTTAGTCTTGGGGCACCCCATACATTAGAAAGGCACCCAAGAACCACTTCATCTATCTGAGAGTAAAAAAACACCATGGACCTATTAGCAAGTATAAAAGGAACTTTTTGGTGAACTGGCAAGAGTAAAACATTACACTATTTGAAGCATCCAAGGAAGTCTATGTTTATTTACTAAATTCTGAGGGGAAAAAAGAAAAACAATACAGATATATTCTAAATCCTTACATCTGTGTATTCCTATATTATTCATCTGAAGAACCCCAAGAAAGGGAAGTTTTAGAACAAGCATTCTTTTGTGCTTCTTGTCTTAACAAGCTTGTGTTTCATGAGTCATAACCTTTCACTACTTGTACAGGAGTGCAGACACTTCTAAAATGATTTTTCTTACATAAAAGCACCTACATTTTATGCTTAGGACCATGCTCTCATGTTATAGATGCAGTGGGAAAATCTAAAACTGCTAATTTAACAGGGATTCTTATTACATAAGTAACTAAAAAAAAAACTCAACATAGTGGTAACATACATTTCTCCAACAGAACATGTAACAAACAAACTCCTATAAAACAATATTTTCTTTCAAAAATGTTTGCTGAGGATCACATGGGCGTCTTTCCTGACATTATGAACCTCGTGCATTCTACTTTTCATGATCTGGACTATGCAACATCATTTCCAAGGAAAAAAAAAATCATTCACCAACTCTAGTAAGGGCTGTCAGCTTATTTACACAGACTAACTAATAAGAGACTAGCAATTCTCTTACACAACTGTATATAGCATGAGAATACATATAGTTCCCCTTAAAGGTCAAATAAGGGAACAGCAACCTAGACTACTCATCCATTCATAATTTCATCAGACAGGATGGGCAGTAACATGACGTATTTATTTATTCATTTTATTATTGCTAACAATAATTTTAAAACAGTTTTATTGAATAGCCAATTAAATGTCTCATGGCCGTTCTTAGACAGCTTAGACAGGCTCAAAAGAGAGTGAGAAAAAGAGAGAGAAAACAGAAATTTGCTTACTCTTAATTTGCCCAGGAGCTATCCTCCTTTCCCCCATTTCGACAGTAGGAAACCTATACAGGTGACCCGCTGTCGAAAGACTTATAGGAGGTAAATAGCTATGGGAATCCATATCAAGGAGGCCATATCCAATATTTTGAAATGCACCACTTTATAAATTTTGGTGTACAAACTGTTGGAAACAGCCCTTTTTTCAGTGTTATTCCCAAACTCTTTTGCGTCTTCTACCCTTTATTTCAATTAATTATCTATGATTGACTTATTTGTCTTACCAGTATGTTCCTAGTAAAGTGCACAGAGTATATCAGGGCTGGTGATTCAAATGCTACTAGTGGGCCTGCAGCACTGATTTTGCCACCCACATAAGTAGTCCTAAAATGGTGTCTCAGGCCTGCCACCACAGTGCCCCTACGCAGTCTGTGAACTGTCATGTTGTCCTGCTCAGTGTACACACGTGCCAGGCCTTACCCTTCCCTTTTCTCACACATTGGACACTCCCATGGTAGGCCCCAAGTACCCCTCTGGGCAGGGTGCAATGTATGTAAAAGGTAGGACATGTACTAGTGTGGGTAACATGTCCTGATAGTTAAATACGGTCAATTTCGTTTTTCACTATTGAAAGGCTGTCTTGGCCACAGAATAACTTGGGACTGATGTGTAACATGTTTACCTGCATATCTCCCCATAACGGCAAGATGGACATATAGAGTCTGATATCCCTGAACTCAAAATGTAATAACCCATCTGTCAGGAAGGATTGTTCCAAAATTCTGTGTTTGAAAATAGCACTTTAGAAAGTGGCTATTTTCTTATTCAGCCTAACACAAGCACATTGAGTTAACTTAGAAAGCATTAATAACCAATTACCAATTCCCTTAGCAATTGTACTATTTTAACATGAGGGTGCATGAATGCAAACTAAATCCCATTGCCTCCTTATCTTAGCCCTTGCACAGTAATCTTTAAGCTAAAACCATTATTTTTATATACATGGCAGAGCTGTGCTCTACACAGGGCCCACATACGTTACTGCCTTTCCTTCTCTTCCTATGAATGTGCAAAACCTGCTTGGTCTTTTGTCAAAAATAATAAGCAAAGCGTATCTTTCTCTCTCTGCGCTGTCATCTCTTCTTTCAGAATCTTTTCAGAGGTCGAAGTGCCAAAGCAAACCTTGCCCTTAGCCCTGCTAGGCTGCTAAATGCAGAACTCGACCCCTTGACCCTTAAACCAGCTGTAACATCTCTGTGCAAGGGCTTTTCCCACCTGGCTATCACAACTCAAAGTAACGCTCGCTCGAGAAGCATGGCTGAAAAACATTCCTGCTCTGAGCCTGTGTGCTGACATTTTAGAACGTAGGATATAACTTATATTCCATATTATTATTTATTTCTTGTGCACTGTGCGTTCTAGCACCTAAAGAACTAAAGTTTTCATAATGCCATAATGTGCTCAGAATTCTTGTACAAGAAAGATTGTATAAAGGCATGCAATGTAATTCACATGTCTGTGTACTCTTTGGATATCTTTGTAAATGTATTTTGGACTGCAGCCAACAGGCCAAACTAGGAATCATTAAGTTTGAAAAACTAATAGTCACCTTTTAAATTCTGATGCACAGTATTTAACCATCTAAACATTGAAATGTAAACACACAACGTGCACAGAGTAATTTTCTGCAGTACTAAATATTATTGAATTTTCACAATAGTGGTATTAGACATTAGAACAATCCTGTTAGTGTATAAACGATTTTAATGCAATGGCTTTTACCAATTTTTATCATGTAGTCATCTTTCCTGAATAATGATCACTAACCCCTTTTGATCGTTCCACATACGAAAAGCAAGCCTTATTCCTTTCCTTTCGCCTTTAAATGCATTTATTTATAACACTAAGCACAGAAGCTTTACTGAAACATGAAATAGCCTGCGCCACTTTCAAAGGGCACTAAATATTTTACCATCAGATCCACAGATGTACTTATGTAAAACGCAACAAGAAAGAAAGTCCTACACTTTTAATCCTTTCTATTTTATCCAAAATAATAAAACTGTAATTCTAACTTTTCAAAATCAGTAGCCTTGAATGCACGTGCCTTCAGACAATGTTGCACTAACTTAAGATCCAGTTTACCCAGCATTTTCCTCTGTTGCTTGTGGCCAGGAATAGCCATGTGTTATTTACTCAGCTGTGCTTTTTACGACCAGCAGGCGTCAACTTCTTAAGCTTTTTCAGGAGAAAACCCCTTTTACTGTATTGTAATGTCCTGAAAAAGTTTGCAAACCATTTCTAACCTCTGCTGTTCAGACAGCTTCCTTTCGTACAGACAGCTTTGAACAGCTGCAAAAAGAAAGGCTTTCTTTCTGGTGCTGAAATGTGAGCACGGTTTAATCTATTTAAAACTCAGGCATTTCAAGCCAGTCAAAATCGTTTTGTAATGTGGTACAAAAGAGGCGCTTTTATTTTACAGCAACTAATTACTCAAATAATGTTAATGCCTTTTAGTATCTAATACAATGTATCTAAGGAAAATGCTGTAACATTTTGTATTGAGTCTTAGGTGTGTAAAGCACACAATTTCGTTTTTTCTTCCTTTCTATGATGCCTATTTTATTCCTATTGAGTGTGAATTCTAATTTATCTTTACCATTGTTGCAATTGTCACACATCTATAGTTTCTTACTTTTTCACTTTAATGGTAGCGTGCAGCTATTTAGCATATGTTACATAATTAATTTCTTGAATTTTAAAATGTAATTCTTTCAATGACATTTGCATAACAGAATGACAACAACAAACCAAATTGAGTTGATTCCAGACATTTTCAAGAAGGGGGTCATACACTCAGAACACACCACACTGCTTGTTACAGCAAGCCATTTTCACACAAAAAACATAGTTTACTTACTGAAACAAGTACTTCACAAGTATGTCAGTCCATAACCACATACAACAAAAAAAAAAAATTAACCCACAAATCAACACTTAGGACAAAGCAAGAGACATCCCACAGACTGTACTGAAACCAAACCATTTGTAAATACCAATTGTAAGTCATATTTACAAACGAAAGGACTCTAAAAGAAAAGGTACAAAGATTACACCAAGACAAATAGACAGCCAAAAGACTGCCATGTTCAAAAAGACAGGCTCGCGCCTCAGACCTTTTCCAATAATACACCAAATTACCAGTTGGGCTGACAGAACACTCAAAAGCGCTCCATGTCACCACTTATGAATTTTACTAAGTGTGCAGATCCAGATCCGTTTTATATATATATATATATTTTGTTCCATGTTGTACTAGTCAGCATGGAAGAAATACAATTTTTTTAATATACCTAAACCTATTTAGTTATCCCCTAGGGGAATCAGCTGAGTACTTCCTACATCCATATTGGTACCTCTAAGACAGCAACACTTTCTGCGAAGTGTGCTAAAAACAGGTATGCCAAGAATATTGTAGCATATACAATATTATTCACCAAAGGGCACTTAACTCAATGTGTGCTGTTCAAGTTTTCAAAATTTAGAGAAAAATCTCCTCATTACCTGCCTTCATTTGCTGCAGCAAACAAACAAACAAGCCAAAAGCTTGGCCAAGTCATTCCAAAAAGTGTTGCTACAGCAACCTTACCAAACCAAAGTCTCCAGCTTCCTCTGCCAAGTTCTGAGTGACCTAACGGTCTTTTTAAAATGCTCACGCCAAAGAAGTTCTCAGTTGGGAGCGGCAAACACTTAGAGGGTCAGATCAGGAAAACCAGAAACACATTGGGCTGCAAGGACAAAGAATCTCCGTACACAGGGTACCTCCTCAGTAGATTCCTGTCTTTTGTAAAGACCACTCCCTTGAATAGCCACTTCTCCGATGAGGTCCACGTCGGGCACCAATTTGTAGAAATCAAAAACCTTTTAAGGGCTTCACTGATGGACCTGGTCCTTAAACCAACAAAGAAGAGATTGGCACGGAAGCTGGAATAGTAAAACACAAGTTTATTAACCTCACCTGAGGGAGACTGACCTCACATGAGGGAGTCTGCGTCAATACGGTACCCTCAGGCCACAGTAATGAGACAGTCTAAGGAATACAGAGAACATGGGTTTTATATATACATTTGTTGCATAGTCAGCATGAGACCAAGGGGAGGTACTAGCACATACAAGAATAGTTATTGACTAATATAGGTATACAAAAATTGCTTGCTCAACAAAGTGGGAGGGGAGACATTTCTCCTTACATCAGTAAAAACAGCCTGACAGTTATACACTAAGAGCAGGTGCATTCTGGCAGCTACAGGTCTTTCTGAGCATGTGCAAGGCTCTGGCTCAGTGCTGAAGGAGTTAACTTTATCACATGACACAAGCAGAATACAAGGGCAGTCAACAGTGAAGAGGGCGAAAGCACATGGCGAGCACATGTCTAACTAAAATGGTTGCCACAAACAAAATGGCTTCAGCTGATGCTAAGAGCCATGGCAGCTAATTTTCCACAGATGGCCGTTTTAGCATTAGCTGAAGACATCCGCTATGATCTAGAAGGAATATAGGAAATATTTTGCACATTAATTCTCATAAATTAATATCTTGATCCATTGCTAAGTGAGTATTTGCATTCTAAACTTTGTTAAGCGGGCATATATAAGGTATAGACAGGAGCACAAAGGGAACAGAGCATTGGGTCATAATGAACACACAGATAGCAGGAGAAAATAATGGCTATTATTACAAACAGAACTATCAATATTTTCCAACCCCAAGCAGAAAGCAAATCCCCAAACCATCCAGCCCAATTCTATATTTCAGGGCTCCTATGTATTTTTAATAGACCTTTCGAATGTTCTTTTCATGAGGGCTAGAGTATTAATTAATATACTTTAAGAGGAGGGACCAAAGGGGTACATTACGAACAAAAAATCCTTGAGGAATTGAAGCCGCTGTACAACCAGCCAGAGGGGAGTCTTCTCCCTGTATCCATCTGAGCCTCACAGGCATGCTCCTATTGTTCATCAAAAGGTGGCGCTGCACAACTTGCAACTCAAGAAAACAATCATGGCCCAGTTTTAAGGGAAACGTTTCTTCTTTCAGGATAGGGCAATCACCCTCCGGGGCAAATTCCCTCAACGATCCTGTCCAGTGTCTCAGGCAGTGTACCAGTTTTCTTCACTTTAATCTAAGAGGCACCAAAGGCACAGCACCTGTACCCTGAACTCAAGTCCATCCCTAACTCCTGTGTTACTCCGCTGACACACTGCTCTTTTGTTGGGGCCACAGATTGTACCCAGTATGCCCAGGTATCTCTTGATCAACAAACAGAGGTGTACACTTGCATTCACTTGGAGACCAGGACTCAAAGACTTGATACTGGGATATCTGAAGCAACCCTTGTTTCAAAGGGGGTCACCTCAAGCAATAGCCTCCTTGCCGTCCTTGTCGGTCCGTGACTCTCTCCGCTGGGTCTCAAAAACTGCATTCACAATTTCTCCATTCTGATTTGTGACCCTGTCTTTCGCCCAAGACAGTGGCAGGGGTATACACTTCACGTCCCAGTGCTTCCGGCCTTCTCCCTTCACTGCGGTCCTAGTTGCCAGCAATGCCTGGGCTGGTTCCCTTCACATTGGTTTCAAGCTGAACTGGCGCTGACTCCTCAGGCTGGATCTGATGTCCGGGCCCCTCTGGCAATGGTTGTAGGGCAGCAGATATCTATTGGTGGACAGAACAAAAAATCTTTAGACAAGGCATACAATTAATCTATCAACAGAGAGGATAGTCTCAGAATACTCTCTTATTCTTGGGGCACCCCATACATTAGCAAGGCACTCAAGAACCACTTCCTCTATCTGAGAATAAAAAAACACCCTAGACCTATTAGCAAGTATAAAAGGAACTTTTTGGTGACTGGCAAGAGTAAAATGTTACACTATTTGAAGCAGCCAAAGAAGTCTATGTTTATTTACTAAATTCTGAGGGAAAAAAAGAAAAACAATACAGATATATTCAAAATCCTTACATTTGTGTATTCCCATATTATTCATTAGAGAACCCAAGAAAGGGAAGTTTAAGAACAAACATTCTTTTGTGCTTTTTGTCTTAACAAGCTTGTGATTCATAAGTCATAACCTTTCACTACTTGCACAGAACTGCAGACACTTCTAAAATGATTTTTCTTACATAAAAGCACCTACATTTTATGCTTAGGACCATGCTCTCATGTTATAGGCGTAGCGGGAAAATCTAAAACTGCTAATTTAACAGGGGTTCTTATTACATAATTAACTAAAAAAAATACTCAACATAGTGGGTACATCTCCAAGAGAACATGTTGTAACAAACAAACTCCTATAAAACAATATTTTCCTTCAAAAATGTTTGCTGAGGATCACATGGGCGTCTTTCCTGACATTATGAACCTCGTGCATTCTACTTTTCCTGATCTGGACTATGCAACATCATTTTCAAAGAAAAAAAAAACATTCACCAGCTCTAATAAGGGCTGTCAGCTTATTTACACAGACTAACTAATAAGAGACTAGCAATGCCATTACACAACTGTATATAGCATGAGAATAATATATAGTTCCCCTTAAAGGTCAAATAAGGGAACAGCAACCTAGACTACTCATCCATTCATAATTTCATCAGACAGGATGGGCAGTAACAGGACGTATTTATTTATTCATTTTATTAATGCTAACAATAATTTTAAAACTGTTTTATTGAATAGCCAATTTAATGTCTCATGGCCGTTCCTAGACAGCTTAGACAGGCTAAAAAGAGAGTGAGAAAAAGAGAGAGAAAACAGAAATTTGCTTTCCCTTAATATGCCCAGGAGCTAACCTCCTTTCCCCCATTTCGCCAGTAGGAAACCTATACAGGTGACCCTCTGTCGAAAGACTTTTAGGAGGTAAATAGCTATGGGAATCCATATCAAGGAGGCCATATCCAATATGTTGAAATGTACCACTTTATACATTTTGGTGTACAAACTGTTGGAAATGGCCCTTTTTTCAGTGTTATCCCTAAACTCTTTTGCGTCTTCTACCCTTTATTTTAATTAATTATCTATGATTGACTTATTTGTCTTACCAGTATGTTCCTAGTAAAGTGCACAGAGTATATCAGGGCTGGTGATTCAAATGCTACTAGTGGGCCTGCAGCACTGATTGTGCCACCCACATAAGTAGTCCTAAAATGGTGTCTCAGGCCTGCCACCACAGTGCCCCTACGCAGTCTGTGAACTGTCATGTTGTCCTGCCCACTGTACACACAAGGTAATTCTGTTTATGTTCCTCATTGGATTGGGGGATGCTGGGTAAATAGATTCACAATCTGCACCCCTTTTCTTTTGCTGGGTTGTGAGACCGTGCTACAAATACAGTTGTACAGGCAGACGTGTGTAAGGTAATTGTTTGGTAGAGTTAAAATGTGGTGCATCGTGTACATTGTAGTATAACAACATACCTTATCCATGTTTTCTTCTGTTGTAGGTTTTGCAGACAGTACCCCACACATTTGAACGGGAATATGTGAGTACAAGCAGAGCAGATAATTGTTTGGTAGAGTTAAACTGTGGTGCATCTTGTACATTGTAGTATAGCAACATACCTTACCCATGTTTTCTTCTGTTGCAGGTTTCGTAGACAGTACCCACACATTTGAACGGTCATACGTGTGTACAGGCAAAACAGGTAATTATTTGGTAGAGTTAAACTGTGGTGCATCTTGTACATTGTAGTATAACAACATACCTTATCCATTTTTTCTTCTGTTGTAGGTTTCGCAGACAGTACCCCACACATTTGAACAGGCATACGTGAGTACAAGCAGAGCAGGTAATTGTTTGGTAGAGTTAAACTGTGGCGCATCTTGTACATTGTAGTATAACAACATACCTTAACTGTGTTTTCTTATGTTGCAGGTTTCGCAGACCGTACCCCACACATTTGAACAGGCATACGCGAGTACAAGCAGAGCAGGTAATTGTTTGGTGGAATTCCATTATGGTGCACATGGTATATTGCTGTAACACAAATTCACAATGTGCTGTAACAATCTTTCCTTCTATTGTAGGCTCTACGGACAGTGCTACATTTAAGTTTGAAAGGGCAGGACAGTGAACAGAACAATCCAGGTAATTACACTTGTTTTGGCGGTGATGCCTCAGTACTATGTGACAGATTGCAACCATGAGCATAGGCATCAACTTTATCCATGTTCCTTTATTTTGCAGGCTTTGTGGCATAGCAGGCTAAACCCAGTTATCACAAATATGTTCAAGCGCAAAGCTGTACCTTCTGCAGAGTGCGATGCTTCACCACAAAGGAAGAAATGTTGCCTTGTATTCAAGGAAGAGTGGATGAAAGAAATTGTGGAGGCTGAGGGTTGATGATGCCTGGAAGAGGGTTCCAATGATTAAAGAGATGGAGACATTATTGAGGACTGTCTACACTGTGTTCTCCAGATCTCCTGCGAGGAAGTCCAAGCTGGATGAAATGGCATCGGTCACTGATTGTGAAGTGGTCTCTTTTCGACCACTGAATGAAGTCCGGTGGCTTTCAAGGCATTTTGCAGTTGGTGCACTAATTCGGAATTACGAGGCTGTTCTTAATTACTTTGAGCATGAGAATGTTGAGGAGAATGATCCAGTTGCTAAATATTGTTACAAAAAGCTATCTGACTCAAACTACCATATTTCACTTGCAGTACTTAATGACATTCTGAGTGAATTTGCATCTTTGTGCAAACTGTTCCAAAAAAGTTCTTTGACCACTGTTGAAGCTGTACAGTATGCAAGAGCAAAGATTGGCCAAATTGAGGAACAGTATTTGTGGGACACTGTCTTTTTGAGCAGCAATGTAAGAGATCTGATGGTGTTGTACAAGGGAAGGCAAGAGTTTGACACTGGGCCTATTTTGTCTTTTGTTTCCTTTCTTTGTGAGCACATGCAAAAAAGGTTCCCTGAAGATGAACTGAAAGAATGGGCAAGTTTTGAAATCCAGGCAATTACAACACAATCACATTTTGATTTTGGGACTGAGAATATACAAAGACTTGTTGAAAAGTATAAAAATGTCTTGGTCCTGGGTGATTGTGAAACACCAGAAGATGTTGTTCGACAATACAGAGACTATTAATATGTGGTGGAAGAACATGTAAAGGGTGGGTTGTTTACCACCTTTCAAGACATGGTAAATTTCACTATACGCAATGCTGCCCAGTATAGTGTGGTGTCTCAGCTTGTTGATGTCTGCGCAACATTTCAAGCATCTAGTGCAGATTGTGAACGAGGATTCAGCCTCATGAATACTATCAAGAGTAAATTGAGGAAAAGACTAGAGCAGAAGCAAATTGGATATGCTGATGAGGACAAAGGCCTACCTCCTGAATGGGAAAGTTGACCTTGATAGAGTTTATTAGGACTGGAAAAATAGCAAGGATCGCCTTGAGAAGCAACCCGGTCACGCCTCTAGTGATGCCACTTGATATGTCTGAACGGCCCTCTCCCACAGTCCATGTTTGCCTGGATGTCAGAGTTTTACAAACTATCTCTGGTGGGATAGCCCAACATTACTCAGTAGCTTTCACATCAAATTGTAAATATGTTATGTAATTTTGTAACTTATTGTGTTTATGTGATATTGTATAGGCTCTCAACATTTCCCCACCCAATGAACAGTGCTCCAGTTAAGAATATTTAGTAAAATCTTATGATGGTACCACCGTTGGAGTCTTGTGCTTTTCTAAACCTGAAGTGTACTTGCCTGTGTAACCAATTCAAGTCATGGCGTGTTTATCCAATTTGCAAACCGACTTTAAGACCCTTAACGTGGAGATGTCTGTGTGAAAATGCACCATCTTTTCACTTTTTTAAGTAAATGTTTGGAGTGACATTTGGTGCTGCACAAGCGCGCGGTCTGGTTCCTGGCACACATAGCCATGGTTGCAGCGCACAGAGACCCTCCACTGCCGCACACAGAGGAAATAAATTAGAGGGAACATTGGTACTAAATATTATTGAATTTTCACAATAGTGGTATTAGACATTAGAACAAACCTGTTAGTGTAAACACGATTTTAATGCAATGGCTTTTAACAATTTTTTTCATGTAGTCATCTTTCCTGAATAATGATCACTAACCCCTTTTGATCGTTCCACATATGAAAAGCAAGCCTTATTCCTTTCCTTTCGCCTTTAAATGCATTCATTTATAACACTAAGCACAGAAGCTTTACTGAAACATGAAATAGCCCGCGCCACTTTTTAAAGGGCACTAATTATTTTACCATCAGATCCACAGATGTACTTATGTAAAAAGCAACAAGAAAGAAAGTCCTACACTTTTAATCCTTTCTATTTTATCCAAAATAATAAAACCGTAATTCTAACTTTTCAAAATCAGTAGCCTTTAATGCACGTGCCTTCATACAATGTTGCACTAACTTAAGATCCAGTTTACCCAGCATTTTCCTCTGTGGCTTGTGGCCAGGAATAGCCATGTGTTATTTACTCAGCTGTGCTTTTTACGACCAGCAGGCGTCAACTTCTTAAGCTTTTTCAAGAGAAAACCCCTTTTACTGTATTGTAATGTCCTGAAAAAGTTTGCAAACCATTTCTAACCTCTGCTGTTCAGACAGCTTCCTTCGGTACAGACAGCTTTGAACAGCTGCAAAAAGAAAGGCTCTCTTTCTGGTGCTGAAATGTGAGCACGGTTTAATCTATTTAAAACTCAGGCATTTCAAGCCAGTCAAAATCTATCATTTATGCAAAAGTTGGTCGCACACTGCTCGTCACACCAGCAAGTTGCCCCATCTATCATTTTGTAATGTGGTACAAAAGAGGCGCTTTAATTTTACAGCAACTAATTACCCAAATAATGTTAATGCCTTTTAGTATCTAATACAATGTATCTAAGGAGAATGCTGTAACATTTTGTATTGAGTCCTAGGTGTGTAAAGCACACAATTTCGTTTTTTCTTCCTTTCTATGATGGCTATTTTATTCCTAATGAGTGTGAATTCTAATTTATCTTTACCATTGTTGCAATTGTCACACATCTATAGTTACTTACTTTTTCACTTTAATGGTAGCGTGCAGCTATTTAGCATATGTTACATAATTCATTTCTTGAATTTTAAAATGTAATTCTTTCAATGACGTATGCATGGGGTTGAGAGCCGTGTATCCAGTCCTGGTTTTACCGCAGACACGCGCGAATCTCAGAGGAGAGGAGAGGTTGCTGCTGCAAGCTGCTGCTGCCGAGGCCGAGGCCGGTAACTAACGACCGCGGCATCTGAGGGCATCTGAGGGCAACCGGCAACCGGCAGCAACCAAGTACAGCCGGCATTTGCGTTCTACACGGACTCCTGTGGCCCTTTCACATTTCTTACAGCCTGCCCGCCGCCAGCCTACCCAGTGCTGTCAACATCGCCGCCGCCCCCCGCCGCCCCCTGCTCCTATTGAGCAGGAGCCTGCTCCAGCTGGGATACGGTTGGTGCGTGTTTGGTGCACAGTGCATAGTGGGTGGACTTGCGGGGGCAAGGTCAAGGGCAACGGAGCACAGAGGCGCTCCTCTAGCCCCCGTGCGGCGCTCTCTGCAGTCCAAGCCGGAGCTGGAGCACCAGGAGTGCCAGGAGTGTCGGCTGGCGACCGGCCGGCCAGAGCCTTGCTGAAAACCACCAGATTCAGGCAGAGCCGTGCCAGAAGCGGCAGGCAGTGTGCAACGAGCACGCAGAGGCGCTGGTGTCCAGCAGGGAGCTGCAACGAGCAGCAGTAGCAGCAGCAAGTGGAGCCTAGCCGCCACTCTCCACGCCTGCGAGCAGTCAGCAATCAGCAATCAGCAGCAGCGAGCGAGGAGCAGGCGAGCTGATTACCCGGAGCCCGTGTCCGGAGCATTACAACCAGTGCCCACGTTATCCGGCAGCCGGTAGCCTGCTCCCTGGTTTCCAGTCTGCGGGGCGTTCGTGGAAAAGCCTGCTGGGGGGGTGCTGCCGTGCAAGGCACACGGGAACAGAGTCTGAGCAAGGGGGAGAGGCGGGCAGCCACCCCGGGAGGGACCGAACACACACAAGGACAAGGACAAACCGGTGAGTGGTGTATTGGTGTGTTGGTGCGAGGGGAGCTAAAGGACTAGAGTGCTCCTACTGAGACAACCACATCACGGTCAGGGGGCACCCCAACCCCTACCCAGCTTCCGCCTGCTACCTTCCACCGGTTGTCGGTCCTCACAACCCAGGCTCAATAATCTAACATGAGATCTGGTAAGGTCCGAGGGAGCCAAACGCATAAGGGAGGTCTAAATAAGCGGAAACAAAGGACAAAATCATCTAAAGGGGAGTTTGAGGCACAGTCAGATATGTCCAAACCTTCAGAGGAGTCCCCCCCTCCAGAAATAATTGACCTAACAGCTTCAAGCGAGTCAGTGGAGCCAGTTCAGGCCCATATTGTTACAACTACACCTAAACAAATAAGACCTATGACGAGCAAAGAAGGGGGAAAAAAAACGAACACAACCTTGGCTCAGCCTAAAATCTATACAAAATTTTGCTTTTTAAAGAATCCAGGTGACATTATATTTTCTAAGATCAACAAAGTATCAGGCCTTCAGTCACCTCTCGAACCGCTCCAACCAACTTTAAATCACCATCCCAGCGACAGTCAGGGCCGACTGGACGACAGCTACAGCAACAGCAACAGCATCGGCAATAGCAGAGAAGACAAAAGCTTAATATCTATAATAATACCCCAAAAAACTTCAACACCTCAGCGCAATAATCTCCAAACGGGGCAAAAGCTTGTGATGGCAGACATCCCGGTAAGACGGGAGATGACCATAGATGCCAACTTAATACAAATACATCGGCCAAAGGAAGCCACGGCTTTGTTACCATTAAAATGGGAAAAGAATATTGCTAACATTAACACTAACACCGAAAAAGTCAGCATGAGCAATGAATTAGGCCAGGAGGGTCACGAGGGTATAAGCAATGATGAAGAGGGCAGGAGGAAAGAGGAACCTGAAACCGCTCCAGCAAGGTCATCGGGGATGGAACCCTCATTAGTAGTCCTTGATATAAAAAACAACACAGCAACACCAGTACCTAAGGCGTTAGAAGTGACGGGAAAAAAAGATGGAAGCCAGAAGATTTGCACTCCAGAAGTGATCGAAATCTCCTCTTATCTAAAGAAAGAGGAGTGGGAGGATCTCATGGCGGCATATCCCATAGACCTAAGCACAAGTAGGCTGACCAGTGAGTTACCAAAATGTGGAACGGTCCTCCAGCAGACAAATACAACAGGAACGGAGGGGCCAGAAACAGCGCAACTCTTCAAAGTGTCACCCGTGCTCCAAGAAGCGGGGCCCAAAGAGTGTGATGGGAACCAGGATGCATTTTCAGCTCAGGCCAGACAAGAAAGCGCATGGCCCAGTCTCCTCAACACAGTACAACTCCTGGTGGATGCAGCACAATATCAATCGGAGAAGATGGATGCCCAACTAACGCTGTTAGATACGCTGGCAGTATTTGTAGTTGCAATAGACGGGAAGCTGGGCACACTAACCTCGCTTCTTTAGAGCAAACTGAACCAACATGTGGATACCAAAAGGAGAAACAACATTGATTGTGAATGTGGCCCAATCATTGACAAACTGGCCACTCTGCCAACAGTAATGTCAGACTTATGCGGACATCTAAAACAATCTACAGAACTTAGCCAGAAGATCAGCAGTGGTGCACCGGGCTGCAACAATCCAAAAGGACCCGGAAAAGAGCCTACTGCACGAATAGGGGTGGCTGAGGATGACGCCACCGCCGGCAAAGATACTGCCGCCATACGGCGCGATGAAACAACAATGATCGACGGGCATGACCATCAAAAAACGGTAGTGAAAATCCTGGACACAGGGGAAAATAGGACTGAGAATATAACACCTCTATCTGCAGGTGTCGAAGACGACGCGGACACAAACCAGAAATCAAATGCCAAACAGAGGAGAGCGAAAAAACGCAAAGGGAGGAAACAGAAGCTCTGCTCCAAACGTGAAGGCTTTAGGCAACTTTTCGGGCAAATTAAAACTGCTGAACAAAGCTCGAGCAATCTGGTTGAAGCAATATCACCGAATCACGAACAAGAAGAAAGAGTCGGCATTATCGATGACACCGCCCAACCAGCAAATAAAACCTTAGTGAAGATAGCAGCTGATCCACAAAGCAATCAAGCAGTGGCGCCCTTACACTCCGGGTCCAAAACCACATTGGTTGACTCCGGGTCTTGGAACCGACTAATACCTAACATCTGGCCTTGCACAAAACCCATGGAAAGCCCAAAAGCCCCTACAAGTCCAAGGGAAGACAAAACAGGAAGACAGGATCTAGGACTAACCGAAAATCAAATATCAGCCATTACCAAAGAAACGGTGTCAAAATATCTACAGGTGGACCAAACAACGTCAACAATTGCCCCTGTAATCCTGACTTTAAACGAACAGCTTCCACGCCGCGTAATCTCTGATCCGCCAAATGATGCAAGTGATCTAATTTCAGTATGGGAACACAACCGAGAGGGCTATCGGGTACCAGCAAATACAGCTAGCAACACGAAGCGGCCAGCAACACCAAACAAGGACAACGTATTTGGAGGTGCTATCGATCAAGGGGAAGCCTCGGATGCAACATGGTTCATCCCGGATTTTACCTCCAAAGGAAGCCACGACATCCTCAATAGAGGCAATATCTTGCGATTATTGGCCCATATTCCTCCATTGTCATCTGTGGTAAGCTCGGACCTGAAGGCTATCGAATTCATAGTTATGGATGGTATAGGAAAAGAAGCAACGAAGGCGACCTGGACCTCGGCAGACATGGCACGAAAGATCCTTCTGGAATCTGAGACCTTTAAAAACTGGGGCATCACGCTGAAGCCCTTTACAAAGCCACGATACCCGGATGTACTGTGCTCTGAGAGAAACCCGAATCCGAGGGTGCATACAAAAGGTAGCAAAATCTCGGTTCTCAGGGGTGCTGTCGGGCCAAGCCGTACTGGCAGCAACAGGTCGAGCGAACTCACTCTCGGAGTACGACAGGAAAGACAAGCTCCTAATGGGTGGCAGGAACAAAGACGGTTTGTGAGAACCATAACAAACAGCAATTGACAAGTGCAGGGGCCAATAACGGAGAACTTGCAGGACCAATTGCGCTTATGTTCCTGGAACATAAATGGCCAAGCATCCAAAATGCTTGACCCAGACTTCATAGCTTACATTCGATCCTTTGATCTAATAGCGCTACAAGAAACCTGGCTTGCCGAGCCTCCACATCTGCAAGGATACCTACGTTTCTTCTCTGGCGCAAAGAGCTTAGCTAAGTACGGTCATCTAAGAGGAGGTTTGGTAACATATGTAGCTACAACCAGCTTTGCGATGGCCAAAGAAACCGGGCGCACGGCGACAGCTGCACTCGCAGTTAACCTGACTTTGACAACAGGACAAGGCAAAACAACTAATAGCTGCATTTTGGTTAATGCTTATATTCACCCCAAAGGAAAGAAAAAAGCAGCGAGGGAGTTATATGCATATATTGAAGAGTGCATTACGGGGGAAAAAACAGGGAATTTAGTACTCACGGGGGATTTCAACCTCAATCTTATGGGAACAACACAAGAGGAAGGTACTACGGCACAAAATACTTTCTGGGCTCTACCACAACAAAGCAAGCCACTAATAGCCACTCAATCAAAATTGGGAAAGAAGGTACTGTGGGCACTAGAAAACTTCAACATAAGGGCATTAAACGGCAGGTTTGCAGGGGACAACCCGCCAGCTTCAACTTTTCACTCAAAAAAAGCGAACAGCACGCTAGATTATACCTTCATGTCACTCCCACTTTTCCAATTCGTAATATCCTATCAGATTGGGACCCAAACAGATAGCGATCACTGCCCTCAGGAAATCATTATGGACCTTGCTAAGCCAACTTACGAGCGCTCGACAGCCCCCAAAGAGTCCATTTATACCGAAAATTTTAAAAAGATCAAGTATTCGACCGCAATGGGCGAATTTTTGACTGGACTGGCAAAACAACACCATTTGGAGCGCACGGGCCCTAATGAAGTAGTGAAATGGGTGCAGTTCACTACCACCTTGGGACAATATGCAACAAAATCTAAACCGCGCACAAGGACAAATAAGTTAGGCACCCTCCCTCAAACACACAGAGTGAAAATTAAAGAAATAAAATATTCAATCTCCAAGCTAAGGAGAATAGTACAGCAGGATCACAACAACAAAAGGATGCTGTATCAACTCTATGAACTAAAAGCCTCATTAAAAAAACTTAAGTGGGAAGCAAATAGAACCTTTGAGGAACAACTCTGGGCAACCCTTCATGAGGACATAAAAAAGAATGATGGTGCAAGGTTTTGGAAAACAATAAATTCTTTAACGCACCCTGCAAAAACGGAGATATCATCAAACATCACAGAGGCAAGTTGGGCAGCATATCTCGAAAACCATTTTAACCGAGATCTGTTGGCCAATCAGAACATGAACAATCCTTTCCTTGTGCGAGCCCAGGACGACGGCAATAGGTTACAATGGTGCCCAATTGACCAGGACACGGCGGGAGACGCGGATTATATTTCCTTGGTACCCATAATAAAGCGGCAAATAAAGAAAGGTAGAAGGGAAGGCGCTCCGGGTCCAAATGGGATCCCGCCCGTCCTCTTCAAACAAGATATGGATTACTGGGCAGCGGCACTTGAACCTCTCTTTCGGGAGATCAGACACACAAACATCTTGCCAGATACTTGGAAGGGCTCCATTATTGCCCCCATATACAAAGCAGGGGATAGGGGCCTTCCTCAAAATTACCGGTTAGTTGCCCTAATCGATAACGATGCGAAGTATTTCGCAGGTCTAATTTTGGAAGAACTAAAAGAATGGGCTACGAGGAAATCTCTCATACCTGTCAATCAAACAGGCTTTGTTAAATCAGTGGGGACGACAACAAACATACTGACGATGGGTATGCTTATTGATAAGGCAGAGACAAAAAAACTGCCTCTGCACCTCTGCTATATAGACTACAAAGCAGCATTCGATAACATTAATCGTAACCTACTATGGACAAAACTCAATGATTGGGGTATCCCAAAAGGCTTGTTGGAGTTGTTAATTAATTTACATACAGACACTTGGATTCAGATCAAGGTGGGGGACGGCTCAATGTTGTCAAGGCGGATACAAACTAATAATGGCCTCAAGCAGGGCTGCGTGCTGGCCCCCACATTGTTCAACCTGTTCCTGGGGGACTTGGTGCCCCTACTAAACAACTGCAATTCACACTCGCCAAAATTAGGAGGCCTCAATTTACCATGCCTCTTATATGCAGACGACCTGGTGTTAATAAGCCACACAAGAGTTGGGCTTCAAAATCTTCTGAATATGACCCAGAAATATTCTGAGTTAAATGATTTAACAGTGAACCTCGAGAAAACGCAAACAATGACAATCAATAACAACAAAAAGAAGAAAGTTTTCTTGTGGTTCTGGAACAACACCCGAATTAAAGACACCTCGTCGTATAAATATCTAGGCGTGAAGATTGACAGTGGCGGCCAATTCAGCGAACAAAGGGCTAGCATAAGAGGCAAAGGCACTGTTCTGGCAATTGCCTTAAAAACATTAAATAACAACCTCTCCGGCCCTTCTCTGTCCCCCTTACTACATGTGATACGTGCCAAACTGTTACCAACACTAACATATGGGAGTGAGGTCCATCGAGGCAGAGATGCCGTTATACTTGACAGCACAATCGTGTCGGCATATAGAATCATCTTCAGCCTTCCAAGGCGATCCTCCCCAGCACAGATCAGACTGGAGTTTGGAATTCGGTCACAGCTATTGGCACGACAGGGGGCATATATCTGCTCCTGGGATAAAATAAGAAAAACGACCGAAGGGACGCTGAACGAATATCTATGGAAAGAGCTAGAACAGACCCAAAATTCACCAGCTGCAAAACACCTTGAAAAAAGCATAAGGAACACCGGGTTGGCAGGGCTCTGGGCGTCCCCTGTAGATCATAAAACATTCAACAAACTGGTGAAAAAATCGATCAAGCTACAGTCATGGGTTCAGGATAAAGCCATCCTATCAAAAAGATCTCATGCTTGGATGGTATTAAATACATACCTGACACAAGCCTCCCAGCCTTACCTTGCCTTAGGTTACACAAAAAGAATCAAACTGTGCTTTTTAAGATATAGATTGGGATTGTTACCATGCATCCTCCATCTTCCTCACTGGCTGAGACCGAAAGCAGGCACATTATGCAGGTTATGCGGCAAAGGGGCAGAAGACATGCTGCACCTGCTATGCTCGTGTGAGGAACTGCACGAAGAAAGGAAGCTCCTGCTGAAACGCCATTTCATTCTACAGGGGGTACGCACACGAAGGAATGCAGTGCTAACCTGCTTTTCAGGACAGGACCCTCAGCTGAGCTGTAGATTTGTGAAATTTTTAAAAGTAGTAGAAAAAAAACTACCAAAAACTGATCCATGATTAACTCAGCAAAACAGGACATTTGATTTAACTTACACAGATGAATTATTTATGCTGTAGATTTGTAACAAATTTTATTATGTGTTATTGTATCGCATTGGTTTTAATTAACTGTGCAATAAATTATAAACCGTAACCGTATGCATAACAGAATGACAACAATAAACCAAATTGAGTTCATTCCAGACATTTTCAAGAAGGGGGTCATACACTCAGAACACACCACACTCCACACTGCTTGTTACAGCAAGCCATTCTCACACAAAAAAACATAGTTTACTTACTGAAACAAGTACTTCACAAGTATTTCAGTTCACAACCACATACAACAAACAAAACAATTAACCCACAAATCAACACTTAGGACAAAGCAAGAGACAGCCCACAGACTGTACTCAAACCAAACCATTTGTAAATACCAATTGTAGGTCATATTTACAAACGAAAGGACTCTAAAAAAAATGGTACAAAGATTACACCAAGACAAATAGACAGCCAAAAGACTGCCATGTTCAAAAAGACAGGTTCGCGCCTCAGATCTTTTCCAATAATACACCAAATTACCAGTTGGGCTGACAGAACACTCAAAAGCGCTCCATGTCACCACTTATGAATTTTACTAAGTGCCCTGATCCGGATCCGTTTTATATATATATATATTTTGTTCCATGTTGTACTAGTCAGCATGAAAGAAATAAAAAAAATGTAATATACCTAAACCTATTTAGGTATCCCCTCTAGGGGAATCAGCTGAGTAATTCCTAAATCCATATTGGTACCTCTAAGACAGAAACACTTTCTACGAAGTGTGCTAAAAACAGGCATGCCAAGAATATTGTAGCATATACAATATTATTCACCAATGGGCACTTAACTCAATGTGTGCCATTCAAGTTTTCAAAATTTTGAGAAAAATCTCCTCATTACCTGCCTTCATTTGCTGCAGCAAACAAACAAACAAGCCAAAAGCTTGGCCAAGTCATTCCAAAAAGTGTTGCTACAGCAACCTTACCAAACCAAAGTCTCCAGCTTACTCTGCCAAGTTCTGAGTGACCTAATGGTCGTTTTAAAATACTCACGCCAAAGAAGTTCTCAGTTGGGAGCGGCAAACACTTGGAGGGTCAAATCAGGAAAACCAGAAACACATTGGGCTGCAAGGACCAAGAATCTCCGTGCGCAGGGTACATCCTCAGTAGATTCCTCTCTTCTGTCAAGACCACTCCCTTGAATAGCCGCTTCTCCGATGAGGTCCACGTCGGGTGCTAATTTGTAGAAATCAAAAACCTTTAAAGAGCTTCACTGATGCACCTGGTCCTTAAACCAACAAAGAAGAGATTGGCACGGAAGCTGGAATAGTAAAACACAAGTTTATTAACCTCACATGAGGGAGACTGACCTCACATGAGGGAGACTGCGTCAATACGGTACCCTCAGGCCACTGTAATGAGACAGTCTAAGGAGTACAGAGAACATGGGTCTTATATATACATTTGTTGCATAGTCAGCATGAGACCAAGGGAAGGTACTGGCACATACAAGAATATTTATTGACTAATATGGGTATACAAAAATTGCTTGCTCAACAAAGTGGGAGGAGAGACATTTCTCCTTACATCAGTAAAAACAGCCTGACAGTTATACACTAAGAGCAGGTGTATTCTGGCAGCTACAGGTATTTCTGAACATGTGCAAGGCTCTGGCTCAGTGCTGAAGGAATTAACTATATCACATGACACAAGCAGAATACAAGGGCAGTCAACAGTGAAGAGGGAGAAAGCACATTGCTAGCACATGGCTAACTAAAATGGCTGCCACAAACAAAATGGCTTCAGCTGATGCTATCAGCCATGGCAGCTAGTTTTCCACACCCCTGCACTATCCAAACACCACTGCACTACCCAAAACCCTTAAACACTACCCCCAGGACAACCCCCTACACTACACAAACACCACTGCGCTACCCTAAACCCTAAATCTACCCCCAGCACGACCCCCTACACAACCCAAACACCACTGCACTACCCTAAACCCTAAATCTACCCCCATCATGACCCCCTACACTACACAAACACCACTGCACTACCTTATACCCTAAAATACTACCCCCAGCATGACCCCTTATACTACTCGAACACCACTGCGCTATCCTAAACCCTAAGACACTTCCGCCAGCATGACCCCATACACTACACAAACAGCAGTGCACTACCCTAAACCCTAAAACACTACCCCCAGCATGACCCCCTACACTACCCGAACACCACTGCACTACCCAAAAGCCTAAATCTACCCCCAGCACAAACCCCTACACTACGCAAAGACCACTGCACTACCCTGAACCCTAAAAACACTACCTCCAGCAAGACCCCCTACACTGCACAAACACCACTGCACTACCCTAAACCCTAAAACACTACCCCCAGCACAACCCCCTACACTACCCAAACACCACTGCACTACCCTACACCCTAAAACACTACCCGCAGCACGACTCCTACACTACACAAACACCACTGCACTACCCTAAACCCTAAAACACTACCCCCAGCACAACCCCCTACACTACCCAAACACCACTGCACCACCCTACACCCTAAAACACTACCCGCAGCACGACCCCTGAACTACACAAACACCACTGCACTACCCTAAACCGTAAAACACCACCCCCAGCACGACCCCCTTCACTACCCAAACACAACGGCACTACACTAAACTCAAAAACACTACCCCAGCTCGACCCCCTACACTACCCAAACACCACTGTACTACCCTAAACCCTAATACATGAACCCCTACCCTACACAAACACCACTGCACTACCCTAAACCCTAAAACACTACCCCCAGCACGACCCCCTACACTACTCAAACACCACTGCCCTACCCTAAACACTAAAACACTACCCCTACGCTACACAAACACCACTGCACTACCCTAAACCCTAAAACACTATCCCCAGAACGACCCCCTACACTACCCAAACACCACTGCAACACCCTAAACCCTAACAAAACTATCCCCAGTACGACCCCCTACACTACACAAACACCACTGCACTACCCTAAACCCTATAACACTACCCCCAGCAGTACCCCCTACACTACCCAAACACAACTGCACTACCCTAAAACCCTAAAACACTACCCCCAGCATGACCTCCTACACTACACAAACACCACGGCACTACCCTAAACCCTAAAACACTAACCCCAGCAGTACCCCTACACTACCCAAACACAACTGCAATACCCTAAACCCTAAAAAATAACCCCCAGCATGACCCCCTACACTACAAAAACACCACTGCACTACCCTACTGCACTACCCTAAACCCTAAAACACTACCCCTACACTACACAAACACCACTGCACTACCCTAAACCCTAAAACACTACCCCCAGCACGACCCCCTGCACTACCCAAACACCAATGCAATACCCTAAACCCTAAAACACTACCACCAGCACGACCCCCTACACTACACAAACACCACTGCACTACCCTAAACCCTAAAACACTACCCCCAGCAGTACCCCCTACACTACCCAAACACAACTGCACTACCCTAAAACCCTAAAACATTACCCCCAGCATGACCCCCTACACTACACAAACACCACGGCACTACCCTAAACCCTAAAACACTACCCCCAGCAGTACCCCCTACACTACCCAAACACAACTGCACTACCCTAAAACCCTAAAACACTACCCCCAGCATGATCCCTACACTGCACAAACACCACAGCACTACCCTAAACCCTAAAACACTAACCCCAGCAGTACCCCCTACACTACCCAAACACAACTGCATTACACTAAACCCTAAAACACAACCCCCAGCATGACCCCCTACACTACACAAACACCACTGCACTACCCTACTGCACTAACCTAAACCCTAAAACACTACCCCCAGGATGACCCCCTAAACTACCTAAACACCACTGCACTACCCTAAACCCTAAAACACTACCCCCAACATGACCCCTTGCACTACCCAATCACCAATGCAATACCCTAAACCCTAATACACCACCCCCAGCACGACCCCCTACACTGCACAAACACCACTGCGCTACCCTAATCCCTAAATCTACCCCCAGCACGACCCCCTACACTACACAAACACCACTGCACTACCCTAATCCCTAAATCTACCCCCAGCATGACCCCCTACACTACACAAACACCACTGCACTACCCTAAACCCTAAAACACTTCCCCCAGCATGACCCCCTACACTACACAAACACCACTGCACTACCCTAATCCCTAAAACACTACCCCAAGAATGACCCCGTACACTACCAGAACACAACTGCGCTACCCTAGACCCTGAGACTCTTCCCCCAGCATGACCCCCTACACTACACAAACACCACTGCACTACCCTAAACCCTAAAACACTACCCCCAGCACGACACCCTACACTACTCAAACATAACTGCACTACCCTTAACCCTAAAACACTACCACCAGCATGACTCCCTACACTACCCAAACACCACTGCACTACCCGAAACCCTAAATCTACCTCCAGCACAACCCCCTACACTACACAAACACCACTGCACTACCCTAAACCCTAAAACACTACCCAAACACCACTGCACTGCCTTAATCCACAAAACACTACCCCCAGCACGACCCCCTACACTACACAAACACCACTGCACTACCCTAAACCCTAAAACACTATCCCAGCACTACCCCCTACACTACCCAAACACCACTGCACTACCCTAAACCCTAACACACTACCCCAGCACGACACACTACACTGCCCAAACACCACTGCACTACCCTAAACCCTAAAACCCTATCCCCAGCACGACTCCCTACACTACACAAACACCACTGCACTATCCTAAACCCTAAAACACTATCCCCAGCACGACTCTCTACACTACCCAAACACCACTGCACTACACTAAACCCTAATCTACCCCCAGCATATCCTTCCACACTGCACAAACACCACTGCACTACCCTAAACCCTAAAACACTACCCTAATATGAACTCCTACACTACCCAAACACCACTGCACTACCCTAAACCATAAAACACTAACCCCAGCATAACCCCCTACACTACCCAAACACCACTGCACTACCCTAAACCGTAAAACACTACACCCAGCACAACCCCCTACACTACCCATACACCACTGCACTACCCTAAACCCTAAAACACTACCCCCAGCACAACCCCCTACACTACTGCACTACCCTAAACTCTAAAACACTACCCCCAGCACGACCCCTACACTACCCAAACACCACTGCACTACCCTAAACCCTAGAAAAGAAACCCCCACCCCATGCCCAATCCCCCTTACCTCTCACTCCTCGTGGTTCCTCTCTCCTCGTGGTTCCTGCTTCACGTCGTCTCTGAGGGGCGGTGCACGTCGTTGTGAGGAAACGGAACAGACTCTGTTTCCTTACAACGATGTGGATCATCTACATGTTTTTTAGAACGCATGGTCATTTACCATACATACCTTTACAACGAAATTCATTGTAAAGGCATGCGTGGTAAATGACCATGAGTTCTAAACAAATGCGTAGTAGTGACTTCGCGATGTACAACACATGCGTGATAATGCATGCGTTGTAATGGTATCGCGAAGTAAAAAAGTAGTTGTAACGGCTGTTTACCGATCGAAGCTAGCCCCTGTTCTTCAGTGAGTCGTTTATTTGATAAATTAGGAGGAAGGAATGTGTTTTTTTTACCGAAAAGTGCATTCCCGGCTGTTGTATTGTGAAAGTGTCTGCGTGGCCTGGTTTTACTTCCGGTGAGAGAGTGGAAGAGTCTGTTTGGATCTGAAGGAGTTCTGTTGATGTACGGGGGCGGCGCAACACGTCATCAGCAAACACAGCTAATGGAAAGCGTCCTCCCTGAAGTGTGGAGCAGTACCATGAGAGGTCAACGAATCTGCGTCCCACCGCAGTATGACCGTACCACGTGACCCATGTGCCGCCTCCAGGGTACAGGAGGCAGAAGCAGCATCGCAGGTCCTCTTGAAGACCGTTGTAGCACTAATTCTACATTTTGGAACTAGGACATTTTAACCTCGTTGTTCCTGCCAGATACAAAGAGAAGATCCTGTGTTATTCAGTGCCCTTGTTACCTTTTTTGTGGGTTGTGGTGCTTGTCAATTCGCTGCACCGCCGGTGCACACGACTGGGCAACCCACCTCGTGTGCCATCTGCAAGGCCTCTGCTCTCGGATCACTGGTTTCGGTTTCTGGAGTGGCAACATAAACAGTTGCTCCCAAAGGACTAGCCTGAACACTTAGATGAATATCCCCTGCACCAGCATTCCACGGAAATTCTTTCCTAGCTCTCCCACATCGACGAGGACGTCATAATAGCACGGCTCCGCTCGCGACACCGTATGACGTCATCGGAGCCATAAGAGGACCTCGTCGGCGTGCTGATGTCAGTTCCACCCATTTTTTCCGTGCCACCGAGGAAAACAGGCAGACCGAGACATTTTCACATGTATACATAGTATATATACATATATATATACAAATGCATAACCAATAAAGGCATAAAGAAATAGCAACAGATCAATAATTTCTCACTATTAAAACATATGCATGATTGAGACATATTTAAAACATTCATGCCAAACAGTAAAAGCATCTTTTTGGTAGAAACAGGTGGACAACGGGGAGGCGGGTGGGACAGTGAGGAACCCACAGGCAGATACTGTATCCACCAGAAAAAGCGTTACCGAAGGTAAGTAACTTGTTTTTCTGATGGCTACTTCTGCCTGTGGATTCCTCACCTTTTGAATAGAATCCCCAAGCCGCACCTCACCTGGAGGAGGGTGCCCACCTCACTAGACCAAAAAAACTTGCAAAACAGATCAAGCAAAAAGGCCATCCCTCCTAACCTCCGAATCCAATAATAATCAAATAATTTTTTGTCGAAATTATAATGAAAATAATACTTTAAAAATACTTTTATTAACATATGTAGACAAACACTTAAAGGAAAAGTTTTATTTATAATTAATTTAAAGATATTTCATACTTTACAAATCACGCCGAAGTTGCGACTCCATAGCGACTTTTCAAAATGGCTACCAGAATGCGCGCAGCCATCGTGTAGGTTGCATATGATAGTGTTATATTGTTGAGGGACTGCATGTATGAGTAATTGTATGGGTGAATGAGTGGATGTGTGTGTAGACCTAGGAATCAGTCAGTGCGTATTTAGTACCTGGTAATGGTGTGTCTATTTTTTCGAAAATGGTAGCCTGTATTTTAGAGTGGGTGTATCAAAGGTTATATTAAGGTGTGAGGAGGTGCATCAGATTTTCACATGGATAATGTCATCAGTGATGTCATTTGACATGTCAACAGTGATGTCATCAGTGATGTCACTGACCATGTCATGAATGATGTAATATGTGACGTCATCAGCAGTGCATTGCTGGGGCACGAGTTATAGTTCGCTGAACTAACTATAACGCCGGAATTTTTATGTTTTTATACAAGTGAAATGTCCAACTAACTATTACGTTCCTGAAACCTATGGTTTTTTTCAGTGAATATATATATATATGACTCCGGAAATGGGCCTCTGTGTTTTGTGTCACGGCAGTGAATTGATGGGCTTCTTCGTGCCCGTTGTTTAAAGAGGCCGCCCTGAAGGGTTGGAGGCTCCGATGCTCGAAGGATGTTTGATGGATTAAATACAGGAGCATGACCCACTCGCTGCTGACTTGCCTTCAAGGAGATGCTAAAATAGCGAAAATAGCAGCAGCCTGGAAGGGATTTGGTGAGAATGACTTTCTGTACGAATCGTTCCGGAGGAAAAACATTTATCAAGGGAACCGGAATAAATATGCATTAAGCTGAAAGTAAGAACTTTCATGACTGTGTTCCATTTGGATTTTATTAACATGAATGCATTTCAAAGTAAGAAAGTATAATATGATTTATGCAAACTAAACGAGAACTTTCATAATACTTGCACTAATTTGAACTTTAAAATGCATTATGGGAGATGTATTGCGCATAAGTCATGTGACCCAGGACTTTTAAATACATGCACGTATGCACTTGGCCAATCGTTTCCTCCCGTGATCAAGGCATAACGCTGAAACGCGTAGGGTGAAAGGAAGCATATGGTGCTGTTTAAACCTTGATTAAAATGAGCTGACTCCGGAAATGGGCCTCTGTGTTTTGTGTCACGGCAGTGAATTGATGGGCTTCTTCGTGCCCGTTGTTTCAAGAGGCCGCCCTGAAGGGTTGGAGGCTCCGATGCTCGAAGGATGTTTGATGGATATATATATATATATATATATATATATATATATTATCTACTGGCGGTCGCAAGTAGATAGTTATAGAGTTATAGTTAGGACCGTGTTTCCATAGGAAATCCGCAACATACTATTTGGAATAACTTTGGCGCCGGTTGACGAATCTTCGCGAAATTTTCAAAATAGGTGGGGCTCTCCGCTCAGCTCCTACCCTGAAAGTCTCGGGGGGATTCGTTAAAGGGGGCTGAGAAAAAAGGGGGTCCCAAAACACGTTTTCGCCATGCAATTTTCCATAGGGACCTTTAGTTGAAGGTACAGCCCGAACAGCTGAACAGAATTACTTGAAATTTGGCAAAGAGGTAGTCCTCAGGTCAGGGATGTGCCTTTTGCATATGTGGAGTCAATCTGTTCAGTAGTTCCTGAGAAAATTGCAGTTAAAAGTACATAAATATCTATAGGCGTGCACCGTGCGTGCACGCTAACGTGCGCGAGCGTAATTCTGATTGGTGGTTACATGGCAGTCAACGTTCGTATCGGTCGAAATCAGGAAGTGTCGCCCGCCATTTTGTTTGTTTTCAGTGCGAGAGTGAAAAAAGGAAGGTGGCAAACGTGAAAAGGGGGCAGGGTAGAGAGTTCCTGACCCCCTAGCCTTTGTCAGGGGGTCCCTGAAGGACCCCGAAGGCAGAAAAAAACATTTACATTTTTTTTTTTTAAATCGCGGAGTGCGCGCACGGTGCGCGCATGGTGCGCGCACGGTGAAAAACCATTAATATATAAAAAATATAATAATACATACATAACTTAGCATTTAAAAAAACGTACAAATTCACTGAAAAAACCATAGGTTTCACACACGTTATAGTTAGGAATTAGCATTTAAAAAACCTTGCAAATTCACTTAAAAAACCATAGGTTTCACACATGTTATAGTTAGCTGGACATTTCACTCGTAAAAAACCAATGAAATTCCCACGTTATAGTTAGTTCAGGTAACTATAACTCGCGCGACCGCAATCCACAATGTGTCATTTCAGATGTCATCATTGATGTCATCAGTGATGTCACTGAGCATGTCATGAGTGATGTAATATGTGACGTCATCAGCAGTGCATTGTGGGCGCGCGAGTTATAGTTACCTGAACTAACTATAACGTGGGAATTTCATTGGTTTTTTACGAGTGAAATGTCCAGCTAACTATAACATGTGTGAAACCTATGGTTTTTTAACGAATATATATATGTATTGATATATATATATGTATATTACCTACTGGCGGTCGCCAGTAGGTAGTTATAGTTAGGACCCCTTTTCCATAGGAAATCCGCAACATTCTATTTTGAATAACTTTGGCGCCGGTCGATGAATCCTCGCGAATTTCTCAAAATAGGTGGGGCGCTACGCTCCGCTCCTACCCTGAAAGTCTCGGGGGGATCCGTCAAGCGGGGGCTGAGATAAAAGGGGGGTCCCAAAACGCGTTTTTCCCATGCATTTTTCCATAGGACCTTTAGAACGAGCTACAGCCCGAACGGCTGAACAGAATTACTCGAAATTTGGCAGAGAGGTAGTCCCTAGGTCAAGGAAGTGCCTTTTGTAGGTTTGGTGTAAATCTGTTCAGTAGATTCTGAGAAAATAGCCTTTAAATCAATATATATATATGAGCCCGCTTACGGTACGCTTACCGTACGCTTACCGTAAGCGTACGGTGGCGTGCGCGAGCGCGATTCTGATTGGCTCTTAGATCTTAGTAAACATTCGAATCGGCCGAAACCAGGAAGCGGCGGCCGCCATTTTGTGTATTTCACTCTGAAAAAAAAGAGTGAAAACAAGAAAAGGGGGCAATGAGGAGAGTTACAGACCCCCTAACATTTGTAAGGGGGTCAAAGAAGGACAGAAAAGTACAAAAAAAACATTTATTGATTTTTAAAAAAATCACGGGGTACGCGTACGGTAAGCTTACGGTAAGCGTACGGTAAAAAAAATAAAAAAAAATAAATGAAAAGCAGATTTAAGAGTTTAGATATTAGGGAGCTCTAAAAAGAGCTGTTGTGTTTATGAAGTCATTTTTTTAGTGGTACCTACAAGTAAGTACCGATGCAGAGTCTAAGGTTCAAAAGGAAGACTCTGTTCCCTTCATCATTGAAGTGCACACCATCTCCTCTATAAATGTCTTGCATGTCATAACGCAAGTTGTTGTGGTAAATGGCACCCATACCATAGTCACGGAGGAAAGCAGAAACAGATTTGTTGACGTGCTTTCTTGCTTTGTCAATCTGTGGACAGAAATGATTGGACCAGTTCCATTTTTGCCTTTGGCATATGTTGGAAAACACAAAGGCAGTTTTAGGGAAAAGTGAAAACAGTTGTGCAAAGGTGTCCTTCATAAGCATTTCCAGACCTACCCCAGTCAAAGTGCCTAGGTCATTGCCACCACAGTGCACTATTATGAGGTCAGGGTGTTGGATTTGCATGAAGGATTTCACCAATGGCATCAATTGGTGCCACTTTAACCCTCTCTGACCAATCCATTTAATGTCTACATTTGGCAAAGCAAGGTCTCTCACCATATCTGTTTTCTCTGCAAACTTTTCACTCCAGAAGACATAGCTGTGCCCTACAATCCACACTGTGAACATCTTCAAAGGAGATCTGGATGCACTCAGGAGGTGTCTTTCAGTAGAATGGCAATATGAAAAGAAAGACAGTTTGGAAATGGAGGCATACATATTTTTTTCAAAACAAAAAGAACTGATTGGCTGTTTCATACCATTCTAGAATAAAAACTAGGCTGTATGTGTAAATTAATAGAAGCATGTTTTGTATTGGTACAAAAAAATGTGTAACCAAAGAACAGTACTATGGATTTGCTGTTAGGTTTGAAAAGTCAAGCACTCTTGCTCTGTGGAATTGAAACATTGTTTGGCGAACTTCTGACCTAACTCAACACAGCAGTGTTCCATGAGCTGTTGCTATGGTAGCAGGCAGAAGTCAAGTTGGGGGAAGGGTACTAGGCAGAAGTCAAGTTGGGGGAAGGGTACTTTTGGAAAAGGGTTGGTTTTCAACCAATAGAAATGTGTGATTACATTTGAAAAAAAGGGGGAAGCACTGAGATTTGAAACTTACATGTATATGTGTGGAAAAATAGAGGGAAAGTTTGCCATTATCTGGTTCTGCTGAGAGGAGAGAGGTGAACACAACAGAGATCCTGGCTCTGATAATCTGCTGTTTGAGTGTCACATTTCTTTCACAACTAACTAATTTTAAAGGTGAGTTTACAGTTTGAGAGGGGATGTATGTGGTAACTTAAGAAATGAATAATAGAAATGGAAATTGTTTTTGTTGTAGTTGCGTTTATCATTTTCTGTTTTGGGAGAAATTTAAATGTGAGGAACATGTAAAATAATATGGAGTATGTTTTCACAATAAATTAAGGTGTACTGGAAAAAAAAAGAATAGTTTAAGGGTTTGAGGTTGGACTCAGTAATGCAAATACATTCAGCATCACTAAGGCTGGTTGCCCTTGCTGGAGTGTAGGCAGTCACCGAGAATACACATGGTGGTGGTCTGAAAAAACAGTTTGGACATGTGCATTTAAAAAAATCAAAAAAAGTGGTTTCATAATGTGTCAGTCTGTAAAAGTGATTTTCACTTGCCCCGAAAAAAAAAGAGCAGTAAGTGTGCTTTCAAATTGGCAAAGAAATTTCGTTTTGGGACTAATGTGAAAACATGACTCTGTGTGCAGAGAGGAATTATAGGCAGAGATTTATTGCGTATTGCTCTGGTGATTTCACAGTTGCATTAGATGGAAAGGGGGAGTGAATTTTTGGGGGAAGAAGCAGACTCTTAGCACACACCCATGTGCTTGCCATGTATAATCATGCACAGTATTTACAAGCGAGTGGGGTTTTCAGGTTTCAGTCTGTAATGCAAATACATTCAGCATCACTAAGGCTGGTTGCCCTTGCTGGAGTGTAGGCAGTCACCGAGAATACACATGGTGGTGGTCTGAAAAAACAGTTTGGACATGTGCATTTAAATAAATCAAAAAAAGTGGTTTCATAATGTGTCAGTCTGTAAAAGTGATTTTCACTTGCCCCGAAAAAAAAAAGAGCAGTAAGTGTGCTTTCAAATTGGCAAAGAAATTTCGTTTTGGGACTAATGTGAAAACATGACTCTGTGTGCAGAGAGGATTTATAGGCAGAGATTTATTGCGTATTGCTCTGGTGATTTCACAGTTGCATTAGATGGAAAGGGGGAGCCATTTTTTGGTGCAGAAGCAGACTCTTAGCACACACCCATGTGCTTGCCATGTATAATCATGCACAGTATTTACAAGCGAGTGGGGTTTTCAGGTTTCAGTCTGTAATGCAAATACATTCAGCATCACAGAGTCATGTTTTCACATTAGTCCCAAAACGAAATAGTTAGGAATTAGCATTTAAAAAACCTTTGAAATTCACTGAAAAAACCATGGGTTTCACACACGTTATAGTTAGGAATTAGCATTTAAAAAACCTTAGAAATTCAATGAAAAAACCAAAGGTTTCACACATGTTATAGTTAGCTGGACATTTCACTCGTAAAAAACCATTGAAATTCCCCCGTTATAGTTAGTTCAGCTAACTATAACTCGCGCGCCCGCAATGCACTGCTGATGACGTCACATATTACATCACTCATGACATGGTCAGTGACATCACTCATGACATCACTGATGACATCTCAAATGACATCACTGATGACATCATCCTTGTGATAGAGTGGCAGACCTCCTCTCACCCTAATATCACCTTTGATACACACATTCAAAAATAGAAACTAAAATTTTCAAAACAATGGACATACCAATACCAGTTACAACAACCTATTCAGTAATTCTAAGATCCACATACACATCCACTCATTCACCAACAGTCCTATACAGTCACTCATACATGTACTCACTCATCATATGTACTCATACACCTATACATCCTGTTACACAACGCCACTCATCCATAGAGTTACTCACACACATAGTCACTCATGCTAATAAAGAATCAAACATCCATTTACTTGCATATACAGTTATACACACACCACCACACTTACTTCTACAGAAACTTACACATACTTAGTCTTTTAAACAATCACTTATAGAAACACATACTTATTCATACAGGAACTCTTCCAATCTCTCACTCTCACCTATACTCACTTATATTCACCAATAGTCACATATACTAGTTTAAAACATATGTAGTTACTCATAAAGACACTATTGAGACAGTCATTCACTCACTAGCACACCCATGCACACACTCATCCACCCATACAGTCCTGCACACATGCTGTCTTCAACACATACAAACAGTGAGTCACTCATTCATGCACCTATGCACTACATAATAACCCCCACCGAACCATGAAGACACTCAGACACTCATACTGATACTCAAAAAACCAACTAATAACCTATATAGACACTCATGTAGCTACTCACCAACCCATGCAGCCACTTATACACAAAGTGAGAGACTGATACAGATATTTACATATTTAAACATTACTCACTAAGCCATGTATTCACTATGATACACTTAATCAGTCAGTTACACAATCAATTTTTCAAAAACAAATCATCCATTTAGACACTTATATACCCATTTATTCTTCCATCGACCTTGAGATATACATATATAAAACATATTTAATTTTCAGAAAAACCCACATTCACTGGATGATGTCATCAGTGATGTCATTTGAGATGTCATCAGTGATGTCATGAGTGATGTCACTGACCATGTCATGAGTGATGTAATATGTGACGTCATCAGCAGTGCATTGCGGGCGCGCGAGTTATAGTTAGCTGAACTAACTATAACGGGGGAATTTCAATGGTTTTTTACGAGTGAAATGTCCAGCTAACTATAACATGTGTGAAACCTTTGGTTTTTTCATTGAATATATATATATATAAATCCTACAGCAGATCATCAAATAAGCCCCCTAGTTTCTAAAGGAAAAGCATATATTGACTTGCCTATAACTTTGGCATTGTTTGACGAATCTGCAAGAAATGTTTCCCAAAAAGTGTCAAAGTAGGTTCTGTGTGTCATGGAAAGTTTGAGGGTGATCCATGCAGTGGGGACAGAGAAATAGGGGCACAAAATAAGGGTGCCTTTGTTACACATCACAGATATTGCTGATTATTTTGACATACTACTGCATGGTACAAAGGTCTTACATTCGTTGACATGTTATAGCCTATGTGATACATTTTCTATGGCACTCTCCCAGGTGCTGCTTCCTACTTAGTACATTATATCCGAGTTACACTTTGTTTACCCCTACTTCCCGCCTCCTCACTCATGTTGCTGTGTGTTTACCTTCCCAGCCTGTCTGGAGAGTCCCGACTATTCAGACGCTATGTGGAAGGGCTATTTTATGTGTTCAGTCCTCGTTTTGTGCAGACCTAAGGTGTTGTACAAGGGGTTCCCAGAAATCCCTGGGTCTAGAGGCCTGTGGTAACTCCTCTGTATATTTCTCCAGTGACTCTTTGCAATAGGTCATATCCGCAATCCAGTCCTTGTGTCGTGGCGGGCGCCTGCTACCCCATCTTAGGGCTATGCGTCTCTGCCAGCAATAGTGCCACAGCTAGAAGCTTTCGTCTCTTAGCCAGCCGAATCTTATAGATACCCAGCAGGCACACCAGCGGAGTGTCAGGTACATGCCCTGCCAGCATTAGCGTGAGGACACTAGTGATGTCTTGCCAATATTGTCGGAGTTGGGGGCATGCCCATGCCCATGCCATATGCAGAAAATTCTCTCCAGAAGCGCCACATCTGTGGCACTTGTCTTCCAGTCGCAGTCCATATTTGTGCAATTTCGCCGGAGTGTAATATCATGGTGTTTGAATTTAAAATGTATGATGCGCAGGTTGCAGTTTGATGTAAGCAACTGCAACTGTGCACAACTGTAGTCCCAGTCTCCTTCAGTTATAGAGCCCCCTACTGCTTCTTCCGATCTTTGTAATGATTTATTTAGAGCTTGACTCTGTTCTCCCTGGCTGCCGTTATACAATCGTGTCACCATGCGTTCTCGTGTGGTTGATGTTAGCATGATTTGCAATGCATTCAGTTGTGGTGGTTCATCTGGGAATGTGGCATATAATTCAGTAACTGCCATACGCAGGCGCAAATATGCAAATATTTTTAGTGGCGTGCGATGCACACTGAGGGTCGTCTAGTGGTATAAATTGGCTGTGTGGAAATATGTTACCCATAGTTCTTAGACCCATGTCTCTCAGTAAAGTTTGTAAGTCCTCAAGGTTCCTATTTTTTATTTTTTCCAAAATTTTACCATAGTATAGTTATATTTCCCTTCTCTTTCCTCAGTCCCCAGAAATACAGTCCTGATGAGACCCGGTATTTAAAAGTGGGTCGAAACGCCGTTGACAACAAAATAAGAGACAGCCTTGACTGAATTACTGTATATTGTATATAAACTGTCCTTATAATCCTTTTTTCCAATAACCTTCTATACTTTCGTTTTTTCTTGTTTGGTCACATTATAAAAGGTTATGGTTTTTTCACTGGGGCTCACTTTGCACTGCGAATGTAAGAAAGAGAGGTATTGTGTATATATAAAGTGTTTTTAAATGTGATTTAAAAAGTGTATATTAAATAAAGACCTCGGCTGAGGCTTGGTAGATTTCAAAAAGAAAATAGGTCGTGTGTGGGCTTACTGTGATTATTATTGATTTGGTCTTATTTTATTTTTCATTCCTTATTGTTCTTGACTTACACGTGCGAGATTAACTCAAAAACAACCATTGATGTTGTATGTAACAGATGAATATCTTTAAATGAGTTCCTTGTGAATGTTGTTTGTAGTACATCATACACCTACAAGGGCGTGGCCAAGTAGCATGGCCGGCAGGACGTGAGCTTCTTCAGCTCCGGCCGATCAGCCGCTAAAATCCTGATTCCACCTTCTACTGAACGCCTGCAAGAACGCTCGGAGAGCGACTGAGGTCCCCCACACGTCGTGGGTGACTGGAGGCTTTGTGGGCTTCGTTAGTGGTCTCCTGCTGCCTGGAGAGGCTCCGGACCCGCCTGCCTGGTGGGGCGCGATCACGCGAGCTCGGGGATGAGGCCTGCGTCTCCCTGAGCGCCACTCGGAAGCGGTGTAACCCGATCTGCTCGCCTCTGTATGCCTGGCTGTGGTGGTGGGGGTGCCCGACGCGATCTGGGGTCCCTCGGAGCTGGTCAGAAGCGCTGATGACCGTGTAGGACTGGAGCGGCTGAGGAGACACGAGGACCGCGAAGCGGCGCCCCTCCCCCCCCCCGACTGCGGTGGAGCTGAAAGCGGTGACGGCATTCGACAGTGCTGGTGCTCTTAAGCCGTGTGGGCGCGGTGCCTGATCCCGCTGGGGACTGCCTGGGGACCTGCCTGGATAAGCAAAATCGTTCGCCCCTGTCTCCCTCCTGGGCGGTGGTGACCGGAGGCGGATTGAGCTGTGAGGAGATTGCAGGAGAGGTCGGCCGGGAGCTGGGGTTCGCCGGCGGCTGCCCGGGAGAGAGGGAGGTTCGTGATAACTCTATCCCTGAAATGCTGCGGTGAGTTGGGCTGGAACGGGGCGCGTGTGCCGACAGTGGCTCTGAGGGCCTATTAGACGGGTCGTGGCTGCTGTGTGACGGGGCTGAAGATCTGCGCTGTGTTGAGGGACGACCACAGATTGGGCCTGCGGCTGCGGACCTGCCTGTGTACGGAGCACCGGCTGCTGATCCCTGGGTACGAAGAAGGAGGCTTGCAGCTTGGTGGGCGGCCTGTGGGCTCGGGGGGACTGAATGACGTGGGGGTGCTGCCGCCCCGGATGCCCTCCCCTGGTACCTCTGGTGTAGTTGTTCTCCCTGGGCCCAGCTGCGGTTTGAGGAGTGGAGCGGATTAGCTGAGGACTGGGGGCAGTGACGGGGTCCCCCCTCTGGGCCAGGAAGACGCGGTGTACAGGTTGGAAGTAGGTGTGGGAACCTGTGGTCACCTGCTACTGGGGCCCCTGTGCTGACGCTGAGCCACGAGAGGGGAGGGGTGTGGTGGAGACCTGCGGAATCGGCCCTCTGGACAGTGGGTACCTCCGATAGAGCTGAGACCACTGATTTGTCGATATGGGCAAGCCTAGGCCCAAAACTACGGACACAGGACATGACTCGGAGGATGCAGCGACAGACTTGCCGCAGAAGGCGGCTGGAGACCCTATACAGAAGCAGCTCCAAGAGATCTTAGCAGCCATTACGGACACTAAAGCCACCCTTCACCAGGACATTACTACGGTGGCGGTTGGGCTGGGCCTCTTACGTGATGAGCACAAAAAGCTGGCGGGGAGGGTCAAGGAAGCCGAAACTAGCCTTGCGAAGCTGCTCCCGGCCACCAAATATACGGCCCAGCAGCTGCACGCTCTCACAGCAAGGGTGAACTCACTAGAACGGAGAGCGGCTGATGCGGAAGGCAGGAATCGGAGGAACAACGTCCGAGTGGTAGGCCTGCCGGAGGGAGTGGAAGGGGCCGACATGGTAGCTTACCTAGAGTCATGGCTTAAAACGGTGGTGGCTCCTGAGGGGTTATCTAGCTTTTATACGCTGGAGAGGGCCCATAGGGTCCCGACAAGGCCGCTCGAGCCGGGCAGGCCGCCGAGGCCGGTGATTGCTCGCCTACTGCACTACCGTGACCGGGACTTCCTGCTACAGAGGGCGAGAACGGTGGGCCCCTTTACAGTGGATAATAGTAGAGTCACACTTTTCCCAGATTATACCCTGGAGGTGCAGCGCCGACGGGCCTCGTACTCGGAGGTTAAGAAGGCAATGAGGAAGGAGAACTTGCAGTATTCTCTCCTGTTTCCAGCGCGGTTGCGAGTAACTCTTAAGGACACGTCTCACTTCTTTGACACTCCTGAGGAGGCTTGGGAGTGGCTGGAGAAGTACACAGGTGGCTTGGTGGCCGAGGATAGACGTGTGAGGTCAGCGCCTCGCGGTGGAGTGACCGGCAGGCGTGGGTTGCGGCGGCTGAGACGGGGATCCCGGACAGGGCCCTCTGTTGTGCAGGCGGGACTAGAGAGGGTGGCTGCTCTGCGGGCAGTGGAGTCTGTATCGGGCTCTACTAGCCCGCCTTTGAACACTGGGGAGGAGGGATCTGATGAGGACTCTGCAGAAAGTGGAACGGACTTCTCTACTGTTAGTTGCACAAAACCCCCGGTGATTACACCCCAAAGTGTAGAAGAGATAATTTGACCCTGGGGTGGTGCGGTTGGGACGGAGCGGGTGCCTAGTTGACAGTTGCTGACTGTGAGCGGGATGGGGCGAGCTTGAGAAGGTAGCCTGGTTATACGCGGCTGGCGCCATCTGATTGGTTGCAGAGCCGGCTCTGCGATGGCTGCGAACACCCTTACCTCTGAAGTAGTCTGGGGATTTTGCTTAGTTGTTCACGTTTGTATTTTTGTTTGGATGGGCACTAGTTTTAAAGTAACTGTCCTTGGGAGGGGGGTTGAGTTGGGGTATGTTCACCAAGGTTTCTGGCATGACACTTGTGATTTATTGATGAGGCGCCGGATATATCAGGTTCCATGGGGTCACTGAATGACTTGAGGTGTATAACATGGAATGTTAGAGGGCTGCACACCATGAGCCGACGACATAAGGTTCATGCCTATCTGGTACGGAGGGGAGTACAGATAGCATTCCTACAGGAGACGCATATAACGGGCTCGGAGGGACTAGGGCTGAGGCGTAGATGGAGAGGTCAGGTTTACCATACTTCATACTCTGCATTTGCGCGTGTAGTGTTGGTGTGGATAAGAGCTGGGGTCCCTTTTCAGATGACGCAGCAACTTGTAGACCCGTAAGGGCGATATGTTGTAGTGCAGGGTCGCCTGGACGGGAGGGATGTTACGTTGGCCAGTATTTATGCCCCGAACACTGAACAGCAGGCCTTTTTTACTTTATTGTCCCATAGGTTGGCTTCTTGTTTGGCTGGTCCAATCATGCTCAGGGGCGACTTCAACTCAGTGACAGATGTTGCCCTGGATAGATCTCATCACCCGCTCTTGACAGCGTCATCTGTAGCGATAGCTAGGGCCCGAGGGACATGGCAATCGCGTTGGGGGTTGGTGGACACATGGAGGGAGCATCACCCAGGCGAGAGGGACTATTCCCTTTTCTCCCCGCTACATGAGTTGCATGTTCGGATAGATGCGATGCTGTGCTCCCCTGATTTATATGTGGCGGTTCAACATAGTGAATACTTGACCAGAACGATTTCAGATCATAACCCTCTGTTGCTGAGATTATGTTGGGTCCAACAGCGTTCAGCGATTCCGACGTGGCGCCTGAACCCGGATTTGCTGGAGGATCCGGTCTTTCAAGTGGCGACTGGGGAAGGGGTGGCCCAGTACTTCCGAGAGAATGCTGGTTCCGCTTCCTCACTGGCTGTAGAATGGGACGCGTTTAAAGTGGTAGTGAGGGGACTCTGCATAGCTCAAAAGATAGGGGTCCGAAAAGTTCTTCTTCGGGATATAGAGACTGCGGATCAACGACTGCGTGACTTAGAGCGTGCTCGCTCGTAACACCCAGAGGGGCAGGGAGAGGTGCTGGATACTCGGGCGGCAGTGGCGGTGGGGGTTGAGAAGTTAAGGTGTTATGATTATAGGAAGCATTTGGTGCGCGCCCACGCAGAGCGTGACAAATCGGGTACGTTGTTGGCCTGGCTTGCAAATCCCTTACGACAGGCGACCCCTATATTGGCGATAGACGATCCGATCGAGGGGGTGTGTTACACCCAACAGGGCATTAATCGTCTTTTTGCCGGATATTATGAGGAACTGTACTCCAGTAGAGTGGACTTAGACGAGGGCTGATTGGGGGAATTCTTAGCTGGGGAGGACCTGCCGAGCCTTGACAGAGCGGAAGCGGATGTGTTGGGCCACGAGATCACGCTGGGGGAAGTGCGGGGCGCAATCAAACACATGGCGCGGAGGAAGACGCCAGGGGTGGATGGTTTACCGATCGAGTTCTATGCGTCGTACGTCGAGATGCTGGCCCCTCGCTTGGTGACTCTCTACAATGAAGCATGGAGGATGGGCCGGCTCCCTGCCACGACGCGTGAGGCGCTCATAATCCCGTTATTGAAGCCTGGGAAGGCCCCCTCTGATGTAGCTGCCTATCGGCCGTTATCTATGCTTACCACCGATTATAAGATATTGAGCCGAATTTTGGCCTCTCGTCTCTTGCCGTATATGACCCGACTGGTTCATGCGGACCAGGCGGAGTTTATCCCCAAGCGTACTACGGCGGGTAATGTTCGCCGCCTGATACGTGTATTGGAGGCCGATATGTATACATCGCGTGATGCTGCCATATTTTCGGTTGATATAAAAAAGGCCTGTGATAGCCTGGAGTGGCCCCATCTATTCCAGGTCCTGCGTGCTTTTGGGCTGGGGGAGCAGTTTGTGGCTTGGACGGCGTTGTTGTATAAGGATACTACGGCCAGAACCAAATCAGGGGGTTTAATATCGCCTCCCTGTGCGGTGGGTAGGGGGACGAGACAGGGGTGTCCTCTATCCCCGCTATTGTTTGCCCGCTGGAGGCCCAGGCCCGAACGGGGAGTTGGTTTAGGGGACTTCAGGTGCATGATGAAACCCATTATTTAGCTCTGTACGCGGATGATCTCCTCCTGTTCTTAGCTGATACTAAGGGGGAGTTGAAGGGAGCCAAGCGCCTGCTTCAATGTGTAGAAGAATTGGCGGGACTGAAAGTGAATTGGGCAAAATCAGGGCTTTTCCCCACTTCCAGGACAGCTGGGGGGCCTCGCAGTGCGGAGGGAGTGCAGTGGGACTACGCCTGTATGACATATCTGGGGACACGTATTTACCATGACCAAAAAGACTTGGTAGAGGGGAACATCGGTAGGGCGATACGGGGTCTCCAGGGCAGTATGGATTTTTGGAAGACGTTGCCGTTGTCCCTGATGGGGAGAATGGCGCTCCTCAAGAGGGTGGCACTCCCCCGGTTGCTATATTATTTCCGGACGCTCCCGGTGTGGATCCCTGCGGCGACGTATAAGAGACTTCAGTAGATGATAACGGGGTTCTTATGGCTTGCTGGCAGACGTAGGGTAGCCTTGCACACGTTGATGAGACCGCGGGGGGAAGAGGGGTTGGCAGTTCCGGACTTGGAGACCTACTATTTAGCTGCTCAGTTACAGTGGTTGACCCAGGCGGTGGCTAGAGAGTTTCGGGGGGTAGGGGAAATTCCGAGGGGGCGGATTTCAGCATGCCTCCTGTCCGGGATTATCTTGCAACAGCCGATGCGTCTCGGGGGTCTCCCTAGTGAGGTACGGACCTTCAGGTTATCTTGGAATAGGAGTCAACAGAGGGCGCGGATTACGCGCCCGTATGCGCCAGAGAACCTGTTGTTGATGTGTCAGCAGTTGCCCCATGGGGGCAACTGGTCGGCACTTGCACGGTGGAATGATTCTGGACTGACGACTGTGGGGGATCTATATGAAGACAATGCACTGTTGCCCTATGAGACACTCCGCAACCGGTTCGATCTCCCTCGTGGGGATTACCTACTGCACGCGGCGCTGGTGTCGGCTATTCAGCGTCGGTGGAAGTGGGGGTTGTCTGAGCCTGGAACATCCATGGCCTGCCAATATGTGGTACTGGCGGCTGGCACCATTAAAGCGGTCACATGTTTATATCGACGGATGTCCTGCGAAAGGTTAGGCCCCCTCGTTAGGTTGAAGCAGCATTGGGAGGAGGATATTGAGGGCGAAATACCTGAAAAAATATGGGCCGAGTTGTTGGGGAGGCCCTGGAAATGTTTTAGAAACGCCAGATTCCAGCAGATCCAACTTTTCATATTGCACAGGGCTTACCTTACTCCTGTTAAAATTCAACAGTATTTTCACACACTTACGGCGAATTGTCCTAGGTGTCATGCAGAGGGGGCTGACTTTCGCCACATGCTGTGGAGCTGCCCTCGGATAGGGGCCTATTGGCAGGAGGTCTGGTCCTTACTATGCGAAGTCACGGATAGGGAGATTGAATTTGGTATCGCTCCTTGCCTGCTGCATTGGTTTCCCCACACCTCGAAGACTAAAATAACTAGTAAATTTATGGATCTGGGGTTGGTACTAGCCAAGCGGGAGATTACAGCTAATTGGAAGGCGCAGCGAGGTCCGCGATTGCAGAAGTGGAAGGCAGAATTCATTAGGTGGGGCGGAATGTGAAACGGCTCTTAGATTACAGGCGGCTACTCGCGCTCATAGCGATAAGGCAATGGACTCGGCCCGAGCCTGGAGAGCGTTAGCAGAACTCCTGAAATCCATAGACTCTGATATTGAGGAAGGATCGGAGATTACCGACCCGCAAAACATACCCTCCTCTGGGCCTGGTTTGAATGATTCTGGGAGAATGGATGGTTGTTCTAGTCAGCTTGTCAGTAGTCCTGAACTGGGAAAGTTTGCAGTGTACCTTACAATTGTAACAGGTGTAAGTATGAGCAAAACCGAAGACCTTATTCTGTATCCCCTCAACAAGTCATGCCAGGAGAGTTGCGGGAATGGGGGGTAGGAGGGAGGAGGGGAGATAACATGGGGTAGGTTTTAGGATTCTATGTACTTTTATCTTATTGAGATATGGAACTTCCGAGTGCGCTCACTGTTATTAGCATTGTTACGTTGCATCTTGCTATGGAAAGAAGATGGTACAGTTAGTGGGTGGTGTATCACAGGATGTTACAATGTGTACGGACAACGTTGACTGTAACCCATAGATCACGAAAAGTCTTGAGTGTACAAGGAGTATTGTGTATTAGGGTACTGGTATGTGAGCGGAAGCTCCTGATTGAAGTGCTCCTGAAGTATTGTGCAAGGTTAATCAATAAACATATTTTACAAAAAAAAAATTTAAAAAATTGACCATACACCTACACTGCTGGGCACACATGAAAGCAAGAACACACATACATGATGACCCTGGCCAGCCTGCCTGTAATCCTGTGGATAGAATCCCACTATGTGTTGGCAGTGCCCCCAAACCAGACATGTGTACAATATAGCCAACATGAACAAAGAATGAATATGAAAACGGTATGTCATCTAAAAACAACATCATTGCACCCACAAGTATCAGAGACAGGAAGAATTGAAGTCCCTGTAACCCCTGTAAATATAGAATAAGTGAGACAAGCCATTGGCACAGTTGAAGTGGCACACAGAGCATGTGGCACAGTAAACCATATACACACAGAAACAACTTTATTTAGTAAGGACACTGACAAAACTGACAACAGGAGCAACTATCTTTATTCACATATTGCACAGATAGGCACCAATATTAGACAAGAGCAAGGCACAAAATGCATAGCCTGTCCATGAGAAGCTGCACAGGCAGGGGGCACACAACAGTGAACGACAAGGTCAGTGGGCAGGACAAAGTGCAGGCTGAGTTCATGAGAAGCTGCACAGGCAGGGGGGCAAACAGCAGTGAACAGCAAGGCCAGTGGGAAGGACAAAGTGCAGACTGAGTCCATGAGAAGCTGCACAGGCAGGGGGCAAACAGCAGTGAACAGCAAGGCCAGTGGCCAGTCCAAGGTGCAGAGTGAGTCCATGAGAAGCTGCACAGGCAAGGGGCAAACAGCAGTGAACAGCAAGGCAAGTCCAAGGTGCAGACTGTGTCCATGAGAAGCTGCACAGGCAGGGGGCAAACAGCAGTGAACAGCAAGGCCAGTGGCCAGTCCAAGGTGCAGACTGAGTCCATGAGAAGCTGCACAGGCAGGGGGACAAAGCAGTGAACAGCAAGGCCAGTGGGCAGGACAAAGTGCAGACTGAGTCCATGAGAAGCTGCACAGGGAATGTGTGTGACTGTACCCTGCCATGGTCAGCAACACAGTCTGGAGTGTCACGATGGGCTGAACTCGGACAAGACGGAGGTCCTCATCCTCTGACCCAACCCCTCGGCCTGGGATGACTCCTGGTGGCCGACCACTCTTGGGACAGCACCGACACCCACCGACCACGCACGCATGCAATTTAGGGTTCATCTTCGACTCCTCCCTCTCCATGTCCAAACAGGTCAACGTTGTCTCCTCCTCCTGCTACAACACCCTCCGCACGCTTCGCAGGATCTACAATTGGATCCCGACCGAAACAAGAAGGACGGTGAGACAGGCCCTCGTCAGCAGCAGGCTGGACTACGGCAACGCACTCTATGCCGGAATCCCAGCCAAACACCTACGATGACTACAGCGCATCCAAAATGCCTCCGCCCGACTGATTGTCAACATCCCCCACCGCAGCCACATCACCCCCCACTTGACAAACCTTCACTGGCTGCCCGTCAACAAGAGGATCACCTTCAAACTTCTCACCCACGCACACAAAGCACTCCACAACACCGGACCAGCCTACCTGAACAGCAGACTCAGCTTCCACACCCCCACCCGCCAGCTCCACTCCGCCAGCCTCGCCCTTGCCGCTGTCCCCCGCATCCAACGAACATCCTCCGGCAGCAGATCCTTCTCCTACCTCGCCGCCAAGACCTGCAACACCCTACCTACCCACCTACGGCAGACCGAAGACCTACTCGCCTTCAGAAGACTCCTCAAGACCTGGCTCTTCGAGCAGTAGCGAAACTCCCCCCCCCCCGCCCCCTCAGCGCCTTGAGACCCTCATGGGTGAGTAGCGCGCTTTAAAAATACCATGATTGATTGATTGATGGGCAGTACAGGCACCGCTGTGGGAGAGACAGGTGTGTGAGGTTGACCAACATTCAGACTTGGCTGTCAGTCGGACTGGGAGCTGGCTGTGTGTCGGGCACAGTTGGAGCACTTGACTGGGGAGAGAGAGGCCCAGTTGAGGTAGAGATATCAGTGGCTTGGCAAGCTGGAGGGCTGCTTGGACCAGGTGGTGTAGTGGCACGTGGAGGTTGAGTCATGCTGACGTGAGACACAGTGTGGGTGGGAGATTGTGGAGGGGTGCCTTTCCACTTCTTGGGGATTCTAAATTGCTTGCCTGACTTTGGATCAATGGGAAGTGGTGTGGACACAACAGGCAAACGCAACACCAAGGCTGCAGCAGGTTCAGACGCTGGCCCTTCCTCTGGGGACGTGCTGGATCCAGCGGGACGCTTTGCCTGGCCTTGCCTCTGCCCCTCCATCCCCTGTTTACCAGGTGTTCCCCCTACAGTGCCCTCCTTTCCCTGCTTCACTGGGCTTGAAATGGGAGTCGAGGTAGTGGGTGAATCTGCCTTGGAGACCTTTTTATGTATAGCCTTGTCAGGCACTACCTTCACAGTGGGCACGGAAACTGTCTGCTTGTCTTTGCGAGACACTTTTGGGACAGGAGATTGCTCTAAGGCATGTGACCCTGAGGTCTGCTTCTTCGGTTTTGGGCCTTGGTGTTGCCTGACAGGCTTTTCTCTTTGCGCTCTGGGGTGGCTTTGGTTTTCTGTGGGGATGGTGTCTGTGACCTGGACCGCTTGGGCTGCTGCTGCTGTGTGCTACGTGTGCTGTATTGTGACCTAGAGGTGTGTGGAGCGTGTTCACTATCGTCAGACATGGCCACTGGCATGAGGGTGGACAAAGGGACTGGAGCTGGACTACGAGATTGTGCTAGTTGAAGTGCTGCCGTCACTGCGAAGGACATTGACTGGACAGTCCGGTGCAGCCCACCCACGTTCGAATGTATGCCCTCCATGGAAGCAACCACCTGTGCCAATTTCTTGTCGTGGTCTATAAATGCATTAAGGAGAGCTGTCTGGCCTACACACAGCTGGCGCAAAAGGTCCATAGACTCAGCACTGATGGCAGCTGGGGGGACAGGGGCAGGGGCAGCGGTGCCTGGGGTGAAGGACACTCTTTCCCTCTTGCTGGTGCGAACACGGGCAGCACCAGAGGAAGTTGCTGGGAGGGTGGGCACTGGACGCCGTGTGGTGGAAGATGATGCAGAGTCACCGTTCCTGTGCCCCCAACATGGCTGCGTCACCGCCGGCATCAAATGACATAGAACTTTGCGTCACGGCCTGTGATTCCTCCAGCAGACTCCTGTCCCCCTCCGAGGCGCTGGTCACATCTGTATCACTGGGCTCCTGTGCAGCTGTTGTGTTTGTTTCCCCACCACTGGTGTCTGTCCCCTGTCCCTCCGTGACCACGGGAGATGCTGCATGAGAGAGAGAGATGTAGGGTCAGTTCAGTGGCAGCAACAGAACAAACATATGCAAGCAAAGCAACACTGAGGATGATTAAGTCTACATGTTGAAGCCCACCCTTTGCAATAACACTGTGCAAACACACTTTTGTAACTCAAACAGTGCGGGTAAATGTTAGAAGGTGACCTCAGAGGGGCCCGGAGGGGGCCCTGACTGGCCTGAGACCAACCCTCGAGGTATCGTAGCCGGGCACTGGCGGGAGACTCCTCAGGGGAGGAATCTCGTATCTAGGATCGTACACTCGGCACCACACGACAAAGAGACACAACACCGAGAGTTCTTAAGAGCAAATCTTTATCAGATCGGAGTGGTAAGATCTTTATGATCCGCAAGGCAATATATATACAAGTGGAGCGCGGGCTCACAAAGTCTTGGAGGGGGGGTTAGGAGGTAGCGGGACAGTCTTTGGGGGGAATGGATCAAATGCAGGAGCGTATCCGGCGCACAGCTCACAATCCTCGAGCTGGGGGATACGCTTGTCGTCGTGGGGTCCGGCGGGACCAAGGGAGTCTGTGGGCACTGCGAGATACTCAGCAGGCTCGACTACAAGTTCGGAGGTCTTACGATCTTCAGGGAGCCGCGAGTCACTCAGCAGGGCTCAAGCACAAGTTCAGAGGTCTTACGATCTTCAGGGAGCCGCGAGTCACTCAGCACGGCTCAAGCACAAGTTCGGAGGTCTTACGATCTTCAGGGAGCCGCGAGTCACTCAGCAGGGCTCAAGCACAAGTTCGGAGGTCTTACGATCTTCAGGGAGCCGCGAGTCACTCAGCAGGGCTCAAGCACAAGTTCGGAGGTCTTACGATCTTTCAGGGAGCCGCGAGTCACTCAGCAGGGCTCAGGTGGATCCAAGGCGAATCTGCCGGACAGTCCCAGAGCACCCCTTGTTATAGGGTGACTCCCCTTTGATGTCCGGAGTCTGTGCAGGCAGGGGTCTTGTCACCTGGGGGTCGCTTGTTGGGGGTTTCCTGCCATTGTCCTTTGATCCTTTCAGGGCCGGGTCGGGAGGAGCCCCAGACACCCAGCAGGCGTGGCGCCAGCCCTCAGGGAGGCTGGCAGGTCGATCGAAACCCACCGTCCCAGGGAAGCGCAGAGGTGTGATGGAAACTGCTCCTCCCTCTCTCATCCCAAGGGGGGCGCGATGTCCTCCAGCCGGAGTGGCGCCTGTAGGCTAGGGTCGCGCTGGGGCCGGGCGGCCATCTTGGTGCATGCAGTGGGCACGCGGGCCCGGGGTGGTCGAAGGAGGAAGGCCTATGGACGGGGGAAGTCCGGGTCGGGTGCGTGTGTTCTGGTGGGAAGGATCGGCTAGGCCAGGGGCTCGGGGCTGGTGTGAGGTGCAGGGGTCAGGTCTGACTATGTTACGAGGGCCGGGTCCAACAAGCGTCCCCCCCAGCTGAAAGCCGGAGAGAACTACCCATCTTCTTGGGGGTTCTCTTCGCTGAGGCGGAAGAATCGGGAGAGGCCATCGGCGTTGGCGTGGTCCGTACCAGGGCGATGTTCCACGGTGAAATCCATCCCCTGGAGGGAGATTGACCACCGCAGAAGCTTGGGGTTTTCTCCTCGCATCTGCATGAGCCATCGCAAGGGGCGATGGTCGGTCTGGACCCTGAAATGGGTGCCGAACAGGTAAGGGCGTAGCTTCTTGAGGGCCCAGACTACTGCGAACGCCTCGCGCTCGATGGTACTCCATCTCTGTTCCCGGGGCAACAGCCTTCGGCTGAGGAAGGCCACGGGCTGGTCCAGACCCTGGTCATTTACTTGGGAGAGGACGGCCCCGATGCCATGCTCGGAGGCATCAGTTTGTACCACAAACTCTTTGGAGTAGTCGGGGGCCTGGAGGACGGGGGCCGTACACATGGCCGTTTTCAGGGCATTGAACGCCTCTTGGCAGGCAGGGGACCACTGTATCTTCTTGGGCTGCTTCTTGGACGTGAGTCCCGTGAGGGGACCGACCAGGCTGCCGTAATTCCGGATGAATCTCCGATAGTAGCCCGTGAGGCCCAGAAAGGCTCGGACCTCTGTTTGTGTGGTGGGGGGTTCCCAGGCTAGGATGGCGTCGATTTTGGGCTGTAGAGGGGCGACCTGCCCGCTTCCGACCTGGTGCCCCAGGAAGGTTACCGAACCTTGCCCAATCTGGCATTTGCTGGCTTTCACGGTGAGGCCCGCCTGGCGTAGGGCGGTTAGCACCCTCCGGAGGTGTTGGAGGTGCTCACTCCATTCGGAACTAAAAACTGCGATATCGTCGAGATATGCAGCGCTGAATTTTTCCAGCCCGGCCAGGACTCTATTTACCAGTCGCTGGAAGGTGGCCGGGGCATTTTTCATCCCGAAGGGCATTACGCGAAAGCGATAGTGCCCATCTGGGGTGGAGAAGGCGGACCGCTCCTTGGCTCCCTCTGTGAACGCAATTTGCCAGTAGCCGCAGGTGAGATCGAAGGTGCTGAGGAACCGAGCAGCCCCAAGCCGGTCAATGAGCTCGTCGGCTCGGGGAATGGGGTGGGCATCGGCTCGGGTGACCTCATTGAGTCCCCGGTAGTCCACGCAAAAGCGGAGTTCCGGGGCGACCCCGGGGGCGGCTGCTTTTGGGACCAGGACCACGGGGCTGGCCCAGGGGCTGTCTGAGGGTTCGATCACGCCTAGGGTCAACATTTTCGAGACCTCGGCTTGGATACAGGACCGGACCCGATCGGGGACTCGGTAGGCTCGGTGTCTCACTGGTAGGCTGTCTCCGGTATCCACGTCATGGACACACCAGTCGGTGACCTTGGGGACCAGGGAGAAAAGGTCCGGAAACTGCCCTAGGAGCTGGCGGCAATCCTCACGTTGCTGGGGCGTGAGAGACGGGGAGAGGTTCACTCCTTCTACGGAGCCGTCCCTCTCCTTGGTGCATAGAAGATCCGGGAGAGGATCCGACTCTTCTTCGGACCCGTCGTCAGTGGCCAGTAGGAGGCTCAGCTCTGTCCGCACAAAGTGGGGCTTGAGGCGGTTCACGTGGAGGACCCGGAGGGGGTCCCGGGGTGACTGGACGTCTACCAAGTACGTGACCGGGCTCTTTCGCTCAACTACCTTGAAGGGCCCGGTCCATTTATCCTGGAGAGCGCAGGGTTTCACGGGGGCCATGACCCACACCAGCTGGCCCGGCTGAAACTCGACTAGCGCGGCGTTCTGGTCATACCAGCGCTTCATCTCCTCCTGACTCGCCTCCAGATTGGCCTCTGCCAATTCCCGGAACCTCCTAGTCTGATTGCGGAGGGTCAGGACGTAACGGAACACGTCTCGGGGGGTGCCTCGGGGCGCCGCCTCCCACTCTTCTTTGACCAGGCTGAGGGGCCCCCTGACGGGGTGCCCGTAGAGTAACTCGAAGGGGCTGAAACCCAAGGATTTCTGGGGAACTTCTCGGTATGCGAATAGGAGGCAGGGGAGCAGGAGGTCCCACTTACGCCGGAGGGGCTCTTCCAGGCCCGCGATCATCCCCTTCAGAGTCCGGTTAAACCGCTCTACCAGGCCGTTTCCTTGGGGGTGGTACGGGGTGGTGAACTTGTAGGACACCCCGCACTGTTGCCATAAGGACTTCATGTATCGGGAGATAAAGTTGGTACCGCGATCGCTCACGACCTCGCGGGGAAAACCCATGCGGGAGAAGATCCCCATCAGCGCCCGGCCCACCACGGGGGCCGTGACGGTGCGCAGGAGAATGGCCTCAGGGTAACGAGTGGCATGGTCCACCAGGACGAGGATGAACCGGTGCCCCTGGGAAGTTGGGGGGTCCAGAGGTCCCACAATGTCGATCCCGACCCGCTCAAAAGGGGTACTGACGACAGGGAAGGGCTGGAGGGGAGCCTTGCGCTTCCCTCCACTCTTCCCACTGGCCTGGCACGTGGGACAGGACTTGCAGTGGGCTTCTACGTCTGCTTTCATTCTAGGCCAGTAGAAGTGAGTCACGAGGCGACTGTATGTCTTGTCCTGACCCAAGTGGCCTGCGAGGGGGACGTCGTGGGCCAAGCCCAGGAGGAGGTTTCGGAAGCGTAGTGGTACCACCAGCACCCGGCCGGACCCTAGCTCCACCGACTTCTGTTCGCTGTACAGAAGGTCATTCTCCCAATAGACCCGGTGCGTCCCCGTCTGGTCGCCTGCGGCCTGGGCCTCTGCCTGTTGCCGGGGCCCGACCAGGGAGGGACAGGTAGCCTGCTCTCGGCAGAACTCCTCTCGGGAGGGGCCCCCTTCGTGGCGCCACTGTGCTAATTCGGGCAGATCGCCTAACTCGGTGTCTGGGGTGGAGTTGGAAGGCGGCGGGTCGTTACTGGCGAGCGACTCTTCCGGTGGGGGGATGTGGGGGCCCTCGGCTGGGACCATCCCATCTTCAGGGGTCGGGGCGTCGTCGACGTCCCTCAGGGGGGTCAGTCGAGCCGCCATGGATCGAGTGGTGGCGCACACCCACTCAGGGAGGCCCATCATCCCTAGGTGGGTCTTGCGCTCAACTTGCCCCCAGGGGGAACTTTCCAGGTCGTTCCCCAGGAGACAGTCGACGGGCTGGGATGTTCTCACTGCGACCTTCAGTTTACCGACCACCCCTCCCCACTCAAAGGGCACCAGGGCTACCTTACATAGGCTTTCTGTGTTGTCGGCTGAAATGACAGGGCAAAATACGTTGGGGAGGACCTGGTCCTCGTGGACTAAATGGCTGAGGACACCAGTGATGCTGGCCCCGGTGTCGCGGAGGGCTTCTACTTGGTGGCCATTGATCGTGACGAGCTGGCCATATTTCTTTGTGTTAGAGGGCAGGAGGCTCCCAGGGACCATCTCCCTATCCCCTAAGGACACTAGGGCCATAGCGGCTGGTTCCCACTCCTCGGCCTCCTCAACCTCCTCCCCCAGGGCTACATTGGCTATCTGTCTAGCGGGGGGTGCTGCCTGGTTGGTGCGTGGGGCCATGGGGCATTCAGGGTCGTTGGCGTAATGCCCGGGCTTCTGGCAACAGAAACAAGTGATGGTTACCCGGTGCCCCCATCTCAGGGGGGGGGCCGGATACAGCTGGTGGGGGTGCCGGGAAAGGCGGAGGTTGGGACTTCGGGGGACTAGTCTGGGGCTCTCTCTGCCCTCCCTGGTTTCCCCCCCCCTCTCTGACGGGGTGGTCCCTGACTGGCTCGGGGGTACTCTCCTACAGGGCCCCGGGAGACCCGGGTGTTGGTCCAGCGATCCGCCTCGACAGCCAGCTTTCTCGGGTCCGTGAGCTTGCTGTCGAGCAGATGCTGGCGTAGTTCCACAAAGCAGTTGGCAGCCAGGTGTTCCCATAACATAAGGTCAGTTAGTTCTTCCAGGGTGGTTACCTTGCTGCCCTTGATCCACCCATCGAAGGCACGGCTGAAGAAATTCACATATTCCACCCAGGTGGTACCCGGGATCTTCCTGCAGTCCCGGAACCGCTGGCGGTACATCTCCGGGGTGAGGCCGTACCTTGTGAGGAGGGCCGCTTTCATGTGTTCATAGGAGGTCTGCATGGAGGTGGGTAGGTCGAGCAGGGTGTCTCTCCCTTCGCTCAGGAACCGTCCCCATAGCCCAGCCCCCCCATCCTTCTGCGGGACCCGATGGGAGGTCATGGCGACCTCGTAGGCCCGAAACCACTGCTGAATGTCATCATTCTTGTAATATTCCTTGACCACATCCTTGGGGATGTGGACCTTCTGTTCCTTCGGGGCGGCCGCCTCCCGGTTCCCCGGGGGCCGCGCTTCTTCGCTTCTTGCTTTCAGTTCTATCTCCTTCAAGCTGCGTTCATGTTCTAGTTGAAGTCTCCTTCCCTCGTGTTCTCGTTGGAGTTTCTTCTCCTCCAGTTCTCCTTGCACTCGCAACTGTTCTACTGCTAGCTTTTTCTCGGCTAATTTCAATTCGCCCTCAATTTTGAGTTTGGCTAATTCGAGCTCGTGATGGCGACTTTTTTCTCTGTCTGCGAGTTCCTCCGGGGATAGGCCCATCTCAGGGGGGGGGCCGGATACAGCTGGTGGGGGTGCCGGGAAAGGCGGAGGTTGGGACTTCGGGGGACTAGTCTGGGGCTCTCTCTGCCCTCCCTGGTTTCCCCCCCCTCTCTGACGGGGTGGTCCCTGACTGGCTCGGGGGGAATCTCCTACAGGGCCCCGGGAGACCCGGGTGTTGGTCCAGCGATCCGCCTCGACAGCCAGCTTTCTCGGGTCCGTGAGCTTGCTGTCGAGCAGATGCTGGCGTAGTTCCACAAAGCAGTTGGCAGCCAGGTGTTCCCATAACATAAGGTCAGTTAGTTCTTCCAGGGTGGTTACCTTGCTGCCCTTGATCCACCCATCGAAGGCACGGCTGAAGAAATTCACATATTCCACCCAGGTGGTACCCGGGATCTTCCTGCAGTCCCGGAACCGCTGGCGGTACATCTCCGGGGTGAGGCCGTACCTTGTGAGGAGGGCCGCTTTCATGTGTTCATAGGAGGTCTGCATGGAGGTGGGTAGGTCGAGCAGGGTGTCTCTCCCTTCGCTCAGGAACCGTCCCCATTGCCCAGCCCCCCCATCCTTCTGCGGGACCCGATGGGAGGTCATGGCGACCTCGTAGGCCCGAAACCACTGCTGAATGTCATCATTCTTGTAATATTCCTTGACCACATCCTTGGGGATGTGGACCTTCTGTTCCGTCGGGGCGGCCGCCTCCCGGTTCCCCGGGAGCCGCGCTTCTTCGCTTCTTGCTTTCAGTTCTATCTCCTTCAAGCTGCGTTCATGTTCTAGTTGAAGTCTCCTTCCCTCGTGTTTTCGTTGGAGTTTCTTCTCCTCCAGTTCTCCTTGCACTCGCAACTGTTCTACTGCTATCTTTTTCTCGGCTAATTTCAATTCGCCCTCAATTTTGAGTTTGGCTAATTCGAGCTCGTGATGGCGACTTTTTTCTCTGTCTGCGAGTTCCTCCGGGGATAGGCCCCCGTCTGGTACGAAGCCTCGCACCTGGTTGCTGCTGCGTTCTCCTTGGGAGGGTCCTGCTTCGTCGTGGGGCTCCACCGCTCCTTCTGGGCGGGAGGCTCCAGAATCCACCCAAGCTTTCAGTGCCTTTTGCATATCTTCTTTGGTGTTGAGACCAGTGGTAGCGATTCTGAGTTCCTTACAGAATTGCTTTAGTTCTCTGTGAGTGTACTCTTCCAGCTGTTCCACCTGGAACACGGTGCTGGCGTCGTCTTCTACGAGAACCACGGCGCTTCCTTCTGCCATCTTTGTCGGTAGTGCGTCAGCCGTTCACGGTACGATCTCTAGATTATGGGCCCGAATCCCGTCGCTTGCCACCAATGTTAGAAGGTGACCTCAGAGGGGCCCGGAGGGGGCCCTGACTGGCCTGAGACCAACCCTCGAGGTATCGTAGCCGGGCACTGGCCGGAGACTCCTCAGGGGAGGAATCTCGTATCTAGGATCGTACACTCGGCACCACACGACAAAGAGACACAACACCGAGAGTTCTTAAGAGCAAATCTTTATCAGATCGGAGTGGTAAGATCTTTATGATCTGCAAGGCAATATATATACAAGTGGAGCGCGGGCTCACAAAGTCTTGGAGGGGGGTTAGGAGGTAGCGGGACAGTCTTTGGGGGGAATGGATCAAATGCAGGAGCGTATCCGGCGCACAGCTCACAATCCTCGAGCTGGGGGATACGCTTGTCGTCGTGGGGTCCGGCGGGACCAAGGGAGTCTGTGGGCACTGCGAGATACTCAGCAGGCTCGAGTACAAGTTCGGAGGTCTTACGATCTTCAGGGAGCCGCGAGTCACTCAGCAGGGCTCAAGCACAAGTTCGGAGGTCTTACGATCTTCAGGGAGCCGCGAGTCACTCAGCAGGGCTCATGCACAAGTTCGGAGGTCTTACGATCTTCAGGGAGCCGCGAGTCACTCAGCAGGGCTCAAGCACGAGTTCGGAGGTCTTACGATCTTCAGGGAGACGCGAGTCACTCAGCAGGGCTCAAGCACGAGTTCGGAGGTCTTACGATCTTCAGGGAGCCGCGAGTCACTCAGCAGGGCTCAAGCACAAGTTCGGAGGTCTTACGATCTTTCAGGGAGCCGCGAGTCACTCAGCAGGGCTCAGGTGGTTCCAAGGCGAATCTGCCGGACAGTCCCAGAGCACCCCTTGTTATAGGGCGACTCCCCTTTGATGTCCGGAGTCTGTGCCGGCAGGGGTCTTGTCACCTGGGGGTCGCTTGTTGGGGGTTTCCTGCCATTGTCCTTTGATCCTTTCAGGGCCGGGTCGGGAGGAGCCCTAGACACCCAGCAGGCGTGGCGCCAGCCCTTAGGGAGGCCGGCAGGTCGATCGAAACCCACCGTCCCAGGGAAGCGCAGAGGTGTGATGGAAACTGCTCCTCTCTCTCTCATCCCAAGGGGGGCGAGATGTCCTCCAGCCGGAGTGGCGCCTGTAGGCTAGGGTCGCGCTGGGGCCGGGCGGCCATCTTGGTGCATGCAGTGGGCACGCGGGCCCGGGGTGGTCGAAGGAGGAAGGCCTATGGACGGGGGAAGTCCGGGTCGGGTGCATGTGTTCTGGTGGGAAGGATCGGCTAGGCCAGGGGCTCGGGGCTGGTGTGAGGTGCAGGGGTCAGGTCTGACTATGTTACGAGGGCCGGGTCCAACAGTAAACAAGAAAACAAGGCATAAGTGAGCCATGTGATGACCACACAGCACAACATCCTGCATGTGGCTCCGTCCAAACATCTTTCTTATCATAAGTACTGATTGGGTCCTTATTTATTGCTAACTTTATTCTTCCTATGACTAGGGACAACTGTTGTTTATAATCACTTAATTCCCAAGGTCCCTAGCTGACCTTTCTGGGTGCTCTTGTTGTTTCTAAATATATATCCGTCCAAACACTAACACAAATAGCCCAGACCTGTAGCCCACCACCCAGAATGCTATTGAAATGCCCAGTACCTGAATTCTATTAGGAAGTACAGATAGGACAAATGCATGATAGCTGCACCCAGCACAGAGGCCACTTACAAGCCACTGCATCACGCTAGCAACATCACGTAGGAAGTGCTGACACAGGCTTGGTACACATGCAGCCACTCACAGCCAAAGTCACCCTTCCCAGAATACTCACCCCAAGCTTGCTGTTGATGCTCCTTCAAATGTGCATTCAGCTCAGGCTGTGTCACGGCCAAGATGCGGCACATTAGTGGTGTCATGATGCGCCGTGACAACCTGCCACTGCGAGGGAGCAGCCCCAGTGTCATCTCCGCAACGTTCTTTGCCAGCCGTGAAATGTCATCCCACCTCTTGTGGCAGTGGGTGCGCCGGCGGTTTGAGACTCCCAGAGCCCGCACCTTGGTCGAAATGGCTCTCCACACTGCATTACGCTGGTGTACTTTGAGCTGCAGGCATGGGAGACAAGAGGGGAAAAACCTCAGTGACACAGTGTTATGTAACAACATCTCTCAGTACAGTAGCATGATACTGACTCATCCCAACTCCACATACCTGTCTTGCAGAGACAGGAATGCATCTCACAGGGTACATCGTCATGTGAGAAGCCCACATAAATGCATGCAGGTGTGAGGGGGGACACAGTACCTGCACATCTCTTATACAAGCAGGATGCTAACATAGAAAGCCATGTGTAGTCTGCCCACATCTACTGTCCATTTCCAGGTAGAGCAAGACATATGTCACATATCAACATGTGTTTGGGGTGAGACTCACTGTGTCCAACACTGCACAGGCCTCAACACCTAGCCCTGTGAATAGCTCACTGTGTCACGTATGTTGCATTGAGGGACATGATCTCACATACCCACACTCATCTCACAGGGCCAGTCGTGTGCAATGTACAGGGCTGAGATGGCTCATTGATGGAGTGTAATGAGAAAAGACACATGCAACACCCTGTACGTTCAGTGTTGTGTCCTTGTCATTTTGGGCGGTGACTGTGCATGCCAGGTGGGCTCACACTGAGATGGACAACAGGGACCCACACAGCCATTCACATAAGGAATCACTGTCCTGACTCCTGCATTACCAACTTGCTGCGTCACTGTACGGCTGCCAAGACAATACATGTCCCCCCAATCTTGATGTGCAGGCAGGGAAACATGTGGAATAGGGTACACCTCCCTTACCCTTGGAGAAAGCATGTTAGGCAGTGCATGACCCAACCCCACACTCTAAGGCACATAAGGCATCTGACCGACTACATGTGTGCCCCCCTGCACTCTCACCCCCACTGTTGAAAACTTACCACGACATTTGGGGCACCATATAGCCTTGGGTAATGTGTGAGCACCTCGTCCACCAGGACCTCCAGCTCCTCGCTTGTGAAGGGACTGGCACAGATCTTCTCTGTCCTTGCCTTCACTGTGGACTTGAGACAGCAGCGACGGCAGTGGGTGGTGAGGGGTCTCAAGCAGCAGCCCCTGGAGGCAGCAGCAGGTGAGGGCTCTCAGTCAGCAGTCCCTGGAGGCAGCAGCAGGTGAGGGCTCTCAGGCAGCAGTGCCTGGAGGCAACAGCAGGTGAGGGCTCTCAGGCAGCAGTCCCTGGAGACAGCAGCAGTTGAGGGCTCTTGTTAGACCTGGCACCTTGGCGTGAGTTTCCCTTCCACTTTTTTGATGGTGTGCCTCAAGGTGAGCATATATCGACTTTTTAATATCGAGGGACATAAATATCGAGTCAAAAATATCGAATGTACAAAATATCGAAATAGATAATATCGATGTGAAAAATATCGTTTTTTTTTTTTTACTTATATGTCGATGTAAGTAATATCGTTAGTAATAATATCGACATGTGAAAATATCGTTATTGTGTGTTTAGTAAATATTTTGAAGTTGTTTGTATAAATAGTTAAAATGTATATAATATGAGAAATATTTATATTGTTTTAGGGGCGGGATGTTGGGTTATAGGGGATAAGGGTGGGGAGTGTTTTAAAAAAGTTAAATTATTTTTTTAATATATTGTAAAATTTAATTAGTAAATTTTATTTAAAATTTGAAATGTATATTTAATTTTAGGAGCGGGATGTTGGTTTATAGGGGATAAGGGTGGGAAGTGTTTTAAAAATGTTTATATATTGTTTAATTTAAAAAAAAAAAAATTTAGAAATTGTAAATTAAATTTAGAATTTGACAAATAATTTTAGGAGCGGGATGTTGGTTTATAGGGGATAAGGGTGGGAAGTGTTTTAAAAATGTTTATATATTTGTTAATTTAAAAAAAAAATTATTTAGAAATTGTAAATTAAATTTAGAATTTTACAAATATTTTTAGGAGCGGGATGTTGGTTTATAGGGGATAAGGGTGGGAAGTGTTTTAAAAATGTTTATATATTGTTTAATTTTTTTAATAATTTATTTAGAAATTGTAAATTAAATTTCGAATTTTACAAATATTTTTAGGAGCGGGATGTTGGTTTATAGGGGATAAGGGTGGGAAGTGTTTTAAAAATGTTTATATATTGTTTAATTTTTAAAAAAATTTATTTAGAAATTGTAAATTAAATTTAGAATTTTACAAATAATTTTAGGAGCGGGATGTTGGTTTACAGGGGATAAGGGTGGGAAGTGTTTTAAAAATGTTTAGATATTTGTTAATTTTAATTTTTTATAAACATTATTTAGAAATTGTAAATTAAATTTAGAATTTTACAAATAATTTTAGGAGCGGGATGTTGGGTTATAGGGGATAAGGGTGGGAAGTTAATTAAAAATGTTTATATATTTTTTAATTTAAAAAAAAATTTATTTAGAAAATTTAAATATAATTTAGAATTTTACAAAACACATAATTAAATATAGATTTGAGTCACAATAGTAAATTAATTAAGTTCAGTGTCCAGCACTTATCTTAATTAAATATAGACTGGAGTGGGAATAGTAAATTAATTAAGTTCATTGTCCAGCACCTACTGTAATTTAATATAGTTTGGAGTGAGAATAGTAAATTAATTAAGTTCAGTGTGCAGCACTTACCTTAATAAAATATAGACTGGAGTGGGAATAGTAAATTAATTCAGTTCAGTGTCCAGCACATACTATAATTAAATATAGGTTGGAGTGAGAATAGCAAATTAATTAAGTTCAGTGTCCAGCACTTATTTTAATTTAATATAGACTGGAGTGGGAATAGTAAATTAATTTAGTTCAGTGTCCAGCACCTACCCTAATTTAATATAGGTTGGAGTGAGAATAGTAAATTAATTAAGTTCAGTGTCCAGCAGTTATCTTAATTAAATATAGACTGGAGTGGAAATAGTAAATTAATTAAGTTCAGTGTCCAGCACCTACTCTAATTTAATATAGGTTGGAGTGAGAATAGTAAATTAATTATGTTCAGTGTCCAGCACTTATCTTAATTAAATATAGACTATAGTGGGAATAGTAAATTAATTAAGTTCAGTGTCCAGCATCTACCCTAATTAAATATAGATTGGAGTGAGAATAGTAAATTAATTAAGTTCAGTGTCCAGCACTTATATTAATTAAATATAGATTGGAGTGGGAATAGTAAATTAATTAAGTTCTGTGTCCAGCACATACTCTAATTAAAAATATGTTGCAGTGAGAATAGTAAATTTATTAAGTTCAGTGTCCAGCACTTATCTTAATTAAATATAGACTGGAGTGGGAATAGTTAATTAATTAAGTTCAGTGTCCAGCACCTACTCTAATGTAATATAGGTTGGAGTGAGAATAGTAAATTAATTAAGTTCAGTGTCCAGCACTTATCTTAATTAAATATAGACTGGAGTGGGAATAGTAAATTAATTCAGTTCAGTGTCCAGCACATACTCTAATTAAATATAGGTTGGAGTGAGAATAGTAAATTTATTAAGTTCAGTGTCCAACAGTTACCTTAATTTAATATAGACTGGAGTGGGAATAGTAAATTAATTAAGTTCAGTGCCCAGCAGCTATTCTAATTTAATATAGGTTGGGGTGAGAATTGTAAATTAATTAAGTTCAGTGTCCAGCACTTATCTTAATTAAATATAGGCTGGAGTGGGAATAGTAAATTAATTAAGTTCAGTGTCTAGCAGCTATTCTAATTTTATATAGGTTGGAGTGAGAATAGTAAATTTATTAAGTTAAGTGTCCAGCACCTACTCTAATTTAATATACGTTGGAGTGAGAATAGTTAATTAATTATGTTCAGTGTCCTGCACTTATTTTAATTAAATATAGACTGGAGTGGGAATAGTAAATTAATTAAGTTCAGTGTCCAGCAACTACCCTAATTAAATATAAATTGGAGTGAGAATAGTAAATTAATTAAGTTCAGTGTCCAGCACTTATCTTAATTAAATATATATTAGAGTGGGAATAGTAAATTAATTAAGTTCAGTGTCCAGCACATACTCTAATTAAATATAGGTTGGAGTGAGAATAGTAAATTAATTAAGTTCAGTGTCCAGCACTTATCTTAATTAAATATAGACTGGAGTGGGAATAGTAAATTAATTAAGTTCAGTGTCTAGCAGCTATTCTAATTTTATATAGGTTGGAGTGAGAATAGTAAATTTATTAAGTTAAGTGTCCAGCACCTACTCTAATTTAATATAGGTTGGAGTGAGAATAGTTAATTAATTATGTTCAGTGTCCTGCACTTATTTTAATTAAATATAGACTGGAGTGGGAATAGTAAATTAATTAAGTTCAGTGTCCAGCAACTACCCTAATTAAATATAAATTGGAGTGAGAATAGTAAATTAATTAAGTTCAGTGTCCAGCACTTATCTTAATTAAATATAAATTGGAGTGGGAATAGTAAATTAATTAAGTTCAGTGTCCAGCACATACTCTAATTAAATATAGGTTGGAGTGAGAATAGTAAATTAATTAAGTTCAGTGTCCAGCAATTATCTTAATTAAATATAGACTGGAGTGGGAATAGTTAATTAATTAAGTTCACTGTCCAGCACCTACTCTAATGTAATATAGGTTGGAGTGAGAATAGTAAATTAATTAAGTTCAGTGTCCAGCACTTATCTTAATTAAATATAGACTGGAGTGGGAATAGCAAATTAATTCAGTTCAGTGTCCAGCACATACTCTAATTAAATATAGGTTGGAGTGAGAATAGTAAATTTATTAAGTTCAGTGTCCAGCACTTATCTTAATTTAATATAGACTGGAGTGGGAATAGTAAATTAATTAAGTTCAGTGTCCAGTAGCTACTCGAATTTAATATAGGTTGGAGTGAGAATAGTAAATTAATTAAGTTCAGTGTCCAGCACTTATCTTAATTAAATATAGACTGGAGTGGGAATAGTAAATTAATTTAGTTCAGTGTCCAGCACCTACTATAATTTAATATAGGTTGGAGTGAGAATAGTAAATTAATTAAGTTCAGTCTGTAGTGGGAGTAGTATGTTAATTAAGTTTGGTAAATAGCAAATATTAGAATTAAATATAGAGTTGAATAGGAACAGTTAAATTAATTTGTTTTAATTTACAAAAAATCTGTAGATTTTAGTTTTGGTTGGATAAAAGATAGAAGTTATATCAGAATGCAAATTCCAATTTTTTTTATAAAATAGTAGAAAGGAAAATAAGATTTGTTTTATAGTTGTTGGAATGTATATTCATTAGAGAGAAAATATTGTTTATTATTACGCATATTCTAATAATTAAACCATTGAAATAAACATGTAATAAAATAATTAATATTTAACATTTGTATTATTGTCATAAATTTGTTATAATGGATATATATTTGTTTAATGTATATTTTGGACATTAATATATGAACATACAAAATAATTAAAAATAAACAAATCTGATTTTTATAGCTGTTTAATATTTTTAAATTTATATTGTGTACTCTCAATATTTTTAGACTTTATTTGAATTTATAAGAAATTGTATGTTTTGAAATATATGATAAATATATTTTCATTATTAATATTTATATTAGATAATTAATATTGAAATTGTTTACATTTTAGAATATGTATTTTTTTTTGTTGGTATGTTGTAGATACAATATATTAATTATATCATGTTCATCAATTTATTTTGGTAATATATACAGTTTTATTATTATATTAATAAATATATATTATTTATTTTTATACGTTAAATAATTTTCACATAGATAAAAAAAATAGGTATTCTTTTTGAGTATTTTATTCTAATGTTTTACTAATTTTTAAAGTAATGTGTAATGTTAAATAAATAGTTAGGGCATTTATTGGTATTTTTTTAGTTGTTATGTTTGTTTGGGTCTTTTATTTTGTAACCGCTCGCTGTTGTTTTGGGTTATTTTGGTCAAATCCAGGTCGCGGTCGGGAGCTGTTTCGCGTTTGAGAAGGTAAGAGTTATTTTCTTTATTATTAAATAGTTTTAAGTGTTTTGTGGAAGTAGTAATGTTGTAATAAGTGTGTATGGATTGATGTTTTAGAAGTTAGGGTGTTAGTAATAGTTTGTATACGGTTTTATAATTTACGTTGTGTTCCGTGTTTGTGGCTTTGTTAGTGTTTTGTTATTTCGGTGTGTTAAAGTTTTATAGTGTTTGAATAATGTTTGTAGTGATGTTTTTAGGTGCCTTATGTGTGTTTGTGTGTGGGTGGGAATGTTTGTTTCTCTTTTGTAGGTTTTACGGAGAAGATATTTTCGTCAGTTTCAAACACCTTATTTTTTTTGAAGGAAGTGTGTATTAGTTGTGTTTACTAATCTTTATTTTACACTTCCTTTATTGTTCGGGTTTCCAGGAGCGGTTATTTACGTTTTTAATATTTTTCGGCATTTTTATGGTTAATGGATAGTCGTTTTTTTGCGTAGACGTTGTTTTCGATAAACAGTTGTATTTTTACATTTTATTTGGATTTTTTTTTGATACCTATGGATTTTGAACTACCTGGATTTATTTGGAAGGAATGTTATTATCCCATTGGAGCAACTACACAGGTAAGTTCATTTAAATATTTTAATTGTTGGTGGCCAAACCTTATATATTTAATATTGTTGTTGTGTACTTGGTTTGTTTAATTATGTTGTCTAAATATATGTTGATATAATTGATTTATATATTTTAGACCACATAATTAAATATGTGATATAATAAAGTAGTTTATTTATGTTGTGATAGTTGTTTTAGTAGAATTGTGGGTTAATATTTAGGAAAGGGTTTAGAAGAGAGTTTGAGCTATTATATTTAAGTACTCAAGTCCTCTTGTGGATGGGTATAGCTGTACCTGTTGTTGTAGGTAATTATACATTTGAGTAGTTTGTCTAGATTGTTTTGGTTTTAATTGTAGGACAGATTGTTGCATTCTTAATTCTTGGAAACTTTGTTCCTTTTGTATGGCAATTAGTAGTTTTTGTAGTGTTGGAGTTGTTCTCCCAGTAGAAGTTAGGAATGCATTATGCCAGCCCTCGACGGCGTTGTTAGTTTTGGCTTGTTGGTTGAGTGTACTTACATATACATTCCACCAAGGTATTTGGAACTTGGGCTGACGTCTATGGCCTGATCTGTGTAGTCTCCCCACCCAGGTATCTTCAAAATAATCTAATAGGGGAGATAACTTTACTTCATTTTGTTTGTAGAATGGACTTTCTAATAAAAGATTGTAATGTTCTGCAACATCTGTGGTTGGTACATAAGCTAGGGCTGTTAGAAGTTTTATTTGATGTGCAAAACTTATGTTAGTGGCATATTCTACACTTAGTGAAGATTTTTGTAAATGTCTCCATATACATTGGTTTAGATGGAAGTAACATCCTTGGATAGCTGCATGGGGGTACAGTTTTAGAATGCAATTTATCATGGCTTGCTCAAAGTCTATGATAATTCTTTGAGGGTAAAAATCATTTGATTCTTGTTTTAGTTTTCCTAGCATTTCATTATATGTTGTGTTTTGTTTGTTAGGTAATAGTGCATAAATTAAAGGTATGGAAGTGTTGTGATATTGACCGTGTATTGTGTAAAGCTGGTAGAATGGTTTTGGGCATATTGTAAAGGTGCCATCCATCATCCATGTTTGGCATTGTTGGAGTTTAGTTATATTGTTTGCAGTAGCAAACATTATGATTCTTTTTTCTGTGCTTTTGTTATCAAAAAAAATAAAAGGTTCATTATTGTGGGTGATAGTTAATTCTGGTGGAATGATGATATTTTGAAAAGTTTTAGGGGATGGTATAGTTGTCGTGGTTGCTTTTTTGGTCCTAGCAATAGTTCTTTTTATAGAAGCAATTGATGGTAATTGGCCTCTTGCTTCTTTGGGCACTCTAGGTAATAGTTCTTTTAGGATTACACTTGTAGCAGTTTGTGAACCAGTGCTTAATTCTTTGATATTTTCGAGGGTTGATCTGACTTCTATTTCAGAGAGATTGGGTGGATGGTTATGCTCTCTTGTATATAGTACAGTTGTTTCTCTTGTGGTTGCTCGTCCGTAGCATTTGTTCGAATAATATTTAGAACACTTCCAGTTCACTTTTCGGTCCGTCTGCTTTTCTTGGGTGTATGTGTAACCCATGTAACACAATAGGAATTTTCCTTTCTGCGAAGTTATAAATTGGGCTTCTTCTGTCATCGTGATGTGTTAGAAATCTGGAAAAAATGTATATGAAAATATATGCAATAGTACTTTATATATTTCTATAAAAATAGGAAACAAACTACTTTTTTTATATATACTTACCAAGTGTTTTTGGTTGTATTTGAATGAAGATGTTTGTAGACAAAATGCTGTTTAGTTGATGTAGTCTCTGAAAGTTAAAGAACATATATTGCTTTGGTTGGTTTAGTTATTTAAGTGGGGTGGTATTGCTGTTTGGTATAGACTATATTTTTTTTGTTGAAACGTATTTTATTCTTTTACAAATCAACAACGTAACAAACATTCCCCCGCCTTCACCTGTCCCGGAAGTACCACACATTTATCATCAAGGCCAATTATTCAGGAGAAGGAACAACCTTCCCACCCAGTTCTCTACCCCCCCTCCCCCACCACATGTCAATGTACCCCCGTCCCCTACCCCTCTTACTATGTGCCCCTCCTCCCTAATAAATAAGATGCAGTAGCCCAACCTCTCCCTAAGCAAACAGAGCCTTCCCTCATGCCCAGTGGTATAGACTATAGGTGTTAATTTATACAGGTGTTTTAAAACTTAAAAAAGAGAACATGGATTTGTTTAGGGGTTTAGGATGTTTTGGGGTTTGAGTAGGATTTAATTAATATTTTATAAAGTATTTTGATAGTATACTTACTTTTTAGTGAGTCTTTTCTGACAATCTTAAATATTTTCTTTAGCTGTTTGGAGTAATATCTGTAGTGGAAACATAAAGAGATGGAATATAGAAGTTAGTTATTTATTTGAGTAAAGATAAATTAGTGTTTTAGTTTAATTTGGCAGTTTAGTTAGAAAAGAATATTTACTTACGTTTTTAGAATAGTAGTAGGATGTAGGATTCTTCTGTTTAGCAGAGTTTCTTCTTCGTTCAATGCTTTGGTTTAAGGCACAGTAGAAGACTTGTTTTAATTGGTTTATATAGTGGTTTTAAATTGTTTCTTGAATGTTATTGGTTGTTTTCTGTATGTGGCCTTTCTATTGGATGGTTTGAATTTTTTTTAGTTAATTGGTTTCCTTTTATGGAAAATGCTAAGTAAGAGTATATTTAGTTTTAAAGGAGGAGAGTTTCAAATAATTATATATAAAAAGATTGTTTATAATGTGTTGTAATTTTCTTTAAATGTGTTTGAAATGCCAATGTGATAATTATTTCAGTGTTTTTTTATTATGTTGTTAAATATTGAGATCGTTATAAATGTTATGTTTATGTTTAAGTAGAATCTCATTTGAAAATGTATGTTTTCGGAAAATATTGTCTTTATGTTGTTTAAAGTATTGGTTTTATTAGTATTAGAATTGTCGATATATTTTAAAAAAACGATATTATTGATGTCTATATTTTGGTTATCGATATTTGTGAGATGTGTCATATTTATTTACTTATGTCGATATTTAGTATTGCGATATTTATGTGTGCGATTTTTGTGTGATCGATATAATTGTATTACGATATTGTAGTGTCGATATTAGTGTAGTTTTTTAAATAAGTATACAATGTCGATATTTTTGATGTCGATATATTTGATGCGATATTTGTGTAGTTCGATAATGTGTCTGTCGATAATATGTCAGAGATCCGTGCCTCAAATGTTTTGCTGGTGTTGTCCGCTCAGGGCACTGCGCCACGGCTAATCCGTGCCGCAGTGCAAGTGCTCCCTAGGTAAAGTGTACCTGTAATTGATGTTCATGATTGGTTTATTGGATTTACTGTCAGTCCCCAGTAAAGTGCACCAGGGGTGCCAGGGCTTGTGAATGCCAATGCTGCTGGTGGGCTTGCAGCGCTGGTTGCGCCACCCACAGAAAGCGGCCTTGTAAAATGTGTCTAGGGTCTGCCACCGCAGACCCTGCGTGCAGTCTGGGACTGTCGCGCTGACTGCGCAAGTGCCCCCACTTGCCAGTCCCTAAACCTTCCCTTACCTACATATTAGCCACCCCTCTGCTAGGCCCAAGGGCAGGGTACATTGTAGGCATAAGGTAGGACATGCCCTGATGTGTGTGGCATGTCTTAGTAGTGAATTACAGCCATTTTCGTTTTTCACTATTGAAGGCTACCTGCTCTCCATAGGCCAGAATGGGCTGCTGGAGTCACTACACGCTGTGACCCCAGTGGACTCAGAGAGCATGGTAGAATGTCAAGTTTAGTATGCCTGAACTCAGAATAATAAAATACTTCTTGTAGTCAAGTTTATTTTAATATCCTGGGTTTGTAAATGCTACTTTTAGAAAGTTAGTATTTACTGACCTGGCCATTTCAGTCCGCCTCTGCTGTGTGTGTGTGTTCTGCCTAGCAACAGTAAGGAGCAGGGTTGGGGAATCCCCAGAGACAGGTTGGCTGCCAGGTGGTGGGTAGAGAGATGACATCAGGATGGGTGGGAGGAGTACACCTTGACTCTTGAATAGACCTGTGCTCTGCCACCACAAAGCCGGCGCCGCCCCCTGTGGAGCGGCTGATGTCTCTGCCCTGCTGCTGAAAGGAAAGAGCAGAGTCACCATAACAAAGTGCTCCAGAAATGGACTGGGCCAGGCCCAGGCCCCCTGGCGCTAAGGAACAAAAGAATCACGGTATAAAAGTAGGAGCCTGGCTCCTAAGCAATCAGAATCCTGTTTTACCACAAAGAACCTCTGCCCGACTAGAAGGAGAAGAAGACGCTGGAAGGACTGGCCTGCTGCTTGCCTTGCTGAGGAAGGAGAGGAAGAGACTTGCTGAAGAGACTTTGCTGCTTTGTGCTTTAAACATTCTCCAAGGGCTTGATCTGAGCTTGCCCCCTGAACAAAACCCCAGGACCAGTGGGTTCTTTGTGCCTTTGCTCGTCCTGAAACTCGAGCCGTGTGTGTATCCCGCTTGAGGAAGACTGCGCCCCTCATCGCCCCTCCTAGGGCTGTGACACTCGGGAGCCTGCCTGCCTTTGCCCCCCTTGAGAGCCTCGCTCCGACCGGAGTCGCCCTCTACCCCGGGCTAGGCCGCCGGCACCTCTGCCACCGCCTGCTATTGGAGCGCGCTGAAGCGCTATCACCCCTCCCGCCGGAATTCTTGTCCGACGATCGTGATCCCCGCCGGGTCCCCAGCTGCGTGGACCGTGCCCTGTGACCCGCGCTTCGCGATCTCGCCCTGAGATCGGGCCGCGCCGCCCCCGCTGAGGAGACCCCCGCACTGCCGTGCTGAGGGTCGTGGGCCGCGCCTGCCTGACTACACGCACCTGCTCAAGAGGATCCAAAGGTGCCCCATCACTGCTGAGTCGCACCCTCCCGTGCCGACTCCCAAAAGCAACTACACGTTCTTGAGAATTCCAGTATCGGGCTCGGGGCCCGCAACGCCTTATTTCCCCGTTCGCAGGAGCCGATCTCTGTAAGTACTGGAACCACAAGTAACATTTGCGAGAGACTACAAAGTATCTAATTTGAACCTGCAAACAAAGAACATTTGCCTGCTTTACAACCTGGTGGCATAGCGAAAACGTTATTGGTCTTGTGATAAGTCTGCTGAGATATATATACCTATTTTTACATAAAGAAGCGTATTTTTCTACATATCCAAGTCTGGTGTCCGTTTCTGGGGGGATTGATGTATTTACTGTGTGTGCGATTGTAAGTGCTTAACCAACAACGCCTGAGGAATCGCCTTGGCTGCTCACGCCACGCACCTAGAGGGTGAGCAAGGGTCATTTAAAGGGGTTATCCTGCGCCCTGACGTAGAGGAGAGGGTTCCTGCTTGACACAAGGGTAACCTTGCGCCAACCAGAGACCCCCGAGTCTAACATTGTTGGCAGCGGCTGGGATTTCGGATTTGCATTTGCAGTTTGCATACAGTGAATTATTAATCACCAGATAGTGAGAGCAGACCAAGTAACGCAGCCACAGGTTTTCATTTTTGAACTGTTGAGACATCGACCATTGCTTCAGCCATGCCTGGCTCACTCCTTGCTGGAAGAGCACTCTCTGTGATTTCTGGAATAGATGAGGTGGATTGGGAGGAACTGGAGGGATACACAGTAGAGCAATTGAAAGGCTACAGTGTAAAACTCTGAGTTCCCCATGCTGGATTCAAGAGGAAGGTCCAGTACACCAAGGCGTTGAGAGCCTGGAAGGAGTCAAGAGACCCACAGAATGCGGGGGACATCGTTCCACCCGACAACCTTGGGGAGCCCAGCAGAGTCCTGTCGCCAGAGGAGCTGGCAGACAGGGCAGCAGACAGGGTGCATGCAATGGAGATGGCAAAGTTGGCAGGACAAATGGAAATGGAAAAGCAGAAGTTGGCCTTGGAGGCACAACAACGCCAAATGGATCATGACATAAGATTGAAGGAGTTGGAGCTGAAAGCGAAAAGTTTGGACACCGCTCCTTCTGGTGGCAGCACTCCGCCGGTGCAGGTAGAGTCCAAGGTGTACATCCCCAAAGATGTAGTGAAGGAGTATTTTGGAAAGGATGACATAGGGCAGTGGTTTAGGGCCTATGAGGTGGCCATGTCTTCACACCGGGTCCCTGAGAAAGACTGGGGAGCGGGGTTGTGGGGAAGGTTCCTTGCTGAAGGGCGTGACACACTGTTAGATTTACCCTTAGATCTCCAAGCCTCATACCCCCATATGAAGGAGGCTTTAATGACCAGGTATGGGTTAACTCCTGAGCTATATAGACAGAGGTTCAGGGAGACTAAGAAGATCCCGGAGAGTACGTATGTGGAGTATGTAACTTTTTTCTGCAGAGCACTGGATGGTTGGGTGAAGGGTAGCAAGGTGAGTGATTATCAAGGGTTGCTTGATTTAATTGCATGGGAGCACTTGTCCAGTCAATGTTTTCTGAGCTACGCCAGCACCTGATTGATAGCAAGCTGTCCAACCCGAGGAAGCTTGCTGAGGAGGCGGACCGCTGGCTCAGCACCAGGGTCCACAAGGGTCAAGTGGGAGACTCCGCCAAAGGTGGGCAGGGTCCCCAGCAGAAGAGTGGGGGGGACAGGGGTAAACAGAAAGGGTTCCAAAAAGGCCCCCAAAGTAATTCCCAAGGGAACCAGCAGAAGGGTTCTCAGCCTCCCCCACCCCCGCAGCAGAACGGGGCCCCGACAGGTAGGCCTGTTCCAAAGGGGCCCTTCAATTGTTACAGGTGTGGTGACCCGGGTCATATTGCCTCTGATCCTAAGTGTCGCCTGTTTGGTAAGACAGCACCCACTGGTGCTCCACCCCGGCAAGTAGCTCATGTTAATTTTGGGGAGGAGGTAGCAGTCCAGGGGGGTGGGGGTCCCGCGAATATGACCCTAGTCTCGCTAGGAGACAGTGAGATGGTCCCTGAAACCTACTTACTCTCTAACACTAAGAAATATGGGCAAGTAGTGACCATCAATGGAAAGAAGGTTGAGGCTCTTAGAGATACAGGAGCCAGCGTGAACTCGGTGAGGCAACACCTGGTGTCTCAAGAGCAGATTGTACCCAATGCCTACTGTAGGGTTGTCAATGCTGACAACATAGAGAGTCGTTGTCCAATGGCTCAAGTTCCCTTTGAGTGGGGGGAAGTCTCTGGTACTCTACAAGTCGCTGTGAGAACTGACATGCCTGTAGACTGTCTGCTAGGGAACGACCTGGAGAGCTCCCCTTGGGAAAAGGTGGAGAAGACCACGCATCTGAGGATGGTGGGTCTACCCGACTGGGCGTGCGTGACCACCCGGTCCATGGCAGCCAGTAGGGGTGTTGAGAGGGTCCTGGAGCCTGAGGGAGAGATCCAGGAACCGGCCTTAGGGAGAAGGCGCAGGAGGCGCGGGAAACCGGCCCCCGAAGTTCCCACGGCCCAGGAGGAAGCCGACCCTGAGGGGGATGCTCTGGAGCCTACCGGGGAACAGATTGCCGAACTGAGAGACCTGCCTGAGCTGACCCATTGGCAGCAAGAAGGAGGTCCCTCCAGGGAGGAATTCTGCAGGGAGCAGAAAGAATGCCCTTCTCTCGTGGGTATGTGGCAGCAGGCTGCAGAGCAGGCCAATGGTGTTCAGGCCAAGACACACTACGTGTACTGGGAGAGTGACCTCCTGTATTCCGAGCCTAAGGCTGCTGAACCTGGGTCAGCCCGTGTGCTGGTGGTACCCCAGAAGTTCAGAACCTTCCTACTGGGGCTGGCTCATGATGTGCCGTTAGCAGGACATTTGGGGATGGACAAGACCTATGACAGGCTTGTCACCCACTTTTACTGGCCCCAAATGCACAAGAATTCAGATTCCTATTGCAGAACCTGTCAGACTTGCCAGGCAAGTGGTAAGAGCGGAGGGAAGCACAAGGCTCCTCTGCAGCCCTTCCCCGTGGTCGGTACGCCATTCCAGCGAGTGGGTATTGATATTGTGGGGCCTCTGGACCCCAAGACAGCCCTGGGCAACAGGTTCATCCTGGTCTTGGTGGACCATGCCACCCGGTACCCTGAAGCCATCCCTCTGAGGACAGTGACGGCCCCCGTGGTGGGACGAGCACTGATGGGAATTTTCTCCCGAGTGGGATTCCCTCTAGAGGTGGTGAGCGACAGGGGGACCAATTTCATATCCACATATATGAAATCCCTGTGGAAGGAGTGTGGGGTAACTTATAAGTTCACCACTCCTTACCACCCCCAAGGAAATGGGTTGGTTGAGAGATTCAACCGAACCCTCAAAGGCATGATCATGGGCCTAGACGGTCCAATGAGGCGTAAGTGGAACGTCCTCTTGCCATGCCTGCTCTTCGCTTACCGAGAGGTGCCACAGAAGTCTCTAGGGTTCAGCCCCTTTGAGCTTCTGTATGGTCACCCGGTAAGAGGACCTCTGAGTTTGGTAAAAGAAGGCTGGGAGCAATCTCCCAGGAAACCTCCCCAGAATGTATACAGTTACATGCTGGCCTTCCGAAACCAGACTAGGCGTTTCAGGCAACTTGCTGAGGCAAATCTGGAAGCCAGCCAGGAGGAGATGAAGCGGTGGTACGACCGGAATGCCTCTCTGGTAGAGCTTCAACCTGGACAAAAGGTGTAGGTCTTGGCCCCAGTGGAGCCTTGTGCACTTCAGGATAAGTGGACAGGTTCATTTGAGGTTGTGGAGCGCAAAAGTCCTATCACCTACTTGGTGGACATGCAGTCTCCCAGGAACCCTTTGAGGGTCCTACATGTTAACCGCCTTAAGCCCCACTTAGAGAGGACTGAAGTGGGCATGCTGCTGGCCACTGATGATGGAATGGAAGAGGAGACCGAGCCTCTTCCTGACCTCTTAGTAGCCTCTGAGAAAGATGGGTCAGTGGATGGAGTTAACCTCTCACCCACCCTGACGCCCGAACAACAGGAAGATTGCCGCCACTTGCTGGGGCAGTTTCCAGATAGGTTCTCCCTGGTTCCTGGTGTCACAGATTGGTGCGTCCATGATGTGGACACAGGAGACAGCTTACATGTGAAGCACAAGGCTTACAGGGTAACTGACAGGGTCAGAGCTTGCATCAAGGAGGAGGTCTCCAAAATGCTTGCGCTAGGGGTGGTTGAGTCCTCCAGCAGTCCTTGGTCCAGCCCCGTGGTCTTGGTCCCCAAAGCTGCTGCGCCGGGAGCCACACCTGAACTCCGGTTCTGTGTGGACTACAGAGGACTCAATTCAGTAACTAAGACTGACGCGCACCCCATCCCCAGAGCTGATGAGCTCATTGATCGGCTAGGGGCTGCCCGGGTCCTCAGCACGTTTGATTTAACGTCTGGGTACTGGCAGATCGCCTTGACCGATGGGGCCAAAGAGAGGTCAGCATTCTCTACACCAGATGGGCACTTCCAGTTCCGAGTCATGCCATTTGGAATGAAGAATGCCCCTGCCACCTTTCAGAGGTTGGTCAACCAGGTACTGGTTGGGCTGGATGCGTTCAGTGCCGCCTACCTGGATGACATCGCAGTATTCAGTGCCACCTGGCCCGAACACCTGCGCCACCTCTGGGAAGTGTTGATGGCTCTGCGCCGAGCAGGCCTCACGATCAAGGCAAGCAAGTGCCAGATCGGGCAGGGTTCCGTGGTGTACTTGGGACACCAAGTGGGGAGTGGCAAGGTGGCACCCTTGCAACCCAAAATTGAGACCATCCTGGCTTGGGAACCCGCCAAGACGCAGACCGCAGTGAGGGCCTTCCTGGGACTCACTGGGTACTACAGGAGGTTTGTCAAGGGCTATGGAACGATTGTTGCCCCCTTGACAGAGCTGACTTCCAAGAAGCAGCCCAGGAACGTGATCTGGACTGACACCTGTCAGAAAGCTTTCGACACCCTGAAGACTGCCATGTGCACGGCGCCCGTGCTCTTGGCCCCTGACTTCTCCAAGGAATTCCTAGTGCAGACAGACGCTTCAGAGCATGGTGTAGGGGCTGTTCTCTCACAGATGACTGAGGAGGGCTGGGACCAACCCGTAGCCTTCATCAGTAGGAGGTTACTTCCACGGGAAAGTAGGTGGAGTGCAATTGAGCGAGAAGCATTTGCCGTGGTCTGGGCGCTGAAGAAGCTATGACCCTACTTGTTTGGGTCTCACTTCCGGGTTCAGACGGACCACAGGCCCCTCAGATGGTTGATGCAAATGAGGGGTGAGAACCCAAAGCTGTTGAGGTGGTCCATCTCCCTACAGGGTATGGACTTTACGGTGGAACACCGTCCTGGCACAGATCACGCCAACGCTGACGGTCTGTCCAGGTATTTCCGCCTTAGTGACGAGGAACCCCCTGGGCAAGGGTAGTTCTCCCCACATTTAAGCTGGAGGGGACACGTGTTAGACCTGGCACCTTGGCGTGAGTTTCCCTTCCACTTTTTTGATGGTGTGCCTCAAATGTTTTGCTGGTGTTGTCCGCTCAGGGCACTGCGCCACGGCTAATCCGTGCCACAGTGCAAGTGCTCCCTAGGTAAAGTGTACCTGTAATTGATGTTCATGATTGGTTTATTGGATTTACTGTCAGTCCCCAGTAAAGTGCACCAGGGGTGCCAGGGCTTGTGAATGCCAATGCTGCTGGTGGGCTTGCAGCGCTGGTTGCGCCACCCACAGAAAGCAGCCTTGTAAAATGTGTCTAGGGTCTGCCACCGCAGACCCTGCGTGCAGTCCGGGACTGTCGCGCTGACTGCGCAAGTGCCCACACTTGCCAGTCCCTCAACCTTCCCTTACTTACATATTAGCCACCCCTCTGGTAGGCCCAAGGGCAGGGTGCATTGTAGGCGTAAGGTAGGACATGCCCTGATGTGTGTGGCATGTCTTAGTAGTGAATTACAGCCATTTTCGTTTTTCACTATTGAAGGCTACCTGCTCTCCATAGGCCAGAATGGGCTGCTGGAGTCGCTACACGCTGTGACCCCAGTGGACTCATAGAGCATGGTAGAATATCGCGTTTAGTATGCCTGAACTCAGAATAATAAAATACTTCTTTCAGTAAAGTTTATTTTAATATCCTGTGGTTGTAAATACTACTTTTAGAAAGTTAGTATTTACTCGCCTAACCATTTCAGTCTGCCTCTGCTGTGTGTGTGTGCTGCCTAGTTTCAGTGAGGGCCAGGGCTGGGGAATTCCAGGAGACAGGCTGGCTACCAGGTGGCGAATAGAGAGATTACACCAGGATGGGTGGGAGGAGTACACCTTGACTCTGAATAGGGTTGTGCTCTGCCACCACAATGCTGGCTCCGCCCCTTGTGGAGCGTCTGATGTCTCTGCCCTGTGCACTGAAAGGAAAGTGCAGAGTCACCACAACAAAGTGCTCCAAAACCGGACTGAGCCAGGCCCAGGCCCCCTGGCCACAAAGAACAAAAGAAACTGTGTGTAAAAGAAGGAGCCCTGCTCCTAAGAAATTAGATCCTGTTGACGCCAAGAAGACACTCTGCCTGAAGAGAAGGACCTGGGAAAGCTACATGGAGGAGTACTGTCTCTAAGCCTGAGAGACTGGCCTGTGGTGGGTGCCTTGCTGCAAGAAGGAGAGAGGAAGAAAAGACTGAAAGACTTTTTGTTCACTTGTGCATTTTAAACAATCTCCAAGGGCTTGCTTGTGAACTTGCCCCCTGAACTGCGCCCCAGGAACAGTGGGCGCTACCCCTCCCTTGAAGAAGGAAGCTGCTGCTGGTGTAGTCCCCCCTTCAGCGCTGACTCCGGAGACCTGAGTGCGACTGGGAATCTGTCCCGCACTCTGAGAGCCTGTGCGCCCCATCCCGCTGAGCAAAGTGACCTCTGGACGACTGTGCCGCAGTTTGCACCGTAACGGCCTGCCCCGCCTGGCCTGAGCACCGCAAACTTCTGCCCCCTCGAGCCGGAGCTCGCACCGCAAGAACGGACCGTCCGGTCCAAACAACGTGAGTCTGTGGCCCCCGAGCTGTAGAGCACCCTGTGAAGACCGCCTGCACCTGAGTTCGCCTCTCCAGGACAACGCCCTGCTGACAGCGCCTCGCCGCTAGATTCACCTCAAGCCGCCGCCCCCTCCCTCTTCAACATCGAGACTGACGTCGAGGTCAAGAGCCTCCCCACAACGCATCGCTGTCCTCCGAGAAGCAGGACCGCACCGCGACGTGGGACGCCCCCTCTACGCCTGCTGATTAGCCTCGAACCACCAAGAAGAAGCAAGGTACTGTGGCGGACCCGCAGCGTACGGCTGCAGTGTAGGGAACTGTGCGCTTTCTAGCTTAATCCCAGCGTACACGCAGCATACGGCTGCATCGTTGAGAACTGTACGCCTCATTCTAAAGCGAACAGTACGTCGCGTACTTTACTGGAATTGACGGCCCCGTACGCTTGCTCACGCGGGAAGCGTGAGGTATAGTGGGGCTCTTCCTGTAGAGCGGTATGACGCGTACGAAGAGCGCTACGAAGCGCACAGACCTAAAAGAAGTGCAGTCAGCAACAAAGCCTTGCATTTATAAGAACTGTGGCCTCCCATTAAAGAATTGGAACATTCTGACAGTAACTGGAACCGTTTTAAAGCCTAAGAGACTGTAATTAAAGCCTGCTTGAGAATCCTATATAAAGAGATATATTTTTACAAATACAGTCTTGTGCCTCTGTGTGGTGGGTTGGTGATTGTTGTGGGACATTGCAAATGCTGAACTGTATGTACTCTGGAGTTTAGCCTGTCTGCTCGCGCCACACTACCTAGAGGGTGAGCAGGGGTTATTTTCTGAGAGTAATCCTTTGCCCTGACTTGGAGGAGAGGGTCCCTGCTTGTCGCAAGTGCATACCTGCGCCAACCAGAGACCCCCGATTCTAACAGCCAAGAACTGCCAAGTAACCACCATGAGTAAAGCAGCATCCATAGCATCTGTTGATTTGTATTGGGAGGACAGAGAGAGATGTAGGATGCAAGAAATGGAGCTGGCCAAGCTCAAGTGGAGTGGAGTGGAGAACTGGAGTTGGAGAATAGGAAATTGGCCCTAGAAGAAAAGAAAATGCAAATGGAGCATGACTTGATAATGAGGAACTTTGATATGGAGCTCGAGAGGCTTGAGGCCATGAGTGTCTCAGCCCAGCAACAAGAAATGTGTGTACCTCAGAGAGTGAGCTTTGCTGAGTTGGAGGTGGAATCCAGCTCAGATGGTGGCAGCAATATTCAGCTATCTAGTGCTGGGAGAGTAGTACACACACCCAGAGACATGGCACCTGACTTGAAGGAGCGGGTTAACATACATCAGGTGGTTCAAGGACCGGAGGTAGCTCCTGTAGTGCGCAGTGTCCCTGAGGGGAATAGGGTATCTGGCGCAGGGGTTCATGGTCCTAGTGGTGGGAAGGACACTCTACTGACTCTAGATGAGAGGTGCAGGGAGAGGGGTTCCCCCAAAGTTGAAGTCCTGGTATGTGAGTGTGAAGACTGCCCAGAAGAGTGTAGGTTGTGTGACAGAGACAGTCAGATACTGTCTTGCCAGTTTCAGGAGAGTGGTGTGGAGTACTTGTGTGAGGCACTGGATGGTGAGGTGAAGGATATTTTGGTTAACCCTGCTAGGGGGCTGTGTGATCCAATTGTGGGAGAGCATATTGTAAGTCCCTGTTTTCCAGAGCTATGCCACCTGTTGGAGAGTGAGTTCTCTGACCCCAGGGAGCTCACATTGGAGGCAGACCTTTTGGTGGATTCCAGAGGGTCTGAAGAGGCATTGGGGAGTGATCCCAAGATGAGTGGTTCAGGTATCTTCAAACCCAGTGTGGTGGAAGTGGCTCAGAGTAGCCCAGCCAGGTCCTGTCGTAGTGAGAGGGATGTAGGGCCTCACCTCCTGTCTTTAAGGGGAAAGAGTGAGAATGGGTTATGTCCCGGTAGTTCCCAAAATCAGGCTCAGAGCCTGGATGGTTCTGTAAGGGAACACCAGGTGGGGAGCCTAGTCTGTCCTGAGGGGCTGCCCATTGTGCGGGATCCCCTAGTGTCTGGTGAACGGGGAGTGTCTGTAAGCAGGCCTCCCTCAGTTCTGGTGTCTGGCAGTACCGCTCCAGTTGGGAGGGTGCAGAAGTCCAGAGTGAGGGGTGAGAGGGGGAAAGAGTCCCCAGTGGAAGAACCAGTGGGTCAGGGGTCAGCCAGAAGGGCTGCGTCACCAGTGAATGACCATGGTGACACCACTTCTGTCCTGGGGGATCTTCGCGCACTGTCAGATGGACAGAGGTCAGAAGATCTGCACCAGGCAGACTGTCACACGACACATGAGTTATGTGTCACCCTTGGGGGGCATGCGTGCTCCCCGGGAAGTCCTGGTGTGCCAGGCGAGCGTTCAACTGCATGGGTTGGTCCCAGGGTTGGGAAGCCAGGTTCAGGTGTTGTCTGACCTGGAGGGTGGGACAACTGTAATAAGTGTCCTGACTCAGGTTGCTTCTAGGGGTACCACTCCAGGTGGGAGGGTAAAGCCATCTGGAAGGGAGTCCTCGCCTCTGACCCCGGTTCAACTAAAGGGTTTAGACCCTGGGTTGGAGGGCCAGGTTCAGGGTGTCCCCCCTGACCAGGACGCCCAGTTCCAGGATAGAACCCCTGGCAATTCTGGAAGGAGGTACCACTCCAGGTGGGAGGGTACAGAGCCCCAAGAAGGAGGAGGAGGACCGGGTGTGGGAAAGCCCACCCCATTCTCCTGCCCAGCCGCCGGGTATAGGCCCGGGGCTGGTGGGTCAGTGCCAGGATGTCATATCTGATCTGACAGGAGGGAGAATGGACAGAGGGTGCCAAGCACCTGGGGCTACTGCCCCCGCTCTCTGACGCCACAGAGGTTTGAGAGCTCTGAGAGGCATAAGGCCTGGGTCTCATCATTGAACACTGTCATTAGCCACTGTGGCATTTTTCTGTCTGTCTGTTGGGACACACCTGTGAGCAAGTTATGGTTGGGTGCTGCACAGGTGGTGTCCACAGGTGAGGAGAAGGGTTCCCCATGGGTTAGCTTGGTGTGCCCTGAGAGTATGGACAGAGGGATTCCAACAGGTTCAGATTGGCGTAGAACTGGAGTCTGCCCCTGCAGTTGCGGGCCTGGTCCAGGTTCGATCGCCCAAAGCAGGGAAGCCCATCAAGGTACTGATTGGTCTACCCTGTGTTTTGGCTGGAAGGGGGTTGTGTTGGACTTGCCCCTTTTTGCAGGGTCATCCCTGAACTTTTTGCCTTCCTCCTATATTTTTTCTGACCTGTTGTTGGCTGTTTTATGACTCTGGGCACTTTACCACTGCTGATCAGCAGTGCTAAAGTGCATATGCTCTCCCTATTGTAAATTGATGTATGAATTAGTGATTCCATGATTGGTTGGTTTGGTTTACCTGTCAGACCCTAGTACAGTGCACCAGGAGTGCCCAGGGCTTGTAAATCCAAATGCTGCTGGTGGGCTTGCAGCACTGGTTGTGCCAATCACAGAAGCAGCCTGTACAAGTGTGTCTAAGGTCTGCCATTGCAGAGCCTGCATGCAGTCTGGTACTGTCATGCTGACTGGGCAAGTGCACCCACTTGCCAGTCCCTAAACCTTCCCTTTTCTTCATATCAGACACCCCTATGGTAGGCCCAAGGGCAGGGTGCATTGTAAGTACAAGGTAGAACATGCCCTGGTGTGTGAGGCATGTTCTAATAGTGATTTACAGCCATTTCGTTTTTCACTATTGCAAGGCTACCTGTTCTCCATAGGTCAGAATGGGCAGTTTGGTTATTACATTTTATAATCTTAACTGACTCAGAGAACATGGTAGAAATTCGAATTTAGTATGCCTGAACTCAGAATTATAAAATAAATCTTTTAGTGAAGTTGGTTTTAACATTCTGTGTTTGAAAATACCACTTTTAGAAAGTAGGTATTTTCTTGTCTAACCATTAAAACCTGCCTCTGCTAGGCTGTGTATTCCCTGTCTGGAGTTTGAGTGACAGGGGCTGGGAAATTCCAGGGGGCTGGGGAATTCCCGGAGACAGGGTGAGTCAGCACAGGGCTGAATAGAGAGATCTCCATGTAGATGAGTGGGAGGAGTTGCACCTGGGACCTGAATAGGGCTGTGCTTTCCCCCCACAATGCTGGCTCCACCCCCTGTGGTGCGTCTGATGTCTCTGCCCTGCACTGTGAAAGGAGAGAAGGAATCATGTCAACAAACTGCTCCAGGGCTGGGCTTTCCCTCCACAATGCTGGCTGCACCTCCTGTGGGGCATCTGATGTTTCTGCTCTGCACTGTGAAAGGAAGGAAGGAGTCATGTAAACAGAGTGCTCCAGAACTGGTTTGGACTGGGCAAAGGCCCCTCTGCCCTCAGAGGACAAAGGATTTTGGGGTATAAATAGTGGGACCCTGATCCCAAGAATTTAGATCACTTTTGGAACAAGAAGAAACCTTTACTGAGGAGCGGAACCTGAAGAAACTGAGGAGAGACTATCCTTAAGCTGAAGTGCTGCTTGGGGGATTGGCCTGCAGTGGTTTGCCTGACTGCCAAAGGAAGGAGAAGAGACTTTGTGTGCTTATTTCAACTTGTAAGGATCTCCAAGGGCTTGGAACAGAGCTTGCCTCCTGCTGAAGTCTCAGGGACAACAGACTTCAACCACCAGCTCTCCAGAGTTCTTTGGAAGTGCCTGCTGCTGTTTTCGGCCTTCTGAGGGACTGCGTGTCGCAAGGAGCTGGGAGCGCGACTCAACGAAGCCGAAGCGTGTCACCGTCGCTGCTGCTGCCGTCGCACTTCCGAACAAGGGTGTCGCCGCTGGAGTTGTTGCACTGCCCCGCATCGAGAGAAGCATCTCGCAACGAAGAGGAAGCATGTCGCCGTCGCTTCTGCCTGCCGTCGCACTTCTGAACAAGGGTGTCGTCGCTGGAGTTGTCGCACTGCACCGCATCGAGAGAAGGGTCTCGCAATGAGGAAGAAGCGTGTCGCCGTCGCTGTTGCTGACATCGCACTTCTGAACAAGGGTGTCGCCACTGGAACTATCGTATTGCACCGCATCGGTGAAAGCGCCTCGCATCCCCGAGAAGCGCGCCGCCGTCGGAGCTGCTGCCGTCGCATTTCTGAACAAGGATGTCGCCGCTGTAGTTGTCGCATCGTGCGGAAGCTTCACGCGTCGTGGGAGAAGAGTGTCGCAGTTGGAGCTGTTGCCGTCGCACTTCTGAACAAGGGTGTCGTCGCTGCAGTCCACGCATCGAACCGAGAACTTCTCGCATCCCCGGAGAAGCGTGCCGCATCTGGAAGATCTTCACGTCTTTATTTCTTTGCACCAGAACTTTGCCGCATTTCGATCGCTGCGACATTGCTTGTCATGGAAGCGCAACGCATCGTAAGGTACATTGACGCAAAGTGTCGCATCTTAAGAACTGAACTGAACTAAGCTAAAAACTACCATCTTAAAGTAATAGTATTGTGTATTCTTGTCGTTTATGGTCTTGTGGTAAATCTATATAAAGTATACTTATTTTTTATATAAAACCTGTGTGGTGTCCATTTGTAGTGTTGTCACTGGGTTACTGTATGTGGTCACAAATGCTTTACACACTGCCTCTGAGATAAGCCTGTCTGCTCGTGCCAAGCTACCAAGGGGGTGAGCAGGGGTTATTTTAAGAGTGTACCCCCTTACCCTGACTAGAGGCAAGGGTCCCTATTTGTCACAAGTACCTACCTGTGCCAACTAGAAATCCCCAAATCTAACAGATAGGATAAAAAGTAGTAATATTATGTTCATTTATTGATATTTAGTAATGAGTATATGCCAATGTAGAAGGATAGTGTGCACGGAAAAAGTATGCTTCGTAATATAATTATAATGTTTTCAGGATACAATGGTGCCAATTCCGATCCGGTAAAAAAATTCCCCGTCCGACTCGTATCCGGATTTTTTTCCGTCCGAATCGTCAAAGTAGCGTACAAACTGCCAAGTACGATTCGAACGGAAAAAAGTCCATACGAATCGCATTGGGAAGATTTCCCCACACGTCCTCGGGTCGGGAAAAGTCACCGACACGTCCCCGGGCGAGAAACCCACCGTGCGGAAAAATAAAGTCCGACTGCGCAAGTACGATCCCTCCCGTCCTCCCCATTTCACAACCGTACGCAAAAAACACCGTCCGAACCTAACTCCCATAGCAACCATGGAGACATGTGCCCGCATACGCGCCGAACACCCCACCACCCCCCGCCCGCGTATGTACGCCCCGAACCCCCACCCGTGTATGTACGCCCCCGAACCCCCCCCAGCCGTGTATGTACGCACCGAACCACCAGCCGTGTATGTACGCACCAAACCCCCCCCCAGCCGTGTATGTACGCACCGAACCACCAGCCGTGTATGTACGCCCCCGAACCCCCCCCCAGCCGTGTATGTACGCACCGAACCACCACCCGTGTATGTACGCCCCCGAACCCCCACCCGTGTATGTACGCACCAAACCCCCCCCCCAGCCGTGTATGTACGCACCAAACACCCACCCGTGTATGTACGCACCAAACCCCCACCCGTGTATGTACGCCCCGAACCCCCCCCCAGCCGTGTATGTACGCACCGAACCACCACCCGTGTATGTACGCCCCCGAACCCCCACCCGTGTATGTACGCACCAAACCCCCCCCCAGCCGTGTATGTACGCACCAAACACCCACCCGTGTATGTACGCACCAAACCCCCACCCGTGTATGTACGCCCCGAACCCCCACCCGTGTATGTACGCACCAAACACCCACCCGTGTATGTACGCCCCCGAACCCCCCCCCAGCCGTGTATGTACGCACCGAACCACCAGCCGTGTATGTACGCCCCCGAACCCCCCCCAGCCGTGTATGTACGCACCGAACCACCAGCCGTGTATGTACGCACCAAACCCCCCCCCAGCCGTGTATGTACGCACCGAACCACCAGCCGTGTATGTACGCCCCCGAACCCCCCCCCAGCCGTGTATGTACGCACCGAACCACCAGCCGTGTATGTACGCACCAAACACCCACCCGTGTATGTACGCCCCCGAACCCCCCCCCCAGCCGTGTATGTACGCACCGAACCACCACCCGTGTATGTACGCCTCCGAACCCCCCCCAGCCGTGTATGTACGCACCGAACCACCAGCCGTGTATGTACGCACCAAACACCCACCCGTGTATGTACGCACCGAACCACCAGCCGTGTATGTACGCACCAAACCCCCCCCCCAGCCGTGTATGTACGCACCGAACCACCAGCCGTGTATGTACGCCCCCGAACCCCCCCCCAGCCGTGTATGTACGCACCGAACCACCAGCCGTGTATGTACGCACCAAACACCCACCCGTGTATGTACGCCCCCGAACCCCCCCCCCAGCCGTGTATGTACGCACCGAACCACCACCCGTGTATGTACGCCCCCGAACCCCCCCCAGCCGTGTATGTACGCACCGAACTACCAGCCGTGTATGTACGCACCAAACACCCACCCGTGTATGTACGCACCAAACCCCCACCCGTGTATGTACGCACCAAACCCCCACCCCAGCCGTGTATGTACGCACCTAACCACCAGCCGTGTATGTACGCCCCCGAACCCCCCCCCAGCCGTGTATGTACGCACCGAACCACCAGCCGTGTATGTACGCACCAAACACCCACCCGTGTATGTACGCCCCCGAACCCCCCCCAGCTGTGTATGTACGCACCGAACCACCAGCCGTGTATGTACGCACCAAACACCCACCCGTGTATGTACGCACCAAACCCCCCCCCCAGCCGTGTATGTACGCACCAAACACCCACCCGTGTATGTACGCACCAAACCCCCACCCGTGTATGTACGCCCCGAACCCCCACCCGTGTATGTACGCCCCGAACCCCCACCCGTGTATGTACGCACCAAACACCCACCCGTGTATGTACGCCCCCGAACCCCCCCCCCAGCCGTGTATGTACGCACCGAACCACCACCCGTGTATGTACGCCCCCGAACCCCCCCCAGCCGTGTATGTACGCACCGAACCACCAGCCGTGTATGTACGCACCAAACACCCACCCGTGTATGTACGCACCGAACCACCAGCCGTGTATGTACGCCCCCGAACCCCCCCCAGCCGTGTATGTACGCACCGAACCACCAGCCGTGTATGTACGCACCAAACCCCCACCCCAGCCGTGTATGTACGCACCGAACCACCACCCGTGTATGTACGCCCCCGAACCCCCCCCAGCCGTGTATGTACGCACCGAACCACCAGCCGTGTATGTACGCACCAAACACCCACCCGTGTATGTACGCCCCCGAACCCCCCCCCAGCCGTGTATGTACGCACCGAACCACCACCCGTGTATGTACGCCCCCGAACCCCCCCCAGCCGTGTATGTACGCACCGAACCACCACCCGTGTATGTACGCACCAAACACCCACCCCAGCCGTGTATGTACGCACCGAACCACCACCCCACCAGGGAATGTACGGACCGCACCCCCACCAGTGCATGTACGGACCGTACTGACGCCAAAAAAACACGTACTGAACCCGGACAAACCATATTTACACAAGGAGAGTCAAGTAGAGTTTCCCCACACCACCAAACAGGCCCAACAACCCCACAAACATCACATACACTCACCTGCAACTGCCAAACTGCCAAACAGAGGCCCAAAACTCAATCACTCCTCATAACACACCCACACAAATTTCAAACACAGCCACACCCACAAATGGACCAATAAAAATTGACCACACACACAAACCATGAGCCTTTGCAACAGACCCACTGCTGCCAGAGCCCACAGACGACCCACACCACCATACTTGAACCTCACACTTGCATACCTTCACACAACCACCTACACAAACACCCCCTCATCACATTCACACACACACCTCCACTACCACACCCACACACCCACAGCCATCCACACCCACACCCCCACAACCACACCCCACGCCATGTCCACCACCAAGAATCCAAAGTTCACAAAGGAGGAGCTGGAGATCCTTGTCGACGAAATCCTCAGAGTCGAGCCACAGCTCTTTGGGACATTGGTCAGACAGACCAGCATATCCGAAAAAACCGCCATGTGGCAGAGGATCGTCGATTCTGTGAATGCTGTTGGGACAACCAGAAGGACCAGGCACGAGTGCCAATCCAGGTGGTACGATCTGCGGAGGACGGTCAAGAGGAAGATGACTGACAATCACAACCAGGGGAACATCACTGGAGGAGGGCCGCCCCCCAGACCGGTACAATACCATCCCTGGGAGGAGAAGGTGATGTCCACGCTGGCGGTGGAGTGACTACACGGACTGCCAGGACTCCCAGACCCTGGTGAGTACACAAACAACTCACCTCACATGGGGGGGATGCCATACACAATCAATCATGCATGCCACCCCCCCCAAGCCACCACCGGACACAACAACACTCCACAAACACACACATGCCACTGGCGCCTCCATGCCCCATGCATCAATCAGGGCCATGCCAAGTCACAGGCCACACAAAACACCAACACAACACAGGATGTGGTCGATGCTGGGAGTGGGGGCAGCAAAACTAACATTGAGCAACTCACAAGCACACAACAATGCCCTCAGCCCATATGGCCCAGGGCACAGCCATACAAACTGTGTGTACCCACACAGTACTGTCTTGCCTGCAAATGATGGCTGCCATGCAGGATGCCATGGGTCTGAAGGCACAATTTGCACATAACAGCAGACAATGAAGATGCATCGCTCTGATAGAGTCTCAGCACACACCGCCACAGCAGCAGCCTACACTCAGACACACTGCCCAATGGGTGCCCGGAGAACAGGGACTAACTCACATGAACAAGCCAATGGCCATTCAAAGACCGGCTAACTGTGTGTGCCCAGGAAGCTGGCCTGAGGTGACAGAGAGTGACAAAGAGAGGGAGGGAGAGGGGGAATGAGAGGGAAGGAGACAGAGGGGGGACACAGGGAGACAGACAGAGGGAGGGAGTAGGGTGACAGAGGGAGACCGACAGAGGGAGGGAGGAGGGTGACAGAGGGAGGGAGGAAGGGAGACACAGGGAGACTAAATCACCCTTGGGTGGTGTGGCCATGTCCACTCGTCAGCCGGTGGACTGTGTGCATGCAGACCAGGTCTGGCAGTGCCTCAACCCCCCCTTCCGTAGATGAAGACCGGTCCATGTGTCAATCTGTGCACGAGTCCATCCGTGCTGCAGGCACAGACCTAACCACACACCCAGTATACCCACCCACCGTGTCGGTAAGAACCCTGTCACAAATGCTTCAGTCCCCTACCTGCAACATCAAATTGCCTTGCCAAAACACCATTTGGCCACGTACAGTGCAACACGTAAGGCGCCTCTGCATGGCTCGCTACGCCCGCACACCACACTGCTGACTGTGTACCCAAATAGATGCATCAACTAAGATTGTGTCTCACACATGCGTAAAGCCCTGACAGCTGTGGCCAAGGGACATAGCCATGCACAAGTGCACTGTGAGAGGAATGCAGGACAGATCCAACTACCCAGAGGAAGAGTGCCAAATCAGAAATGCATGCAACATGGATGCCACATGTGACACTGTTAACATTGTCTCTCTCACACACAGGTCAACGTCGACGAACACCCCCCAACACTGGGGGGGAAGTCACACAGGACCAGGCTCCGCGGGATGATGACCCCACCGCCAGCGATGACTCTCACCACTCCGTGGATGACCCAGACCAACCTGGCCCCTCTGGTGTCCAACCACCTGCAGCACCTGCGTCAGGTACAACTGTGCCAACCACCACCCCCATTCCTGCCACATCCCAGGAGACGTCCAGGAGCCCTGCCCGCACACGACCACCCAGCCAGTCTGCCCAGGAGGGACACGGTCCTCCGGGCACCCAGGAGGAGGCAGGCGGCAACGCAGATGCCATCCCTCAGGGGTCCCGGAGACCCGATGCACCCACAACGGCAGGCCAGGTGCACGTGGGCAGGGGTGGCGGGAGTGGAGGACGGCGGAGGCGCGAACCTGACCAGGCAGCTCAGGACCCGGTAGTGTCCCAGGTCAGCAACATCCTGGATACATACCGGCGTGACACCAGGGGCATGGACCAGATTGCGTCCACCCTCAATGACATCAAGGGGACCCTCCAGGAGATGAAGACCCTGCAGTCCCAGCAACATGCCTGTCAACTGCAACACCAAGGAAGGATGGAGGATAGACAGGCTGAGCTCGTGGCGGTGCAAACCCAAATGACCGGTGTACTCCGTCGGATTGCCGACAACATGGGCAACCCTCCCTGTGGCACCAGGCGAAGGCCATTACCAGACACAGGGAGGGATCAGGAGGAGGAGGATTCATCCGACGGAGCGTCACAGACATCGTCACGGACTGCTTCCGAGGGTCCCCGCAGGAAGGTGGGTCGTCCACGAAAAAGACTGTGAGAGTCAGCAGAACATCACCATCTCCCAGGTCACCTGGCCTGGCACCTGGCCCTCTGGCCCAATAGCAGCACATGACATTCTCTGCCACATGGACTTGCTGGTCACTGTCTGACCTATGTTGACGAAGACTGTGGCATGGACTCTGACATTTTGCTACGACAAGGATACCAACTCCCCCAGTGAACTTTGGATTCTACACTCCCGCTGTGCACCTCTTGTCATCCCCACAAACCCGTACCCCACCACAAATAAATTAATCACACTTACAAGATGATGCCGTGATTCTACATTATTACAATACATGTGTGTGTCGTACAGTCAAAGCATGCCTGATCTCAGAATTAACTCCAACCATCCAAACCGTGGGGTCGCAGTCTTGCCCAGGACACACATGGGTCCCAATGTCTCATCTGATACAGACATGGAGTACCAAACTCACCTGTGCTGGGCCCAACCAGCTGAGTGGTTCCCGCACAACTGTGGCTACAGACACATTCAGGGGAGCAACAGTCATGCGCAGAGGTCAGGGATCATGTGGAGTGACCTGGCTTGCCGCTCCCAGGTATGTCTAGACATGTGTCCCTACAATGTGCAGCATGCTTGCGTCAGGCGGATGTTGAGAATGTTGGCTAGGCCAAGGTTGGATGCATGGAGATGCCAGAATGCAGTTTAGGATCACTGTGCCACATGGTTGTGTTGGGGTTGTGGGCTGCATCATGAGTGTGGGCGTGGATCTAGAAGGTCATCCTGCAGCTGGCTGTGAAACATTCCCCCCATCCCGTTAGGACGTTGATGTGGCCTGGTTGCCCGACGCAGTAGCAGAGCTGTGCAGATGCACTCCGGATATGGACAAGTACCATGGGAGTCGTGAGGCACATGTCCGTAGACTGCAGGGTAGGATTCGACACGGATGTTGTAGTTGCCCTGGGGGATGGTCTCTCTTGCCTTGAGGTGGATGGAACTGTGCATCTTGTGCATAATACAGTTCCCACTCCCTGACAAACCCCTAGCATCTTGTCACTCTACACATAGACACATATGCACCACCTATGAAAACTATGCCAGACCTGCGGCACGCACAGTGGCAACAGGGCACCATTGACAGGGAAGAGGCACCTTGGAGACAGAGGTACAAATTTATTAGTCATGTGTGTTGGAATGACAATGATACTCTGTCAACACATACACAGGTCATGTGGATGTACATGTGGGAGCAACACTGGCACCCCCCATTGCAACACAGATGCTGGCATCCCATTGACCTGGCACACAAGTGACGGATAACAGCTAAACACCCCCTGCTGCCACGGAGAGGCCGCTATACACCATTGAGGCCCTGATGGGGCAATCACACACCATGTCAACCCGGTGCAACCTGTATGTTTCCGAGGCCAGTGTTACACACAATGATGGCCTCATCACAATCCCCAATCCCCTGCCACATGACAGTCACCAAGTCTGAGCATGGCTCCAGGTGAAGCCTGCCCCATGTCATGTTCCCCATGTAGGATCACCATGTATGCAAATGGAACACACATGAACCGGAGAAGTGCACACAGACTACAAACAATTCACACACCCAAAACGACGTGAGGCATCCCTTACCCTGAGGAGATTTCAACACTTGCCCGTGCATGTGACGCTGAATCAGCACATGTCGCTGTGTTCATGAGGAGTAGCAGGAGCACAACAATGCCACCAGCAGACAGCATGCACATGGACCTGTGGAAGAGAGACACACAAGGATTCAGCACAAAGGAGCACATCCGCAAGCATGTACTTAACACGTATCATGTTGTTAACATGACAGGTGACAATGATGACCCTCAGACAACATCCTTCCATTGCGCCATCACTTGAGTGACACTTCAATACACACCACTGACTCACTTGGCAGACATGCAGATGGACACACACATTGCAACACATGCCACACACGGCCCAATGCGTGCACACTCAGACACTGGAACTCACCACTAAGCAAAGAAGTTGCGTATGAGCCGACTCCGCATGTCCTCCACAGCCTCCTCCTCCTCCACATCACTTGCCCCGTCACCAAGCCCTTCATCCTCCACGGGTGGATGGTCCTGGTCATCTTGATCCAGTATGAGTGGAACAGCTTCCTCCACTGCCATGTTGTGCAGCATGCAGCAGACGATGATGATCTTGCACACCTTCACCGGGGCATATGGGAGTGCTCCGCCGGTCTTGTGGAGGCACCGGAATCGGCTCTTCAGAAGTCCAAACGTCCTCTCAATGACTCTCCTGGTCCGCCCATGTGCGTTGTTGTAGCGGTGCTCGGCAGCCGTGCTGGGGTTGCGGACAGGCGTCATCAGCCATGGCATGTTGGGATAGCCAGCGTCCCCTACAAGGAAACATCATGGACAGAAGTGTGTCAGCACAGGCAGTGAGATTGGAAGATGACGCCAAACACTGAACTGCCAGAGTCTACCCACCAACAATACATGCTCGCTCGTTCCGCAGCTGCAGCATCATTTCTGGCACCCTGCTACGCCTCATGATGAAGGCATCGTGTGCTGATCCTGGAAAGCGAACACAGACATGTGAAATCACCATGTTGGACAGACACACCACAAGGGCATTAATGGAGTGATAATGTTTGCGATTCCTATACACCACCTCCTGTGCCTGTGGTGGTACCAACGCAACATGTGTCCCATCTATGGACCCAATGACATGGGGCATCCCTCCCAGGGCATAGAACTCACGCTTGACATCTGTCAACTGCTCACGATTTGGGAATTTAATGTACTCATCCAGGTGAACCAACATGGCCTCTAAGAAATCATGCAGAACACGGCTGAACATCGTCTGGGACATGCCCCCGACATCAGCAATGGTATGTTGGAACGTACCCGTGGCAAGGAAATGTAGGGCTGCCATCACCTTCAACTTGGGTGTCAGTGCACTTGGATACCTGTGGCGCGGGAGGAGTTGTGCTTCCAGCCGGCCAGTCAACTCATCAATCAACCGTTGGCTGAATCTGTAGCGGCGTATACAGTCCCGTTCATGCAGGGCAGCAATGTCTGGCATACGTCGAGGGAGAGGCGGAGCCCTGCAGTGAAATGGAAGGAACACCTAAGAGTGAGCACTGTACAACAACATCGTCAATGCACTGAGCACATGTTACACAGCCAATACACATATGCCACGTTGTGAGTCAGGTCTGTGCCACAGTTCCTGGACACGTACGCCAGTCAGGTTACACTCCTACCAAGGGACAGCCACTAACGGAGGGGGGCAAGATCACGATGACATGGCATGAGACTAGCTGTGGGCCAGTGTAAGTGAACATGCACACGCATCACAGGATTCACAGACATCCACACATGTGCAGAAGTAGTATGCGTATGGTACAGACAGGTAGTTGGATGCGATATGCACTGGTCACATGTCATAGGAATAGGACAGGCCACACACATTGCCTTTGAGGAGTACATGTCGAGACAGAACATACATAGGGAGCATGTGGATATGTACTTGTGTTGATACTCCGTGTAGTTGGATACATACACACCTCATGGCAAATCACATATGTGGGCTGGTGTGCGGAACAGTGTGCCATGCCCATCGACACACAGACACATGTTGGCAGCAGCAACTGCTGACGCATTGAACCACACACCTACAGCAAAATCATGGAAAGACATGCCACACACATGACATGGTTGCAGCATGCAACGCAGCCATACACGTGTCATATGTAATATTCCGTGTACCTGGCATCAGGGGACAGGTGCGGGTGTCCGTGACTGGGACATGCAAGTGACTCATGGCTCCACTAGTGTGTACGACATGCACACATGTCAAAGGAGTGCAGGGGATGTGTGGTACAATGCGCACCATCACACACGACATGTGTACACAGCTCATCGTACATGTGCTTTGCCCACACCTCAGGGGTAAAGTGCCACATCACATCCTGACACACCTGTGTCACACACAGGTGGTATTGCACAGACAATGCATTGGTGTCCACCCTTGGCAATACCTGTCCGCTCCATTCCTGTCTGTGTGCCGCCTGTCACCACTGACAGTTGTTATACACACCGTACATACGCTCGGAGCGCGTGTATAGGGTCCCTGGGCCAATATTGCCGCTGGCGTATGCGTACGCCACAGTAGTACGGACTGTACACGCGCTTGTGCGGTCCGGATCACAATATGGGCGCTGGCGTATGCGTACGCCACAGTAGTACGGACTGTACACGCGCTTGTACGGTCCGGATCACAATATGGCCGCTGGCGTATGCGTACGCCACAGTAGTACGGACTGTACACGCGCTTGTGCGGTCCGGATCACAATAAGGGCGCTGGCGTATGCGTACGCCACAGTAGTACGGACTGTACACGCGCTTGTACGGTCCGGATCACAATATGGGCGCTGGCGTATGCGTACGCCACAGTAGTACGGACTGTACACGCGCTTGTACGGTCCGTACTACTGTGGCGTACGCATACGCCAGCGCCCATATTGTGATCAGGACCGCACAAGCGCGTGTACAGTCCGTACTACTGTGGCGTACGCATACGCCAGCGCCCTTATTGTGATCAGGACCGCACAAGCGCGTGTACAGTCCGTACTACTGTGGCGTACGCATACGCCAGCGCCCTTATTGTGATCCGGACCGCACAAGCGCGTGTACAGTCCGTACTACTGTGGCGTACGCATACGCCAGCGCCCTTATTGTGATCCGGACCGCACAAGCGCGTGTACAGTCCGTACTACTGTGGCGTACGCATACGCCAGCGCCAATATTGTGATCCGGACCGTACAAGCGCATGTACGGTCGGTATCACTGCTTGTGGGGTGCCCTAGGGCGTGGAACGCACCGTACCTGTGTGTAAATGTATGAAAACACATAGGGGACACATGAGGGACAAGTATAAGGGCCTAAATGCCTGATGGTTGCCATGGAGACTGAGTTAAATTTTTGAATTTGAGCACCAGGTGCACAGCAGAAGTCAGTTTGAAAGAATCTACATTGTTGCAATGTGGATGTTGACTTGACATCATTATCAAAACTGAAACCATGCAAAGCCACACACTGGGGTAGGTTTGAAGGGATTGGATGAAACGTAGGATGCTAATGTGACTGACCAATCAATCTGTACTCCTATACATGAACAGGCCAGCCAGGCATATATAAGGCAGCCAGGTCCCATGAGAGAGCACTTGCCTGCACATCCATTCATCCATGACCACTGCTGCTGATTCCTCTGGCACCATGTCCAGGACTGTGGAGAGGTCACAGCCATTCACCCAGGAGGAGAACCTTGCCCTGATAGATGTGATCCTCCCACAGTTCCAGAGCCTGTATGGTCGACCAGGGGTTCAGGTGAGTGCAGACTCCACTAGCTTAGACTGTGCCCCTTTTGTGTGACAGTGACTTCTGGCATTGTGTCCATGTGTGACAGACATGCACTGTTGTTTGGAGTGGGTCCCAGGGTGTGGAAGGCCTCATGTCACCCATGCAGAGCATGCTGTGTTTCCTGTGTGCACTCCTCACTTGCATAGTGCCTACTGTGACAATGAATGCAAGGTGCATGCCACATTCTGCCTGCATACTCCTCCTGGGGATGTTGTTTCCACAGTCCTGATGTGATCCTGTGTTCCCCCCAGTGTGACAGGTGTCAGTACCCATGGATGTGTGTTTGTTCAGTGTACCTGTGCTGTGAGTGTCCAAAGGCCGTGTTCGTCCCCTGCACATTGGTGTGTGTGTTAGTCCCCTGTCATGTGGGTGAGTGCATATGGGGAGTGTTGCACACAAGCAGCATGAGGGATGGATATGGCCTGGCCATCGGATGTGAGCAGGGAGCAGTGCTGTGTGCATGCCGTGCTGAGCCAGCCCCACACCTGTGACACCCCCGTCTACTGGCACATGGGCAGAGTGAGGTGTGTACCCGCAGTTGGCAATGCCATGTGATTGTCCTGTACCTGTGTGTGTCTGTGTACTCTGCTGAGGTAGCATCAGTGTGCTGGGGCAGGTGACTGCTGTGAGGTGCTGTACATAATCCTGGTGTAGCCTGTGAGGCACAGTGTGATCCCTGGTCAGTGAGTGTGTGGTACCCCTCATGCCACCCGTGTGCTTCCACTGGCACGTAGTGCATTTGGCCTTCCACAGTGGATAATGTCCCTATGACAAAGGTGCAATTAGTTGCATGCATACCATGGCCTGTTCATAATGAGGATTGTTCTATATGTGTGTCTCTGTGTCTTTGCTCATGTGGATTAATGTATTCTCTCTTTTGCATCCTCACAGGTAGGCGCCATTGCCAAGGGGGAGATCTGGAGGGAAGCCGTCAGTGCCGTGAGGGGTACAGAGGGTCGGAGGCGGAGCCTGTCTCAGGTGAGGAAACGCTGGCAGGACATCCGGTGCTGGACGAGGAGGATTGCACGGCTCCTGCTGGGGGACTCACCTGAGAGCCGTAAGAACCGTGGCCGCCGTCGTCTGACCCACATCCAGAAGCGTGTGCTGGCGGTGGTCTTCCCCGATATGGACAGGCGCCTACAGGAGAGGCAGCAGCAGGAAGGGGGTAGGTACATGTGTGTCAGTTGTGTGTCCCCAGCCAATGTAAGTGTGCAGTTGCATGGATACACTGCCAGGGTTTGATTGTGCAGTGCGTCAACTTCTCCACAAAGTAGCACAGTGCTGTTCTCACTCCCTCCCTTCCCCTCCTTGCAATGTGTTCCCTGGTCTGTCGCCACTCTTGCACAAGGTTATTTAGGCAGGCAGTTCATGCAGGAGCCCTATGCTATCAGCATCATGTGTGGGGGTGATGTGCCACAGGTATGGGGACCTTGCGTGTGCCATGGCCAATTTCAGTCATTGTGGTGTCCATGTCACTTGCCACTGATTGTGAATCACGACATAGGGGTGTGTCTCCAAAATGTACAGCCTTCCAGCATGCATGTCCAATTGTGTGCCCTCTGACATGATGTGCCTGAGTGGGAGGCCTGCTAAGTGCAGGGACGGTTGCTTAATTTGCAGTCATGTCCATCCTGGACCATGGAGGAGTGTGGGCACTACTGTGCCCTGGGGCACCTCTTCCTAGGTATCATGTGCGTCATCCAACAATATGGCCATTCACTGTGTCTTTGCCATGGGTTGCGTAGGGTGGCATTGTACCCTGGGCTCAACTGTTAGGACCTACAGGTTGCTACATGTGTCCACTGTACAGGGGGACCCATTTTGCTTGTGCATACTCACAGTGGGCATTACCTGTGTGTGTTGTTGAGACAATCTGATGATGTTTGCCTGTCAATGATGTGTGGACATGGCCACCAGGGGCTGTGTGTGTACAGTCATGAATTAGTGGAGGCCATGTGTTTCCATCCCAGAGTAAGAGGTGTACATACTTTCTCCGTCTCAATGAGATTGTCTCAGGTGTGGGTGGTTTGTGCGTACAAGGCCTACATGTCAGAAGCTTCATCCTCCTTGCTGGGTTTAGCCTGTGTGTGATGTTTGACTGGACATACGCTCAAGGTGCAGTGACCCTGTCATGTGTGGCCTGGTTTCATGTATTGCCTTTGCAGCATGCGGCAAGAGTAAATGGATATGATTCATGCTCATCCCTTTTTGACGACGCAGTGTGGTGCAGGTGCTGTGCACATTTGTCCCCAGAGGCTGACTCCTCTCTAAAATTTCAGGTGCAGTGATTTGCTGTTGTGTCATGATCTCCATTGTGTCTCAGTGGCATGGTGGGTAGAAAAACTGTGTGTTCCATGGCCTACATGTGTACATTGTTTTGTAGGTGTTACTCCTGTTGCTTTTCAGGCTATGCAATGTGACCTATGTATATTTGACTCATGTGACATAAGTGTACAGGTGTCTGATTTTCTCCTGTCTCTTCACCTTGCCCACAGCATCGCCGGGGGACACGGAAGGAGACACTAGCACGGACCGGGAGGAGAGATTGAGCACCAGTACCAGCAGTGCTGTCCTGTCTGGCACATGGAGTGGCACGGAGGCCGAAGGGAGTGAGGCGGAGGACCTGTTGACTGCCAACACAGACTATGACGCAGACGGGTCCGAGGCTGAGCTCCCAGAGGTGGCGGAGTCTGCCCCCCCAGCTGATGGCAGCCCTCCACATCCCCCCGCCACCTCAGGTTCCATCACCGGCCTCCCACATGCTCGTGGCCCTTCCCTCCGTGCTCGGTCCCCACATGTCTCCTTCCTGCCAGGCACCGCACCCCCTGCCCCTGTCACCACTGCTGCGGTGAGTGCGGAGTCTGTGGACATCCTGAGGCAGTTGCAGGTTGGTCAGACTGCGATGCTAAATGTCCTCCATGCCCACACCCAGGTGCTGACCCAGATGGAGGCATACATGGAGGGCATGTCGGCTGCGCAGTCTGACCAACGGCAGTTGCTGAGGTCCATAGACTCCACACTGACTGCAGCACTGGATCTCCTGCAGCGCTGCGTAACACCCCCTACCCCTGCCCCATCCACAATTCCCACTCCCGTGCCTGTCCCACGCACATCCAGACGTCAGCGTGCACGCACCCCAACAGACACAGGCACCACACCACCAGGGAAGTCGAAGCGCACACCTCCTGTCACGCACACACAGGGTGAGGAAGGCACACCCACTGGGTCGGGGGGGAAACGTAGAACACGCAGCCACAGTGGGAGTCCGCATTCCACACAACCCACTCCCTCCAAATCCACTCCCCTTAGCTCTCCTGGCCAACAGTCAGTGACAGCATCATCCACTGCGAGTGTGCCCCCCAGCCCCAGGATGACACCACCCCGCAAGCGGTGGAGGCGGGACCCGGCCAGGGGAGTTGAGTCCCCCACCCTGTCCACACCCTCCCCCAGTGGCGCTGCGACCCATCCCTTTGCCCCCCCCCCCTCCTTGGGGCCTGTGGTTGGATTGGGTACGGGGGAGTCGCTGGGGGAACTTGCCGACGTGTGCAGCGCCATTCTGTCCTCCACCTTTGGCGCTGGCACCCCCCCTGTGGCAGATTCATCCCTCCCTGCACCCACAACTCCTACCCTTTCCCCTCCTGTCCCTGCGGTGCCTGTTTCCACCCTCCCCCCTGATGCCCCCTCTTCTGTGGATGAAATGGACTTGTGAACTGTGCAGGCAAGCTAGGGGACACACGTCCCGATGTGTACCCCCCCCCCGGACATTGCTGCTGGGCTGGCCCATGGCCCTTGTACATAGTGGACATTTTCTCTGATATATTTTCCTGCTGAATAAAGCCTTTTCTTTTTGTTTTGCATACTGATGCTTTCCTGGACTTGCTGTTGGTGCTGGTGCTCCCTGCGTTGGGGTGGTGATAATGTGTTAGGGGTCTGTGAAATGTTGGAGTGTGCTGCTCATGGGGTGTACCCTGCCATCTGCGTGCCATCACAAAGGTCTCTGCAAATGGTATTTGGTCATGTTTGCTCTCACTGTATGGTGACATTGTCCCAAGGTGTGTTCCGTCCTCTGTGGCCCAGGCCATTTTTCCTGCAGGGTGTCTCCCAAATGCTGTGCTGTGCTGTGTCTACATTTCCTGGATGTGTGAGGGTTGCCTTTCAATATAGCCATGCTGGCTCAGCGATGGCTCCGCCTGCATCTGGGGTATCACCCTTGTAGGTCACTGAACTTGTTGATGGGGTATATTGTCCGATGTCTGGGCACTGCTGGGAGTGATAGGTACACACCCCTCCTGTGTCTGGGCACTGCTGGGAGTGATAGGCACACACCCCTCCTGTGTCTGGGCACTGCTGGGAGGACCCTGCACCCACCCCTCCTGTGTCTGGGCACTGCTGGGGGTGTTTTGCACACCCCATTCTTATAGCAGGTTCGGTGCGTACATGCACGGGTGGGGGTTGGGTGCGTACATACACGGGTGGGGGTTCGGTCCGTACATACACGGGTGGTGGTTCGGTGCGTACATACACGGCTGGGGTGGGTGTTAGGTGCGTACATACACGGGTGGGGGTTTGGTGCGTACATACACGGCTGGTGGTTCGGTGCGTACATACACGGCTGGGGGGGGTTCGGGGGCGTACATACACGGGTGGTGGTTTGGTGCGTACATACACGGCTGGGGTGGGGGTTCGGTCCGTACATACACGGGTGGGGGTTCGGGGCGTACATACTCTGCTGGGGTGGGGGTTTGGTCCGTACATACACGGGTGGGGGTTCGGGGCGTACATACTCTGCTGGGGTGGTGGTTTGGTGCGTACATACACGGGTGGGGGTTTGGTGCGTACATACACGGGTGGTGGTTTGGTGCGTACATACACGGCTGGGGTGGGGGTTCGGTCCGTACATACACGGGTGGTGGTTCGGTGCGTACATACACGGCTGGGGTGGGTGTTAGGTGCGTACATACACGGGTGGGGGTTTGGTGCGTACATACACGGCTGGTGGTTCGGTGCGTACATACACGGCTGGGGGGGGTTCGGGGGCGTACATACACGGGTGGTGGTTTGGTGCGTACATACACGGCTGGGGTGGGGGTTCGGTCCGTACATACACGGGTGGGGGTTCGGGGCGTACATACTCTGCTGGGGTGGGGGTTCGGTCCGTACATACACGGCTGGGGGTTCGGGGCGTACATACTCTGCTGGGGTGGGGGTTCGGTGCGTACATACACGGGTGGGGGTTCGGTGCGTACATACACGGCTGGGGTGGGGGTTTGGTGCGTACATACACGGCTGGTGTGGTGGTTTGGTGCGTACATACACGGGTGGGGGTTTGGTGCGTACATACACGGGTGGTGGTTTGGTGCGTACATACACGGCTGGGGTGGTGGTTTGGTGCGTACATACACGGGTGGGGGTTTGGTGCGTACATACACGGGTGGTGGTTTGGTGCGTACATACACGGCTGGGGTGGGGGTTCGGTCCGTACATACACGGGTGGGGGTTCGGGGCGTACATACTCTGCTGGGGTGGGGGTTCGGTCCGTACATACACGGGTGGTGGTTCGGTGCGTACATACACGGCTGGGGTGGGTGTTAGGTGCGTACATACACGGGTGGGGGTTTGGTGCGTACATACACGGCTGGTGGTTCGGTGCGTACATACACGGCTGGGGGGGGTTCGGGGGCGTACATACACGGGTGGTGGTTTGGTGCGTACATACACGGCTGGGGTGGGGGTTCGGTCCGTACATACACGGGTGGGGGTTCGGGGCGTACATACTCTGCTGGGGTGGGGGTTCGGTCCGTACATACACGGGTGGGGGTTTGGTGCGTACATACACGGGTGGTGGTTTGGTGCGTACATACACGGCTGGGGTGGGGGTTCGGTCCGTACATACACGGGTGGGGGTTCGGGGCGTACATACTCTGCTGGGGTGGGGGTTCGGTCCGTACATACACGGGTGGTGGTTCGGTGCGTACATACACGGCTGGGGTGGGTGTTAGGTGCGTACATACACGGGTGGGGGTTTGGTGCGTACATACACGGCTGGTGGTTCGGTGCGTACATACACGGCTGGGGGGGGTTCGGGGGCGTACATACACGGGTGGTGGTTTGGTGCGTACATACACGGCTGGGGTGGGGGTTCGGTCCGTACATACACGGGTGGGGGTTCGGGGCGTACATACTCTGCTGGGGTGGGGGTTCGGTCCGTACATACACGGCTGGGGGTTCGGGGCGTACATACTCTGCCGGGGTGGGTGTTAGGTGCGTACATACACGGGTGGGGGTTTGGTGCGTACATACACGGCTGGTGGTTCGGTGCGTACATACACGGCTGGGGGGGGTTCGGGGGCGTACATACACGGGTGGTGGTTTGGTGTGTACATACACGGCTGGGGTGGGGGTTCGGTCCGTACATACACGGGTGGGGGTTCGGGGCGTACATACTCTGCTGGGGTGGGGGTTCGGTCCGTACATACACGGGTGGTGGTTCGGTGCGTACATACACGGCTGGGGTGGGTGTTAGGTGCGTACATACACGGCTGGGGGGGTTCGGGGGCGTACATACACGGGTGGTGGTTCGGTGCGTACATACACGGGTGGTGGTTCGGTGCGTACATACACGGCTGGGGTGGGGGTTTGGTGCGTACATACACGGCTGGTGTGGTGGTTTGGTGCGTACATACACGGGTGGGGGTTTGGTGCGTACATACACGGCTGGGGGTTCGGGGCGTACATACCAGGGTGGGGTGGGGGTTCGGGGCGTACATGCACGGGTGGCGCTTGGGTGCGTACATACACGGGTGGGGGTTCGGGGCGTACATACCAGGGTGGGGTGGGGGTTCGGGGCGTACATACACGGGTGGCGCTTGGGTGCGTACATACACGGGTGGCGGTTCGGGGCGTACATACACGGGTGGGGGTTCGGGGCGTACATACACGAGTGGGGGTTCGGGGCGTACATGCACGGGTGGGGGTACGGGCCGTACTTCCACGGGTGGGGGTACGGTCCGTACATACCCCTGCCCACGCTCTGCGTGCCTGGGTACGGGCCGTACCCATGCCTTTGGAGTGTGGGTACGGTGCGTCCCACCATTGTTGCGGGGCCGTGGGGTCCGCACCGTACACAGGCCTTGGGGGCGTGGCTACGGGTCGTACCACGCGTACCCCTACATGACCCCAGCAATGCTGGTACGAGCTGTACCAAGGCCTTTCTGACGTGGGTACGGACCGTACCGCTATTGTTGGAGTGACGTAGGGGGACGCGTGGTACGTTCCGTACCCACGCTCTTGCGGCCTGGGTAGGGTACGTACCGGTTCGCGTGACCATCCACTTCCGTTGTGGCGGACGCTTGCGTTGCTGGCCTCGCCCCCACCCCCTGGAAGTGACCAGGCCCTGATGGTCAGGTATGTCCAGGCCATGTGTGATTTGGTACCATGTGTTGGTGTTGTGTGTCCTGCCCCTGCCCCCCCCTTTGCCCCTGGTTGTTGTGCTGACCTTCTGCGGCGTCTGCGTCGGTTCCTGTACGCCAGGTGGACTGCTAGGAGGGCAGGGATGGCACGTAGGTTCGGGTCCATGTCTGTTCGTCGCGTCCAGCTGCTCCTTGCGTGTGTCGTCCTGATTTCCCGGCAGTTTTTGGCAGCCGGTAAATATTTTCCGTGCGGGATGACGTCGGTTCGAATCGTACTTCCTGGTTCGTGAAACGTAGGCTGGATGCGTACCGACGTCACGTCGGCTCCTTTCAGGATCGGAATTGTGTTTAGTTTCTGTTCGGTCGGTGTTTTGTTCGAATCGTACGGAAATGGTGTTTCCGTATGAATCGTACTTGCATTTTCGGATGGATTTCGCACCGGGTACGAGTCGGACGGAGAAAAGGCTCCGTCCGACGGTTCGTACCCGGTTTTTACCGGATCGGAATTGGCACCAATGTGTACAGATTTAAAATGTCTTTTACTATACAGGTGCAGCCTTTAGGGATGATTGCAAATATTTTTCCAGGTAAAAGGAGTTTGCACAGTTCGACAACTATGAGTATTTTGATTCCCTAAAGAGTTACTGTGACAGAGAAGCTTCCTGTTCTCAAAAATGTTTGCCTGCATGTGTTTAATGATAAATGTTTTAGGAAGCTCCACTGGTGCAAATGTGATTTATATTTCTGACAATTTGGCCCATACATTGCGCCACTACTGATTTCACACCTTGCAATGGGTCATAGACAGGGAGTGTTTGGTAAAGTATAGTCCATGTGTGCTAGACACAGATAAGTATTCAAATGTTAGACCTGATTTAAGAGGCACACCTTTCCCCAATGGATATGGAGATCTAGTTGTTCATGGTTCATGCTTCAGCAACAACACAGGCACACTGCAAAATTCTTACACAGTGGGCACAGCTAGAAATGTACAAGAAGGGGGCAAGATTAACAACATCCAAAAGTGCTCAAGCAGCAGAACTAGTTGCTTTAACAAGAGCATGTAGACTGGCTGAAGGAAGAATAGTGAACATCTACACAGACAGCTAATATGCTTTTGGGGTAGCCCATGATTTTGGCCAGCTGTGGGCCATGAGGGGATTCCGCACCTCAGCTGTCCAACATATACCATGCCCCATTAATAGCACAGCTATTACAAGCCCTGTTACTAAATGTGGCAATTGTCAAAATGTGCTTCACACACTTCCTCCAAAGACTATGCATCACAAGGTTATGCATTAATTGATGCAGAAAAAAAAAGAAAAAAAAAAGAATAGGATTAACTGGTTGTGAGAACACAATTGTTCAAATTGCATCTACCACACATGATATCATGAATAAAGGATGATGATATGTACTATGGCCCAAAGTATATTACTCAAAGGGTGGGGTGGAAGAAAAGGAAGAATTGAAAAGGGGAAGATGTAGGCAAATAGAAGAGAGAATATGGATAGGCCCAAAAGGGAAAAATATGTTTACCAACGATAATGCTTGCTCCCATGGCCCGACTTTTTCATGGTCCATCACATGTAGGACATGATGGAATGATCAGACTGTTTTCCCAATGCTGGTACAATGGTAAAATTGGAAAGGGTACTTCCACTGCCCCAGGCCACATGAAATGGACTTCATCAACCTGCCCCCCTACTCAAAAGTACAAGTTGGTTATTGTGTGCATGTTCAGCAGATGGACTGAGGCATACCCATCCAAAAACTGCGTTACACAAATTGTTGCCAAATGCCTCCTGAAAGAGTTCATTCCGTGCTTTTAAGTGTCTATGCTTTTGGGTTCTGACAATGGACCGACGTTCATCTCACATGTGATTGAGGGGTTGTGCAAGGGGCTAGGAGCTACACAGAAACTACCTTGTGCCTATTATCCACCAGCAGCTTGCACTGTTGAGAGAAAGAACGGAGTGTTGAAAAATAAGATAGGGAAGATTTGTGCATCCGCTAAACCTACCTGGATTGATGCACTACCACTTGCTCTGTTGTCCATGAGAAGCGCCTCAGTCAGAGTGACAAAGCTCAGCCCACATGAAATAGTGTTTGGAAGGATAAAGAACATTCCAGGCCCCATGTCTATTATCCCTCTGTCCGTATCCGATGATCTCCTTCTTCAATACTGCAAAAGAGTAACATTGTCAGGTACTGTAGGCCCCTCCTGAAGCAGAGACACCAGCAGCCAACGGCCTCCAGCCAAGGGATTGGAATTGGTTAAAATCCCACACCAGACGGCACTGTCTGCAACATCGGTGGAAGGGGCCATACTAGGTCCCTCTGACAAAAGCATCAGTGGTCAAGGGTCGGTCTGACTTCCTGGATCAATGACTCTCATACCAATAAAGCAGTGACTCCGCCACAGGAGCCTCCAGTACAACATCAAGTACAACCTCATCAAAACATGTATCCCACAAAAGGTACCAAGTGAGAAAGATATCCAAGCTCATTCTGAAGGGTTGCGCACACAGCAGAGAAAGGAAGAGTGTGTAAGCGGGCCCCAACGATACAGCAACTAAATACGTCTGAAACATCAACGCCCCAACCCCTCAGTCTACAAGCTGTGACAACGAGACATCTTTACCTTCCTCATCACTTTGTTTTCTTCCTATTGAAAGTGCCTAAGTAATAGAAGTGCATGCTAAACATCTAAAATTCATTGAAGACAGGCACCAACGGTTCCTTTTCTGTTTACAGATATCATCACTGAGGCTCTGCATCATTCCTCAGCAGACTTTTGAAAAGAGTGAAAGTGCAACAGAAGATAAGACATTCTTCCAACACTGGCCACCCGTACTAACAACTGGAACAATGCCTCAAGACTTTCAGAACAATGAGAGAAAATGACCATGGGTGCTACTAGCAGTATTGACCCCCAGTGCTGTCATTATAATGACTACGCTCCTTACAGTGTATTCTGATCACCGTGCTATACCTAAGATAATGCTTAAATGGCACAGAGATACTGTAGCAAAATGAACAAATAGCAATTGATAAAGTTGGGAAAGGGGGACAGTTGGCAGGGTAGGAAAGAAATAAAAGAGCAAATTGGGAAAATGACGCAGAGAACAAATATGTTCAAAAGGTCAATTTCTATACATAAGAACTTAATGTGGTAAATTGTTATGCCTGCACATATCTGCCAACATCTTTTGGTGAGCAAGACCGAGAAATATAGAAACTTTAAAATGTATGAGTATGCCTGAATATGCCATCATCATTGTTTATCAAAAGGGTGGGAATGTGGAAGCTAAGTTTAGATAACAATGGTGGCATCCATTTCGTACAAATTGACATTGTGATAATTCAATGATGATGGGAATTATATACAATATATTAATTGCTTGATCTCATGTGACAGTCTTAAATAAGAGTTTGCACTTTGCTTTTAGTAAGTTGCCTGTAACGCAACACATTGCAAGGTTTGCACAAAGAATACATTTCCATGTTACTGTATTCTGCCTTCTTGCAACAGGCCCTGTAGGCCTCAAAAGTATTCAGCCACATCAGCTAATGTAGACCATTGTGATTGCATTTGGGCGTAAATTTAATAGTTAACTGTCTGGTTTTAGATGCAGGGACTTGTCACATACACATCAGGTGGTTTCCAACGTATTCTTGTGTAACGATGTACTGTGAGTTTCCGAGCAAAAAATGTTTCTTCACCACCGGCCGGGACATGAGGGCCTAGACATGACCTGTTAGGCAGACAAATTATAATGAAATGTTGTGGTATGTAACTATAAATACTTGTGTTTTACTTCTGCTTATTCAAACACTTAGCACCCAACTGAGACTCCTGTGCACATTAAATACATTTTCTTTATCTCACTCAGGTGGTTGGGACGGAGTTTGATTTTGGGTCTTAGAGATGTTTTCCCGTTTCTACAAAACAAGTAAGTTGCAAGCCCAGACAGTCTATATATAGTTTAAAAAAGTAAAACTCTGTCCTATTTTCTGCTTTTGTTCCCACTCCTAGTCTCTCTAAGCGCTGGTCTCTCTCCTGCAGCAGCACTCAGTTCAGTGCTAACTCCTTTATTGCCATGACTAATGATGCTTGTTTTATTTCTGCTGCATTTCCCACCACACATTAACTGGATATAAATTGAAGATAAAATAAAACAAGACCAGTTTAAGGCACCCCATTGTTTACCATAACCCGGTTATTTATTTATTTATTTATTTATTTTAAAATAATTTTATTTTTGCAACACCATTATCACCAATGCAATTAGTACATGAGGAATTATCAGTCATCTTTTGTACATATAGAAGAAAAAAGGGGGACCATCACAGTATATTAACATTAAATCCATTGACCTAAAAGAAATATCGTACTACAGGTTGATCTATGGAACCCAAGATTATGCTGTCTACTTAAACCAAATCCTGCAAAAGTTTAGAAACTGAGCGGGAAACCATCCTAACAAAAAATAGAGAATAGAAAGGTGATCAAGCAGTCAGTGAAGAACGTTTATCAGCCCGTTCTTACTTCCATCTATAAATTGGTGCCCAGATATGTCTGCCAAGCTTTCTCCCACTTCTACCTTTTCTCTCATAAATTCCCTTTTCCAAATTAAAAATGGAAAGCAACCTAGCAAGCCATTGCTGAAATGACGGGGTCATTTTCTCAAGCCAGGCAGAAGCAGTACAAATTATCATCATTGCCATGGCCAGAAAAATAAAATAATGAGACTGGTCTTGATTCACACTATTAATCCCCAGAAGCATTAGTTTAGGCATTAACACCACCTTTCAATTCAGAGTTTGGTCCAAGAATTTTTCAATTGCATTTGCTAATGTTTGGAGCTGTGGGCAGGTTGAGAACATATGAATTATGTCAGCGTCGGTACTATTACAGCGGGGGCATCTAATCCCTTCCTGTCCCCCCCACTGTGCTATCTTCGCCGGGGTATCATACAACAAGAATATTGTTTTAAAATGCTGAACACAAAATAGTCTGTCCTAAATCTAAGGACTCGAGAAATCCCTCTTGGCTTATACTAAGATTTTCTGCCCATTTCTTTCCGTACTTCTCTAGGTCTTCCTCCTTCAAAAGAGACAGTTCTGCATAAATTCTCCTAATCGTACAATTCTCATTGTCCCTTACAGCCTCAATTGTTTTGACTTCCTTAAAGCCAGTCAGACTGCCTTTTTTACTTCCCCAAAAACTCCATACCTGAAGATATTTAAAAAAGTTTATTTTTTCGAGTCCAAATTTAGCCTGAATATCTCCAAATGTTCCAAATGCTCGAATTCCCTCTGGCTCTATGAGATCACCTACCTTCCGTAGCCCGTACCCCTCCCACTTTAACATTGTGCTATACGAGAAAACTCCCGGAAACATAGGATTTCTATACAACTGAGTGTAGAAATTGACTCTGCCTAAGCCAGTTTTTTTTTTTTAAACTCTTCCCAAATCTTAAATGTTGCCACCAATGTTTTGAATCCTGTACTTTTATAGTAACTAGGTTCAATGTATTTCAGTAAGCAATTCACCGCATCATCCCCTAGTAGTAACTTAGGGGCTGATTAGGATGGCGGGCGGTGGCACCACCGCGGTGCTGACGGTGGCGGAAAATGCTTTTTTCCGCATGCCAGCAGCGGTCATCACGGCTGCCATATTAGCATGGCCAAATATAGCCCATTTCGCATCCGCTGCGGTGCGAGGCGAACCGCCATCTAGTGCACCCGCCACTGCGGTGGTGGGAGCCAATGGAGACTTACTGCTGTACGGAATGACGTCCCGTCCGCCGTACAAATCAGGATGCCTCAAACAGCCAGTCGCACCGCAGTGGAGAAACCGCCCAACCAGAGACGGCGGAAGCTCGACAGAAGAGCACGATACCAGATTCCCAGTCCCCTCCACCCGGTCCCGAACGCCATGGATCCAGCTTTACTCGTCCTACCGGTGCTGTACGTGATACATTACCAGCAAATCATGGACCGTCGCGGACGGCGCCGCAGGTAAGCAACAACACAGTCCACCACACAATCACAACACACAACTCACAGGCTGATACAGGGTCCCTGTCCACACCAGACACACTGGTGGGGACAGGAAGATATCCATAAGTGTACCCACACATGTCTTACCTCGCACCAAATCACCCCTCCGAATCCAGGTCACCAATCTACCGCGATCATGAAGTAAAGTCCCGGTCACGTCAACGCAGCGGTGAATACGTGGGAAAACATGCACACAATGCAGAAGGCAGGGCCAGGCATGGGCAGGCCATAAAAAACACAGGGCCTCACCTCCACCCTCCACACACTGCCCCCCAGCCTACATGAATAGACATGCCATGTGCACCCCCCTGTGCACCCCCATGCCCAACACCAAGCTAGGTGAATCCACACCCTGCACCACACAACTAACAACTAGGGAGACAGCCACAGCAGGAGTGGCAGCAGAGGAACACACAGCACAGAAGCACAGGCCCAGGGCAACACACACACCACAACAACACCACATTCATGACAAGAAAGCTGAGTACAACCACAAAATGAACACACACACATACAATGAACAAACATTCCACTGGACACACAGCCTTCCAAGTCACACAGACATACCCCACACTGACACACAGCCACATATACAGACCACATGCTACCAGCAATGGAGCACAACATATAGAAAAGCCAAAGTGAGGTGCACACAAATGGGAGATCAAGGAGACAACCAACAAGCATGTGTACATCACATGCAAGACAAGGAACAGAGAACAACACCCTCACACCATCAAAGCACGCATGGCTGGCACAGTGAGTGAACACAAACCACAGTCACCTCAGTGCAACAACTCAGGGAGACAGCAAGGCAACCCATGTATAGGCACAGGGATGAAAGGAAGGCCCTGAAGTCAAACTATGAACAGCCACACATATGTACACAACAACTACACAGGAGTATGCCAGCAGCACAACACACAGGGCACATTGACACACTCCATGACTGTCAAACACAAGTAGGATTCTTCACACATAGCCCCCTCAAACCTGCAACACACAACCCCAGTGTCAGACTCACAGAAGGGTATCAATAATGTCCAGTCAATACACAAACAATTACACTCCCTGGGGGTAGAACCAATGTCTGCACAAAAACAACAGCCAAACACATAAAACAACAGAAACACACACAGAACCACAACAAGACCACACATGACCTGTGCAGCCAAACTGTGGGAAGGCAATGGGAGCACAGACACAACAGGAGTGCACAACCTCATCAGTCAGGACAAATGCAAAGACAACATACCACAACACAGACAAGAAGTGCACCATCACAGAAGAACACAGCCATATCAAACACACAACAGATGCACATGACAACAAATCACATAACAAACACAGCAGGACATCAGGGGATGCACACCAGGCTAGGACAAGGCAACATACACCCACAGCACTGCCTGCACAACAAGCTGTGTGTGCACACAAAACATAACAGTCCCACACAGCCATGAGTGACACACCATGAACACCCACAACAACAATCAAAACAGCACACTGACAACATCACACCCAGGAAGTCAAGCAGTACCCCAGCATACACACATACATGCATACACCTAACACAACACCCACAGATGCACATGTCTGGCACACAAAAGTGGGAACAACTTGACCAGAGGACTGGGCAGCACAGACAGTTGAACTGCACACGAGCAACCATGACTGCTGAACAGTACTAGAACAACACAGATAACAAATTGGGGAAATGTCGTGAGTGGCACAGTGCCCCTGGCAAAAAATACGCACCACAAAGCAGAGTCACAAATGAAGTGATAGGGAGGCACACACACAGGCAACACAAGGGGACAGCTGACATCAAAGTGAAGTGGGGTGCACCTCATGAGTGGACATGGCAGGAGTGTACCATACACCAACAGAGGGAGTGCTGATTCACAATGTCAAGGCATCTGAAGCACAGATAGGGGATTATATCACACTGCACACCACGTGCCACACTGGAGGCAATAAAGCACCATGTGACATCAATGTATGAGAACATCACACCCACAATGTCAGTGTGGTTGAGCAGGTATACACAGTGAGTACAAACAGTAGCAAGACACATGGCCGTTCACCAAACCTAAACCCTGACTTGCCAGTCACACACTCTGCATACACAGAATTGGCAAAGGCAACAAGTGGAAGTCAGCCAGAACTGCAAGGACACACCAACAAACTGCATAGTGCACAACATACAACTCACACATGTGCACACAATCACAGGCCAGAACAATCACACAAGCTGGCACTCTACTCCAGGGTGACACATGTGTTTAGTTGACATTGCATGGGCACACACACATCAACACTCACGACAAACTCACAACCTTCACATTGCTAACTACTTGACCACCCAAGGTCACACATTGAAAGTAACCCATGTGAGTAGGATGACTGCCCATCACAACATGACCATACACCTACACTGCTGGGCACACATGAAAGCAAGAACACACATACATGATGACCCTGGCCAGCCTGCCTGCAATCCTGTGGATAGAATCCCACTATGTGCTGGCAGTGCCCCCAAACCAGACATGTGTACAATATAACAAACATGAACAAAGAATTAATATGAAAACGGTATGTCATCTAAAAACAACATCATTGCACCCACAAGTATCAGAGCCAGGAAGAATTGAAGTCCCTGTCACCCCTGTAAAAATAGAATAAGTGAGACAATCCATTGGCACAGTTGAAGTGGCACACAGAGCATGTGGCACAGTAAACCATATACACACAGAAAAAGCTTTATTTAGTAAAGATACTGACAAAACTGACAACAGGAGCAACTGTCTTTATTCACATATTGCACAGATAGACACCAATATTAGACAAGAGCAAGGCACAACATGCATAGCCTGTCCATGAGAAGCTGCACAGGCAGGGGGCACACAGCAGTGAACGACAAGGCCAGTGGGCAAGACAAAGTGCAGACTGAGTCCATGAGAAGCTGCACAGGCAGGGGGCAAACAGCAGTGAACAGCAAGGTCAGTGGCCAGTCCAAGGTGCAGATTGAGTCCATGAGAAGCTGCACAGGCAGGGGGCAAACAGCAGTGAACAGCAAGGCCAGTGGCCAGTCCAAGGTGCAGACTGAGTCCATGAGAAGCTGCACAGGCAGGGGGCAAACAGCAGTGAACAGCAAGGCCAGTGGCCAGTCCAAGGTGCAGACTGAGTCCATGAGAAGCTGCACAGGCAGGGGGCAAACAGCAGTGAACAGCAAGGCCAGTGGCCAGTCCAAGGTGCAGACTGAGTCCATGAGAAGCTGCACAGGCAGGGGGCAAACAGCAGTGAACAGAAAGGCCAGTGGCAAGTCCAAGGTGCAGACTGAGTCCATGAGAAGCTGCACAGGCACGGGGCAAACAGCAGTGAACAGCAAGGCCAGTCGGTAGGACAAAGTGCAGACTGAGTCCATGAGAAGCTGCACAGGCAGGGGGCAAACAGCAGTGAACAGCAAGGCCAGTGGCCAGTCCAAGGTGCAGACTGAGTCCATGAGAAGCTGCACAGGCAGGGGGCAAACAGCAGTGAACAGCAAGGTCAGTGGCCAGTCCAAGGTGCAGACTGGGTCCATGAGAAGCTGCACAGGCAGGGGGCAAACAGCAGTGAACAGCAAGGCCAGTGGCCAGGCCAAGGTGTAGACTGAGTCCATGAGAAGCCGCACAGGCAGGGGGCAAACAGCAGTGAACAGCAAGGCCAGTGGCCAGTCCAAGGTGCAGACTGAGTCCATGAGAAGCTGCACAGGCAGGGGGCAAACAGCAGTGAACAGAAAGGCCAGTGGCAAGTCCAAGGTGCAGACTGAGTCCATGAGAAGCTGCACAGGCACGGGGCAAACAGCAGTGAACAGCAAGGCCAGTGGGTAGGACAAAGTGCAGACTGAGTCCATGAGAAGCTGCACAGGCAGGGGGCAAACAGCAGTGAACAGCAAGGCCAGTGGCCAGTCCAAGGTGCAGACTGAGTCCATGAGAAGCTGCACAGGCAGGGGGCAAACAGCAGTGAACAGCAAGGCCAGTGGCCAGTCCAAGGTGCAGACTGAGTCCATGAGAAGCTGCACAGGCAGGGGGCAAACAGCAGTGAACAGAAAGGCCAGTGGCAAGTCCAAGGTGCAGACTGAGTCCATGAGAAGCTGCACAGGCAGGGGGCAAACAGCAGTGAACAGCAAAGCCAGTGGCCAGTCCAAGGTGCAGACTGAGTCCATGAGAAGCTGCACAGGCAGGGGGCAAACAGCAGTGAACAGAAAAGCCAGTGGCAAGTCCAAGGTGCAGACTGAGTCCATGAGAAGCTGCACAGGCACGGGGCAAACAGCAGTGAACAGCAAGGCCAGTGGGTAGGACAAAGTGCAGACTGAGTCCATGAGAAGCTGCACAGGCAGGGGGCAAACAGCAGTGAACAACAAGGCCAGTGGCCAGTCCAAGGTGCAGACTGAGTCCATGAGAAGCTGCACAGGCAGGGGGCAAACAGCAGTGAACAGCAAGGCCAGTGGCCAGTCCAAGGTGCAGACTGAGTCCATGAGAAGCTGCACAGGCAGGGGGCAAACAGCAGTGAACAGAAAGGCCAGTGGCAAGTCCAAGGTGCAGACTGAGTCCATGAGAAGCTGCACAGGCACGGGGCAAACAGCAGTGAACAGCAAGGCCAGTGGGTAGGACAAAGTGCAGACTGAGTCCATGAGAAGCTGCACAGGCATCTGAAGCACAGATAGGGGATTATATCACATGTGAGAGGGTGCCGCTCGGTCATTCGAGAAGATATCATCAGAGCATGAAGACTTACCTTGCAAACTGATCCACTAGATTGTATTGAGCTAAAGCTTAAGGGTCAAGACCTTGTAGAAAATATGCTAGCGCTGGAATTTTGTACGTCTTCCCCAGATTACTCTTCCATCCAATTTAGACGTTTCCCACTAACCGATAGCAATGGCTGCTCATCCGCCAACAAAATCCCCTTACAGTAGGGTCCTCGACTTTGGAGGTTAATGATTGACTTTCGAATATGTCCTGTAAAGATCTGGAAACTCAGGATGTTCCGCTAGTAGGTAGAAAACTCCCGCTTTGTATTCCTTCCAATAGCAAGACACCATGTATCATTAGCGATTTACCTTTATTCAATACACTGGTAACAACAAACTCGCAGAAAGAGCCGGGTATCCCTGGAGAAAGCCCACTGAATAGTTCTAATGACCAAAGCCCAGTCTGCAACTTTTCTGCTGGACTGTCTATGCTATCATGGAATATAGCTGGGTTAAGTTAGGTGCATCTTCCCACTGGCATATTTTTATGGACCAATATGACATCTGCCTCTTACAGGAAACCTGGACGGTGGATCCTTACTACAGCGCAGGCTACTTAAACTAATATATACCAGCCATTGGGGGGGGAAAGGTCGTGCCTCGGGAGGTCTAATAATCTGGGTTCGCCAAGAAATTGGCTTTGTTGTTCAGATACTTGAGTCCCATAGCAAGGACATCCTAGTAATCAGGGTGAAGTGGGGTAAACAAGAGACTTTTGACATTTATAACATCTATGCAAGGGGGACAAATGGGAAAAAATAGGAAATTATAGCGGCTCTCGATATTTTGCTAGACCAGCACCCCAGGGGTAGGAATGTAATAATTGCGGGCGATTTTAATGTGACCTTTGAGCCTTTTACAAACGAGAAATTCAATGTTACCGATGAGGAAGATGATCAGTGGGAAATCCCTAAATTAGACCTAGCTCCCATAAAAAAAATGGTTGGATGAGGTGATCCAAATAAATTCTATTTGCTTGGAGAAAGGTCTAAGGGTGGCAAATGGTAGATCCCCATTTGATAGACATGGGGCTTGTACATTTAACAACGGTCTGAGTGCTTGCCGCATTGATTATCTTCTGATTAATTTCCAGTTATGGAAAGCTCTAACGGATATGGAGGTAAGAGAGCGGCTAGAGAGTGATCACAACCTCCTGTGTTCAGTCATTGATTTATTGACGAAGGAAGAAATTAATCCTTCATACAGTGAAATGATAACTCTGGACGTGGCCCCTACAAATGACATGAGGCGGTTAAAATGGGTAAACCTACTCGAGAATTCTGATGCTCTCGAAAAAATCTCCCTAGACACTATTAGTGCCATAACCACACTAAAAGCACTCTTGTTCAATTCTGCAACCCCTGAGTCTATAATATAATTTCTTGAAGAATTCTTTGTTCAGCTTCGTACACGTTTTTATAAGCATTGTAAGACCAGGGGCAATTACTCTAATATTAACTGTAAATGGTTTAATGCTGAATGTAAGGAGGCACGTAGATCCCTAGGGAGTGCAATCAGAGAAGGGGATCCTATTAAAGTGCGTACTGCAAGGCAAATCTATAAGAAAGTACAGCAGAAGGCCAAGAAAAGTTGGGATGAGAAAAGATGGTTGGACCTCAAATGTGCTTGTGAAAGCAAAAATCCTAAACAATTCTGGGATCTCGTAAAGTGGGGCAGAGGTGGTCGGCCGCTAGAACCGATAAATCATGTAAGTCAGGATCAATGGGTTAGTCATTTTAAACCCCAATACGCCCGTAGCCTAGAGGACTACGAGATGGCTGAGCTTTCGTATCTTTATTTTTGTGGTCCGGCTTTTAGCGAGGCTGATGTCAGCCTTGCTCTGGGAGCTGTAATGGGAGGTAACGCCCCGGGTCCCGATGGAATCCCAGCTGACATATTCCTTTTTGATAAACCTAAATGGAGCCAGTACATCATGATCCTAGAAAATGAAATCACTAAGGGTGCACCAGTCCCGGCCTCATGGAAAGGGGCTGAGGTAATCCCTGTTTTTAAAAAGAGGAACAACTCTCAGCCTGGAAGCTACAGACCAATTAGCTTAATAGATTCCTTCAAAAGGTCATGGGACGACTCGTATTAAATAAGGTGCAAGATTGGGTGGATGAGCAGGGCATACTTTCACCACTTCAGGAGGGGTTTCGGGCACGTACAAGTACTATCGATCAGATATTTTGCTTTGCAATGTTGTACTGGAAGACGGTGGTCTTGGACAAGGGCAGCTTATATGCTACCTTCGTGGACCTTAAGTCAGCTTTTGACCTCGTCTCCCATAGCAAATTATGGGTAGTACTGCAAGATCTGGGTATGCCCCACAAATTATTATCTCTCATAGCCAGACTCCATGAGGGAAATTATGCAAGAATCAGGTGAGGCACACAGGGACAGACCACTAATCCTTTCCCCATAGAAAGAGGTGTGCGACAAGGTTAAGTAATGGCACCTACTTTATTCTCCCTGTTCATCAACGGGATCGCAAAATTCCTGGAAGCTACCACAACCGATGCCCCTGCCCTAGCTGGTGTGAGAATTCCAATCCTAATGTTCGTAGATGACAAGTTGATAATCGCTAAAACACCGAGCGGTCTGCAACGAGCCCTGTTACTCTTTGAGGTGTTTTGCCATCTACGGGGCTTGGAAATCAACATGTCAAAAACGAAATTTATGACTTTTAACCCTCATAGATAATTTAGAGGAAGGGTGGTCTTGAACAACCGACCTTTAGAACAGGTAAAAGACTTTACATATTTAGGGGTTATAATGCAAGGAGATATGAAGTGGAATAAGCAACTGGACATGGCCACATTGAAGCATCGCCAATTGGCGGGACCTGTGCAAACTGAGTTTAACGCATCTTTAACTAAACCATTTGGTCCAGTTTTGCAAATATATAATATGAAAGTTGTCAGTTTTGTGTTATATGAGGCAGAGCTTTGGGGATTCAAGAACCTTACTAATTTAACTATAGTGGAAAATAGGTTCCTACGGAATATGACTAATCTTCCACAAAGTACCCCGGTACGTCCGCTGCTTCATGACCTTGGCAGGAAGTCATTGGCTGATATAGCCAGATTGTGACCCGTGCTATATTGGCAGAGAATCTGGACCACACCGGAACTGAGAGCTTATGCTGTGAGCCTTAAGGACCTAATTAGAGCAGATCGCTGTAAAGAAATGACATGGTTGCAGGAAATTAAGACTTATTTTAATCAGTATTGGTATG